>NC_089495.1:193556512-193872623 GCF_036850765.1 Saccopteryx bilineata | reverse complement strand
GGCTTACTGGGTTCTCCTGTGCCTGTCGCGTCCTCCCCCACCCCGGGCCCTTCCCTTCTCCGGTGCCCCATTGGCAGCATGTCGGGGATGCTGTGTGAACCAGAGGGCTGATGGCAGTAATTTTGGAGATCCTCATTCTGATATTTTTTTCCCTTCATGAAAGCTAGCAAGAGTGGCCACCAAGGGTCTGAAAAGTCATGTGCAAACCTGGAGGGATAATGACAAGGCGGTGGGCTAATGAGTGCACTTTTCTCTTTAAAAAGACTATTTGCATATATTGTCACTTTACCTTTTTGGAAATGGATGTCAAGGGCAGCCTTTCTGGAAAAAAATAAAAGCATTGTGAAAGGGCAGCAGATGATGTCAGGGGAGAAGCGGGGGGGTGGGGGGGTGGCATTAATGCCGATCACTTGGGAGAGCTTCCACGTAAAGGTCTGCGTCAAGGAGTGGGCTGTGTCAAGACTGTCTGCTGTGACACCATCAGCTGACATTGACCAAACACTCACCACAGGCCACCTGGCATTGCTGGATCAGCTTACACGGTCTGCACGGACACTCCAAAGCATTGTTGCTGGTATTATTCCCATTTTACAGGGGAGGAAACTGAGACCTAGAGAGAATGACTGATCTACCAGAGCAATGGGAGACAGACTGAGTCGGGTCTCTGGTGGGTCTGGTAGGGTCCCAACCCCCAGCCTCACCCAAAGCCCATGCTCTTTGCCATGGTCTTGTCCTGCCTTCTCTTCCTCCACTGTCACCTCTGTCATCCCACAATGGCTTCTTTGAGTTCCACTGAAAGGTACAAGCTGCTGGAACCCTTCTCTAGGTGGAAGGTGAATTGTGGTTCCAATCCCAATAATAAAGATTTGTGAAGACACTGAACTTGAACTTGTATTTGAGCCCATCTCAAGCCAGTTTTTTCCAGCTCCGCCAATAGCCACGGAACTTACTGCCTTGGGGCCTCTGGGGCTGCGGAGGTTGAACAGCAAACGCAGTCCACCCTCTCCCATCCAGACACTCTGTCCCCACCCCGCTGTGTAAGGTAACGGTGAGCTAGGTAGGAGTTGCTCCCCAGCCGCTCATTCATTCATCTGCTCTGTTACTGAGCACGCTTTTAGGCGCCGGGGGTACAGCAGTCAACAGAGGCAGTTCCCTCATGGGAGAGAGGCAAGCAGTCATCACTTAACAAATAAATAGATGGTTACAGATGTTGGTAGAGCTTGTGAAAGGCAAAGACAGGGCAGTGTGATGGGCAAAGAGTTAGGGAGTGGTGATGGACATTACCCAGGTGGTTAGAGAGACCTGAGGGATGGAAAGGGCCCACCATGTGAGCAGCCCTAGACAGGACAGCCCAGGCAGAGGAGACAGCAAGAGCAAAGGCCCTGGGTTAGGGAGGGGCTCTCCCTGTCGAAGGACTCCAAAGGAGACTCGCGAATCTGGGGATAGTGAGTAGGGAACTGAGACTGGAAGGGGAAGCAGGAGCTCTCCCTGGACCAGGACGTGTAGAATAACGTTATTTCTTCTCTGGTCCTTACAACACTCACGGGAGATGGGCACCGTCCGCTCTGCTTTACCGATGATGAAAATGAGGCCCCGAGAGAAATGACTCGCCCAAGGCCACAGAGCCAGTGTGTGTTCCGAGCTGGGATTCAGACTCAGGTGTCTAGAATTCCAGAGCCTGCGCGGGTCCTCCCGGTGTTACTCCCTGGACTCCTTCAGGACTCCTCAGCTCTGCACCGACCCTCCCGGTGTTATTCTCTGGACTCCTTCAGGACTCCTCAACTCTGCGTCTGTGCCATTGCCTTCACCTTCCAGTAGCTCTACGACATAGATTCTGTCGTGATCCCCTCCTTACAGTAGAGACACAAAGGCACAAGCTGGTAAAGTAACTTAGCCATGGTCACATGGCTGTGTCAGTGAGATTTGAAGCCAGGAAGTTGTACCCCAGAGCCCAGGAAAATAACCACCCTACTATCCTGCCCACCAATTCTTATAGATTCTTCTAGAAGATGATGGCTCTCTATAGGCGAGCCCTGGCCTAGACCCCACCCCACCACCACCACAATCCCCTCCAGCCCCTCATAGATAGAGAAACATCTCTTCCTCTATTTAACCCACCCCCCCATTGAGAATAATCCAGGTTATTTTCTTAATCTTCCTCATGGCCAAGATGCCAGAAAGGCTACAGCAGCAGGTGGACTTTGTCCCAATTAAGTGCCTTCCGTCTAATGCTAATGGCCATAAACTGCTCTTGAGACAGCCCAGGCATTTTGCAAGCCTGACATATTCCTCCTTAAGTATTTTTTTTTTTTCAAACACAAACACACAGAACGCTCACACACCATGCCCATGTGCTTCCTATTAACTTTTTTTTTTTTCAAGTTGCTGCAGAGGAGAAACAAACTCTCCCACTCCTGCGTGCGTTTCAGAATGGGAGACAGTGGTCAGGCTCAGCGTTCAGGCAGAGAAGGGAATGGAGAGGGAGACGAGGGGTTTGAAAGAGTTTTAGGCCTGAAAGCACGGACTTGGAATGAAATTTGGTTCATGTTTAGAAGCTGCAATGCGTCCTTTCCTTTCTAAGAGTTAAAACTTCCAATTTTGTAGCGGCAAAAGTACCTAAGGAGGGGCCACCTCATCATTTTACAGAAGAGTAAACTGAGGCACTGAAGCTTGTGGACGGTCAAAATCTCAGGAACTTCCAGAAACTTCTGCAGAGCCATCGCCCCCTCTGGGCCCTGGTTTGAGATCTGTATCTGTTTGGATAACACTGCCTCGCCACCAAGTGTACAATAAACATAAAAGAGAAAAGTTCACAGCACTCGCTAGGCCTTCGCATGATGGTTTATTTTCTTTTTTTTAAGTTCACGCGGGGGTTTTTATAGCTTGAAATGTATTGCTTATGGGCTTGATTTTGTTTTTTTCTGTTGTTTCTTTTTGGCTTCTCCCGCTAAAACACTGCTATTCACAGAAATGACCACAAAGATTAGAGAGAGAAGAAAAAAAACCATCGTGAGACTGTGTTGTAAGAACTCAATGGAGGTCAGGAGCTCTGGACCTGGGCTGCAGTTGACCCCACTTCTCTGTGCCTCAGTTTCCTCACCGGTGGAAATGGCATCATAGCAAGAAGGATGGTATATTGGGGCTGCCAGCGGGACTGAACAGAATGCGTCTTGGGCACCTCAGATAGGGGCGTCAGGGCTGGGTGTCCTTTTAATACTCCTTTCGGGGCATGGTAGTTAAAAGCAATAACTGTGAGGTCAGACTGAGTTAATGTGTCCCAGTTCTGCAATGTACTGGCATGCGACCTTGAGCCAGGTTACTTCTCAGTCCCTCCGCTTTCCCCCTGTAAAATGGGGACACCAATGGTACCTCCACACGGCTATTGTGAAACTAAATGAGCTGATGTACATGAGTCAGTACTCAGAACAGCACCTGGCACAGACCATGCGCTCTGCAGACGTTCTGGTTGTTGTCGTTACTATTGTTGTTACCCTAATTCCGGTTTGGATAGTCTATGCTCTCCCCAAATGCACTTCTCTTTCCTGAACTCTGAGATTTAAGTAGCTGTGGTCAGAGAAAAGAGCAGTGCAAAGCAGAGACTCCATTGTGAGCTTAGAGGACGGTCCCTTCTGACCCTGGGAGGTGGCTCTAACCCCGCCTTGCGTCGTTTCCTTCCACGTGTGTGCTAATCAGTAGTCAGGCGGGCGCTCCAGGGACATGGCACAGTTTGTCACTGAGCTCTCTCAGCGCAGCCCCCTTTTTCTGGTGCTCTGCTCTCCAGTTCTCTCCGCTTCGGCCTCCTTGGACTGGCAGCTCCATCTCGATTCAGAGGCCATGGGCACCACATAGGTCCCCTCCCTAGGACCTCTCCACCTTGGGTCAGTGACACGCTCCCCACTCCTTTTCCCTCCCTCGCACGTCACCATCTTTCATTGTCTGGTGCTCAGTGTCTTGGAACTCTAGTTTTTAAACTATTTCATGTGAAAGGGTCAATGCAGTTCCTGTGACTCACGCTCGACCAGAAGTAACTGTACTGGTTTATTGGCATTTTTTTTTTTTTAGTCCGTGCAGGAACAGCAAAATACCTAACACAGGAGCCTGACCAGGTGGTGGTACAGTGGGTAGAGCATCGGACTGGGACATGGAAGACCCAGGTTTGAAACCTGAAGGTCACCAGCTTGAGCACGGGGTTGCTGGCTCGAGCGTGGGATCATAGACATGACCTCATGGTCGCTGGCTTGAAGCCCAAAGGTTGCTGGCTTGAAGCCCAAGGTCACTGGCTTGAGCAAGAGGTCACACGTTCTGCTATAGATCCCCGGTCAAGGCACATATGAGAAAGCAATCAATGAACAACTAAGGAGACTAAGGATCTGCAACGAAGAGTTGATGCTTCTCATCTCTCTCCCTTCTTGTCTGTCCACCCCTATCTGTCCCGCTCTCTGTCTCTCTCTCTGTCAAAAAAAAAATACATAACACAGGAAAGAGAACCAGCCTTGCAGGAAGTCAGCTCTGTTCCTGGTACCTGTATTCTTCCTCCGACCTGAGTGCGGCACATGCTCTGTGTTTGAAGAACTTATTTTGCAGTTCCCCCCAATCTTCGCACATTTTGCCCTTGTTTCCATCATTCGACGCCTGCACCTGCTCTCATTTTTAAAGCTGAGTCCTCTGTTTAATGTAATACTCCACTATATGTTTTTTATTTGCTTCTTTATTTTTTTCACCGTACTGTTACTTTTATTACAATTGTGTTGCTTTTGTTAAGGCCCTGGTTACCAAGTTGCATTGCTTTTGAGTGGTCTTCCCAAGCCACTTTTTCTCATCAGCCCCCCATATTTAACGCACAATTGTGCACAAGGCGTGGCCTTTCGGGAAGACATTGCTTTACAGAAACACCTGCACATGTTCTTATTTTCATAGGTGGCACACTCTGCACACTCTTCTGCACTTTGCCTTCTTCATTCAGCGGCATACCTTGGAGGACTTTCTAAGTCAGTTTATAGAAAGAGCGTCCTCACTCTTCTCACAGGTGCCTATTATTCCATTGAGTGATGTGCCAGACATGATTTGACCAGTTCCCTGTTGGTGTTGTCAGCGTTTTGCAGTTACCACCAATATGTATATCATTTTGTTTTTCTGCAAGTATATCTGAAGGGCAGGTTTCCAGAAGTAGAATTCAGGTTCAAGGGAAAAGTCCATATTTAAACTGGGCAGATAGCTCCAAGTTACCCTCCATGTGGAGTCTACCAGTGTAAATACCCACCAGCAGCATCAGCCCAGCATCACCTCATTATGGGAGTTTTAGCCAATCTGATGTGTGAAAAAAGGCATCTCGGTGTAATGCAAATTTGTAAGTGTGTTACAAAGTTGATCGTCTTTTCAGATGTTACACAATTTGTGTTCATTTTTCTGTGGACTAGGTGGTTAGACTTGTAATACGATGCCAAAGAAGATCGACGGAGTACTAGGCAAACCAATATCTAAACATGTTATAAAGTTTTAATAGTCAAAACAGTGTGGTTCTAGTAGATGAACAGACTGGTTGACTAAAAGAGGACATGTTCCTGAAAGAGACAAACCTGTAGGGGAATTTAGGACATGGGACAGATAGCACCTTATATCAATGGGAAAAGAGGGACTATTCAGTTAATGGATTGGAATAACTGGTTAGCCATCCGGGGATGGGGGTGGGGGGTGAAGGTCCACTACTATTACTATATACCAGAAAAGAATCCAAATGGGTCAAGAGTTTAAATGTCAAAAGTTAAACCGTAAAAGTACTCGAAAAGGAATGAGCAAAAATTTTATAACCTCCGAGTGGAAAAGGCTTTCCAATCATAACTCAGAAATCCAGATGCCATCAATGAGAAAGATTGACAAGTGTAACTATGGATTTTTATTTATTTATTTATTTATTTATTTATTTTTGTGCAGCAAGGAACACCAGAAGTAAAGTCAGAACAACAAATTCTAACAAACAAAACAAGAAACAAATGCAAACTACGAAGAAATATTTATATCTCAACTCAGAAACAGATCATTACTCTTTTTAAATGATCCTGCAGTTCTGTGGATTGAATCTGCTCTGGGATATTATTCTAAATAAAAATAAAAGAGAGAAGTGAGGAGGTGTAAAGTTACAGGGAGGGAGGGGACTGTGGCAAACTGGAGAGGAGGGCCCATCAGAGTTGGGGACAGGTATGACACTAGAATGGAGCCCAGGAAAGGCCAAGTCTTTCCAGTTTTCAACGTAATCCTCTAAACAATATTTTAATGTAAAGTCTCATTTTTCCTTCCAATATTAGCAACTGTTTTAAACTTTCTCTTTAAAACACCCTGTAAAGCAGATGAACATGTATAAGGCTGGTCTCTATGACTCTGTCTTGCAGTGTGATTCCATATTTTCTTTCTTTTTTTTTCCAAGCAAGAGGAGGGGAGATACACAGACTCCCGCATGCACCCCAACCAGGATCCACCCAGAAACCCCTGTCTGGGGCCAACACTCTGCCCATCTGGGGCCATGCTCGCAACCAAGCTATTTTTAGCACCTAAGACAGAGGCTACACAGAACCATCCTCAGCACCTGGGGCTGATGTGCTCAAACCAATCAAGCCATGGCTCCGGGAAGAGGGGGGAGAGAAAGAGAGAGAGAGAGAGGGAGAGAGAGAAGGGGGCATGGGCGGAGAAGCAGATGGTTGGTTGCTTCTGCTGTGTGCCCTGACTGGGAATCGAACCTGGAACATCTGCATACCAGGCTGATGTTCTACCACTGCACCAACCTGCCAGGGCCAGTTCCATATTTTCTTAATTGAACCACAGATCATGAGACCAGGAGTGGAGAGAGAAAATGACAAGGCAAGTGGTGAGACTTGGGCAGCCAGAAAGCTCACCCCTTCTGGTTATCACCTCTGGCTTATTTCATCAGTGAGGCATGTCCCGGAGGACTTGAGTGGTGGGTGTGGTCAGAGCTGACTTGGAACCCAGTGGCCTGCTGGTGAAGTAGAGTTATTTCCCTATTTCTTCTTGGCAGCCGCAAATTTCAGGCTGTCCCAGCCCAGCCAGTTTTGAGCAGGCTACATCTGTCTGGTCTCACAATGTCGGTCAAGACAGGAGCCAGGCTTGGCATCCCACGGGTTCCTGGACGGAGGTCAGGTTTCCTGGTGTGAATCAGCAACTCTTCTGCACACGATGACGTGGGCGAGGCTTTCTGATGCATGTCAGGACTCTTGCGCCATGCAACACCTCCACCCTGGTGATCACCTTCTCGTCACCTTCCTGTGTGCTGGCAGGCTTGCTGTCTCCTGCCCGCGCAGCAGTCTTCTGGATTTATATCGTATAGAACAGGGGTCCCCAAATTTTTTACACAGGGGGCCAGTTCACTGTCCCTTAGACCGTTGGAGGGCTGGACTATAAAAAAAAACTATGAACAAATAAATCCCTATGCGAGCTGCACATATCTTATTTTAAAGTAAAAAAAACAAAACAGGAACAAATACAATATTTAAAATAAAGAACAAGCCTGACCTGTGGTGGCGCAGTGGATGAGGTGTTGACCTGGAAATGCTGAGGTTGCCGGTTCAAAACCCTGGGCTTGCCTGGTCAAGGCACATATGGGAGTTGATGCTTCCTGCTCCTCCCCCTTCTCTCTCTCTGTCTGTCTCTCTCCTTTCTAAAATGAATAAATAAAATAAAAAAATTAAAAAAAACACCCTAAAAAATAAAAAAAAAAAAAGAACAAGTAAATTTAAGTCAACAAACTGACCAGTATTTCAATGGGAACTATGCTCCTCTCACTGACCACCAATGAAAGAGGTGCCCCTTCCGGAAGTGCGGCAGGGGCCGGATAAATGGCCTCAGGGAGCTGCATGCGGCCCGCGGGCTGTAGTTTGGGGACCCCTGATATAGAAGTTAAATGGGTGGTCTTCTTTTCTGGTTATATAGCAAGTTTGATTTGGTCACCCCCATCTCCAAAAGCCACTGCAGATGACGGATGAAAACAGCTGGAGAGGCTGCGAGTGTTATTTTGAGGGTGTTTAGTAAACAAATCACTGAAGCAGCACTTTCCATATAGACATTCCTGTAATAATGGCCATGTTCCATATCTGCGCCATCCAGGATGGTAGCCACTGGCCACGTGTGGCTGTTGAGCAAGGTTATGTGGCTAGGGCAACTGAGGAATTGAATTTTTAATTTTGTTTACTTTGAATGAATTGTAACCTAAAGATAAATGTAGCTAGTGGCTACCCTATAGGGCAGCATAACTCTAAAGAATGATTCAAAGCCAACTCATAGCCTGGTTACTGCTGGCGCAGGGAGAGGGTGATTGGTAGGTGCTCAGGACTGAATGTTTCTCCTTCTACGCTTCATATGCCAAAGTCCTAACCCCCAATGGGATAGTATTTGGAAATGGGGTTTGGGAAGATAATTAGAATTAGATTAGAGATTGGCATCCTTGGAAGAAGAAGAAGAGAGAGATCTCTCCTCGTGAGGACACAGAGAGAAGGTGGCCATCTCTGGAGTCTCTTTGCTCTCTTAAAATTTAATTCAGATTCTATTTAACCTACTTAGATGTTTTGTTAAAAAGCCAAATGGAGTGCCCTTATTGTATAGTTTATAAAGTATATTTTTGAATGATCTGTTGTCTCTCTTCTTACAAGAACACCTGTCCTATTATTGGATTACAGCCCCACCCTTATGTCCTCATTTAACCTTAATCACTTCCCTAAAGGTCAGTTAAGGGGGGGAGGACAAGGGGGAGGGAGGAAACAGCCTCAGACCAAGAGCCATTTATTCGGAGAGAGACACAGCCAGACAGACAGACACTGCAAATCCATCTTTACTCAGAGAGAAGCCACATTTAGGCTATAGGATATATAATTTGCATCCTTAGAGCGAATCTTATTTTTTTGGCTCGTAAAAGTGCAGTTGGTAAAGGGGAATGAGGGAATTTGCTGAGAATTTCTCTGATTCCCTCGTGTCAGGGTCTAGCTGCATAATTTCATTCAATATTGTCCGCATGCCCCAGGCTTAATCCTTTAGACCCTAATCCCCCTGCCTTTGTGTGCTGCTTTTAAATTTTTTATATATTTCTCTTAAGTTGCATAAGTAATATTGGCATGTACTTTTCTGTACTTTCTCTATTGCATGTGCACGTGTGTTTTTCTTCCCATAACTGGAAAATTGTAGTTTGGGTTTTTTAAAACAAATAATATCTTACTGTGCATCTTGTTTTTAAAATTGTCTTTTATATTTTTCACTAAGTGATCACTAAGAGATCTCTCAAAGTCAGTTGAAATAAACTCTCCTTGTTCTGTTTTCTGGCTCTTAGTACTCCATAGAAAAAGCCAACCCCGAGGTTTGAATCCCAGCACCAGCACTTACTGGTTGTGTGACTTTAGGCAAATAGCATCTCTGAAACTTGGTTTTCCCATCTGTGAAATGAGTCTGTAGGAGTAGCTGACCCCCTGGCTCTTGGAGAGCTGGATGCCGGGAAATACATGCATGGACATGCATGGAGTGCTGAGGACAGGGCTAGCATAGTCAGGGCTCTCCATCAGTGTTCACTGTTACTGTTCTTACAGCTGCATGGTGGTAGTTAGCCACGCCCCTTTGGCCAATGAGATTGTTTCCAACACCTCACTATTTTTACTTCCTTGAAAGTTCGCGGGTCTCTATACCTTTTCGGCCACAGAGTATGGCTGCTACCAGGAGTATTGGTTGCTGCACTGGAGCTCTGATTGTTGGTCACTTGCTGTCCCTGCTACTTTGTATTACATCCTCGTCTTCATGTGTGTTTGTCTCTACCAGGAACCGCTTCCAATGACCCTTACCAGGTCTTACCAGACCTTCCATCTCTGCTACTCCAGACCTAAATTGCAGTCTCTAAGAATTGGCTCCTGAAAAAGACTGTGCAACCCCCCCAAACCGTAGCCTACAGCCACCTCAGCTGCTGCTGTTTTGGGGCCCCAATCAGCCACCTGACCTTTAAATTCTCCAGGCTTCTCTGACTGGCCTTCTTACAGACTCCCAGGACCAAAATAGAGATGTGGGTCAAAAATGCCCAGGAGGACTCCACCTTGGGGTCCAGATTTTTAGAATCTGCTGTTGCTGAGGCTTTAACTTCTCTCATGCCTGTGACCTGCCATGGGGTCGTTAATCATGTGGACATTTGATACTGCATGTTGGAAGGGTTGGCCCATTGCCCTGACCTGGAAGGTTGGGGCGGGTTCTTAAAAGGGGCAGGCGAAGTCATCTTCTGGTGTTTGCCCAATGTGGGACAGTATTGAGGAAAACACACCCTCTCTCTGGAACTTAGCTATTTCATCTGTAGAATGAGAGAGTTGGACTAGAAGTCAGTGCCTTTTCACCGTATGTAATCACAGTCCACATTAAGAAAGACATTCTGCCCTGGCCGGTTGGCTCAGCGGTAGAGCGTCGGCCTAGCGTGCGGAGGACCCGGGTTCGATTCCTGGCCAGGGCACACAGGAGAAGCGCCCATTTGCTTCTCCACCCCTCCGCCGCACCTTCCTCTCTGTCTCTCTCTTCCCCTCCCGCAGCCAAGGCTCCATTGGAGCAAAAATGGCCCGGGCGCTGGGGATGGCTCTGTGGCCTCTGCCTCAGGCGCTAGAGTGGCTCTGGTCGCAACATGGCGACGCCCAGGATGGGCAGAGCATCGCCCCCTGGTAGGCAGAGCGTCGCCCCATGGTGGGCGTGCCGGGTGGATCCCGGTCGGGCGCATGCGGGAGTCTGTCTGACTGTCTCTCCCTGTTTCCAGCTTCAGAAAAATGCAAAAAAAAAAAAAAAAGAAAGACATTCTGCATCACAGCCCAGTACACACTTAATGTGTGAATATTTGCATGCGTGACCAGTTACGAATGTTCTACACGAATAATTCACTCTGTATGTTCCATACTCTGGTATTTTCTCTTCAATCTCACTGAAGGGGGAAAAAAAACCAGTAACAAAATACAGTTCTCTTCTATTTCATTTAAAACATTGCTGGTCAAGACACAGAATGCTTATGCGTCCCACTAATGGGTCATAATCTACAGTTTGGGACTCTAGACAAGTTGACCTATAAGGTTCTTTCTGATGATGACTTGGTGATAAGAAGGATCTGACAGTGTTCAGACTGGGGGGAGGGTACTCTGGGTGCCCATGAGTGACTCCAATGAACAGAACCCCTTTTAACCCTCAGTGGACATACAGCATGAAGGAGAAATCACTTTGATTGTTTTTAAGCCACTGAAATATGGGGGATATTTGTTACCACAGCATATCATAACCTTGCCTGACTGATGTATGGGCACAGAGATTAGTTTACATGGTGCATGAAGTGGCAATACAATTCATTGGTCCACATAGCAAGGAAGCCACATCTCTTTCTAGTCTCCTTCTAGCTTTCTGATCCAGTAAGAAAGCAAAAAGGGAAACCTCTGTGTAGTGTTAGAATGTCTTTAATGCCTCCTAATCCCTGTGAATATTTATTTTTAACAAAATGAGGGGGGAAACCCAGGTTTAGCACCTTTGGTGGGCAACAGTATTTAGCTAGAACCATGAGCATTTGTTTTCTGTGTATTTTTTTTATTTATATGTTTTTGTTATCAACGGCAAGTGGTATTGATTTTTCTCTTTATAGTAGTGATATAAAGTCTTCTTCTCAAATTTACATAAAAAACAAGGAGTGGTTTTATGGATATTATGGTTTAGGAAAAAGCTAAATTTAACAAAACTGTGGGTCAGTCTATAGTATACTTAAGGGATCTGCTAAGTGAAATAATCATACAGGCTGTTTGAAGGCATGGCACAGCAGGAAGGGTAGGGAGATGGTGACATCTGGGTACACGGACCTAGTCGGTGTCTTCCTTGCGCAGATGTGGAAGTGGAGGCTCAGAGAGGGGAGATGCTCTGCCTGGGGTGGCCCAGCTTCCCAGAGGCAGGGCCAGGAGGCATCCCTGTATTTTACAGTTCTGAGGCCAACCTGTCCTTGTGCCCATGGTCCCATGCCTGCCAAACTTGGAAGAAAAACTAATAAATACCAGCCGGTCAACAAGATCACCTGTTCCAGTGTCCTGGGGCTGCCATAAGATACCACAGACTGGGTGGCTTTTGAGAATAGAATCTTATTGTCTCACAGTTCTAGAGGCTAGACATTCGCAGTCAAGGTGCTGGCAAGGTTGGTTCCTTCTGGAGGCTCTAAGGGGGCATATGTCCCATGCCCCTCTCCCAGCTCCTGGTGGTTACTGGCAACTTGACATTCTGGTCCCTGCCTTCATCTTCACATGACATCCTCCCTATGTGCCTGTGCCCAAATTTCCATTTTCTTATAAGGACACCAGTCATTGGGTTAGGTTCCATACTAATCCTATGACCTCATCTTAACTTGATTGCATCTGCAAAAACCTTATCTCTAAATAAGGTCACATTCATAGGTACCAGAGGTTAAGAGTTGAACATACCTCTTTGGGGACACAGTTCAACCCAGTCTCCCCCTACCCAAGGTCCCTGCGTGAGCAGAAAGAAGCTTGGGACTGAGAGCTGAGTTCTGTCCCTGTGATAGCTGGGCTTTGTAAAAATTGAAACCACCCAAGCGAAAGAGGTCGGTCAAGGCCCCTGCCGCTCAGCTGGCTTGCATTAGTCTCAGTCTAAGACTGTGGCGGCGAAGGCGGTCCAGACCCTGGCAAGTTCACCGAGGAGAGGCCGCTGCCAGCAAAGGTCAGGACTCACTCGTTACAGTATAAATATAACCCCCTTCCCTGCCACCCCCCTCCCAGAGCCACACAATATCTCTTTCAAAGATCTCAAGACACCGAATCAGACCGTGCCAAATTGACTTTATTGTTTTAAAGCTGGCCCCTTCTGCCCGCCACCACCCGCCACCCCCTCCCCAAGGGGAGAAACATTTCATCATAGATGTCTCTCCAGTGTGCGCCTCTGTTCTCCGCTAAGGGCAGCCCGGGACCCCGAGGCGGCGACTCTAATAGTGTGTCCAAATAGCCAACATTTGTTGGACAAATATTGAGTGACTTTGAACTTCATCACGGCCACCATAAATCAGTGGCCATTTTTAGTGACAGGTGCAGAAAAATCATGAAAACATCTGAAACAGGGTGAGGGTTTCTGGGACCAGGCAGCAGGCTGAGCACTTGGTCCATATCCACTCTATCAGTCCTCACTTAAGCGCTTGTAGCAAGTTCATTGCCATTTGACAGATGAGAAAACCAAGGCTCTGAGAAAGGACCGTCACAATACTGGGGCAGTGACATAGCCAGGATTAGGTCTGGGGCTCAGGTGAAACAAGCAAGGCATTCTTCCAGGTGGAAAATTTTAAAGGGTTGCCAGAAACTCCATTATCAAGTTCAATATTGCAATGCAATATTTAAAATAGTCAAAGTCAATGCAAAAAAACAACAACAACAACCCCAATGAATAAAGTATCAAAGTTTTAAATAAAGACAGACTGCTGGTGTCCGCATGTTTCACCGTCTTGCATTATGGTGTAAGGGGAGCAGCTGTTCCCAAACATCCTCTGGTTTCAGTGCACACAGTCATCGGGGTTTGGCCAGGTGGGTTCTCTGAGGCTGTACTGGGAAATGTGGCAGCACTGGCCTTGATGGATAGCCATGCTTTCTGGCTGGAGCATGTTAAATAACTTTTTCCATTTAAAATATGGGAGGTGTTTTGGTAAACACATATAGGATCGAGCATTTTCCCTTTTGCTTCAGGCTGGCACTGACCAGGATTCTCCTCCAGGCCTGAATCCGAAGTCCTTGTCTTTAAATTGTCCCCTTCTAGTAGGTTCTACAGCTTTGCACACGTCACCTCAGGCAATCCTGATAACCCAAGTGTGGGGTTTCCCTGAACCCAGACCACGTCAGTTCAAACCCCGGCCCCACCATTTCATAGCTGTGGGGCGGCAACAGCTTCACTGTTCCGAGCCCTGTTTTCTCGTTTGTAAGGTTCAGATCATAGGCGGCGTCCAGGTCGTCATTTGTGTTGTTGTTAGATCGTTGTAAGGATTAAATGAGTCAGTGTGTCAGACTCTTAAGAATACAGCATGGCACAGAGGAAACCACATTTCATGAGTTATTATTATTGTTGATGAGTATTATTATATCGGTTTTCTATGACAGCTGTAGCAAATTACCACAAGATCAATGGCTTAAGACAGCACAGATTAATCTCTCAGCTCTGGGGCTCAAAAATCAAACGTGGTCTCGCTGAGCTAAAATCCAGGTGTCAGCGGGGCTGTGTTCCTCCCAGAGGCTCCAAGAGGAAGCTATTTCCTTTCCTTTTCCAGCCTCTAGAGGTGCCCACATTCCTTGGCTCGTGGTCCCTTCCTCCGTCTTCAGAGCCAGCAACAGTGGGTCAAGTCCCAGCACATCTTGTCACTCTTCTCTTCTGTGGTCACATTTGTCTCCTGCCACACTAGCCCACCTTTTTTTTTTTTTTTTGTATTTTTCTGAAGCTAGAAACGGGGAGAGACAGACTCTCGCATGCGCCCGACCGGGATCCACCCGGCACGCCCACCAGGGGCGATGCTCTGCCCCTCCGGGGCGTCGCTCTGCCACGACCAGAGCCACTCTAGCGCCTGGGGCAGAGGCCAAGGAGCCATCCCCAGCGCCCGGGCCATCTTTGCTCCAATGGAGCCTCGGCTGCGGGAGGGGAAGAGAGAGACAGAGAGGAAGGAGAGGGGGAGGGGTGGAGAAGCAGATGGGCGCTTCTCCTGTGTGCCCTGGCCTGGGATTGAACCCGGGACTTCTGCACGCCAGGCCAACGCTCTACCACTGAGCCAACCGGCCAGGGCCCCCACCTTTAAGTGGTAACACGGTGCCCGCCTAGATCATCCAGGATGCTCTTCCTATTTTGAGGTCAGCTGATCAGCAACCGTAATTCTACCTGCAACCTTAATTCCCCTTTGCCGTATAAACTAACATAGACGTGGGTTCCAGGGTTCTGCTCACCACCCTCACTCACTCACGGGTCAACAAATATGTTTTCATAATAGGCACCTTGTACCAGGTTTGGGGGTCACAGCAATGACAAAACGGGTAAAAACTCCACCCTCGCAGAGCCTACATTCTAACAGGGGGAGGTGGATAATAAATAAGATTCTTTTTTTCAAAGTAAAATTATAGTGTTTTGGACAGTGATGGATTCCTGCAGGAAAAAAATAAAGGAGGGGAGATTAGGAAGCTGCTACAGAGCATATTCCACTTTAGGAGGGAGGGGTCAGGGGAAGCCTCGCTGACAAGGTGAATCTGAGCCAAGACTAAAGGAGAGGAAGGGAAGCCACCAGGGAGGTCTGGGGAATGGCATCCCAGGCAGAAGGGACGGCACCTGCGAAGGGGGCAGTGAGCTCGGGTGTCTGAGGAGCACCGAAGTCACCAGCATAGCTGGAGGGTGGTTAATGAAGGTCAGGGAGGGATGAGATGATGCCAAGAGCTGGCGATGGGCCAGGTCCGGGGGACCGCAGATAGGGCTGTGGCTTTGCCTCAAATGAGGAGGGAAGAGCGGGAGAGGGGGCAGGATGGGACTCAGGTTCCGTCTTACTTTCCTTGGGCTGTTGTCACAAATTACCACAAGTCAGGCAGCTTAACACAACAAAAATGTATTCTCTCTCAGTTCCAAAGGCCAGAAGTCTGAAATTAAGGTCACAGCAGGGCCGTGCTCCCCTGAGATCTGTTGGGAAGAATTCTTCCTGGCTCCTTCTAGCTTTGGGGGGTGCCAGGCGTTCCGTGGCTTGCAGATGCATCCCTGCAGCCTCTGCCCCATCCTCACATTATCTTCTCTTCATGTCTCTATCCTTTTCTGTCTCTTAGCAGATTTAGGACCCACCCTAACCCAGGAGCTTCTCCTTTCCATCCTTACCTTGATTACTGCAAAGACCCTATTTCCAATAAGGTCACACATATCCTGAGATTCCGGGTGGACATGAATTTGTGTGTGGAGCGGGGGACACAATTCAACACACAATAATTTCTAGCAGGATCTGTGGTACAGTGAGCACTTTGTCGGCCGAAGAAGGCTGGATGCAGGGAGTCCAGTGAGGTGGTGACTTCAGTCATCCAGGAGGGAGGAAGGGCATGGACTGCAGTGAAGGGCAGGAAGGGGTGTGTAGCCCTTTAATGGCCCTGTCCTGACCCAGGTGGGGAAATTTCTGGCTCCCTGTGGCCCTAGGCAAGAGGGTCAAAGGCCAGAGAAAGGCCCTCTGTCCCCTGCCATGCAGGAGCAGGGCTCACACTTACAGTGGGACAGACCAACTGTTGCTTCTGCCCAGAGAAATGCTCCTGGGACAAATCCACAGAGGCCAAAAGGAACCTTGAGGGTGTGTGTATTTATTGTGGGGGGAAAAAACACGCCACATAAAACTGACCGTCAGAACCATTTGTGAGTTACATACAACATAGTACTGTTACCTGTGTGCATATTTTTTGTGCAGAAGGTTTCCAGAACCTGTTCATGTTCCAGGACTGAAACTATATCCACTGAGTAACAGCTCCCCACTTTCCCCCTCCTCCCAGCGCCTGGCAACCGCCATCCTACTTCCTGTTTCTAAGTGTTTGACAACTTCACATTCCTCACAGAAGTAGAATCGTGCACTATTTGTCTCCTGAGGGGCCTTTTTAAAAGAAAGGAATAGAGACTTCTAGAAACAGGAGGGCAGGTGTAGACGAAAGCTCAGTAACAGTTCATTTCAAGTGTTTCTGACTTACACCAGGTGCGAGACCCACACCAGGTGTGGCACGCACGGCCCGATCTGCCCACCCCTATTGTTGTGCAGCCCAGGAGCTGAGAAGGATTGTTACACATTCAGATGGTTGCGGGGGCGGAGGGGGAGCATCAAAAAAAGAATAATACTTTATGACACATAAAAATGATATGAAATTCAAATTTCAGTGTCCACAAATAAAGTTTTATTGGCACACAGCCATGTCCACTCATTAACACACTGCTTATGGCTGCCTTCATGCCACAGGGGCAGGTTGAGTAGTTACAACACAGACCATATGGCCAAAGCAGAAAATATTACATAGCTGGCCCTTTACTGAAAATGTTTGCAAGCTCCCTAGTCTGGACCCACAGAAAGAACTACCGTTTATAGGTTTAACACTGTACGGGCACTCACGTGTGGACATAGATATATATATATAACTGAAGGAACGTATCAAAACAACACCCTCCTATTTGAGCTACATCCAGTATTTTCTGTTCTCTTCTGTTGAGGCAGAATATATTGTTATGATAAAAGATACTGATTATGGAGCCTGGGTTTGCATTTTGGTTTTGCTGTTTGCTGCGTGACCATGGAAAATTGTTTAACTTCTCTGGGCTTCAGCTTCTTCACTGAGTTACTTAGTAGCATGCAACATTGAGCCTTGCTTGGCACAGATCATGCACCAGATAAGTATAAGCCATTCTAAGCACTGAAGTTTCCTCTTTTCTACACTGATGGTTTCATCTGCTAGATACATCTCCTGGCCCATTAGTGGGTCTGCCCAGTTTGTAAACACTGTTCCACAGGGTAATGGAGACAGTGTGGTCTTTGAAGCATGGTATAACCCATTTAGAACCCACCTTCATGTCTTCCTGAATACTTTGGGTAAAGTCCCAATCTTAAACCTAGCAGGACTCGCAACCTTTCAGCCACTGACAACAGCCCATGCTGGTCTTTCCATCACCGAGTTGTAGTATCAGGTTTTAGATTCTGTCAGAGAAAACTGGACTCATCTAGGAAGCCATTAGTGAATTTCAGTCGATAAACATCTGAGGCCTTTTGGCCTTTGTGCGGGAATCAATTAGTGATGTCTGCCATGACCATGGGAAGGGTACTTGCAGGGTGAGTGCTGCTGATTTTTCTTTCTTGGTCCAGAAAGTGTTTTCCAAACATCAGGCACCCGAATAGCATATTCATGATTTTGCCACAGTTAAGAACCAACTGTACAATTATTCTTTAATTTACAGACTTCTTTTGGCCTAAAACAAATTCATTTTAAAAGGCAAATTTATAGCCCTTCAGTGGAAAGCCAACATTGTTTGCCATAAATGGAAGGACTCGGTAAAATAAATTCACTGAAAATAAAACAGTCTTATTAAATTTTAGCCAAGGTTCCAAACCTTAAGGCTGTTCTTTCTTAGCTGAAAAGGGAGAGTCGTGAGTATTAGAGATTTTCTCCTTGACCTAGTAATCATTAATATTTACTTAATGCTTGTGGTGTTCCAGGTGCTACCTCATTAACTGATCACAACTACTGTATAAGATAGAAATTAGTATTGTGCCCATTTTATAGAGGAGAAAACTGAGCCACCGAGGGCCAGTAACATGTATCACTCAGCTAATGACTAGTAAAGCCAGGATTTGGTCCTAAGCAGTTTAGCTCCAGAGCCCAAGCTCTTGAACTCTGCACTAGGCTGCCCATGAGAGAGAGATTAAAAGAGAATTGAAAAGGAAGTCATCTAAAATTATCTTTTGTAGCACCTCTGTGGATTTTTGTCACACTGTGGGGCCCCCTGAGCTAGTAGAAAGACTATCTGAAGACATAAGTCTTAACGACCCAACTAGACATAAGACATAAGTCTGGGTTCTGATTCTTTCTCTGCCTCTGATCCTGAGTGTCCCCATCTGTAAAATACAGGAATTGAGCTCTATTTGAGCTCCTAGATGCAGAAACTATCCCACACCTCACGGGACCTGTAGCATCTGACACACATCATTAAAGTTTATTCAGCCACAAGCAACAGGAAACCCAGTGTCCCAGCTTCCCTCTGCCCGTCTTCCCTGCTGCCCTTAGCCTCTAGCTTTCTTCCTAATTCTTGTCACCTCATAGTCATAAGATGGCTGCATCACCTCCAGCCCTCACCTCCATATTTCCAGGCAGGCTGAAGACGGGAGAATCCAGAAGGAGCGGAGAGTTGATCAGGAAAGCCAAAGGTTTCAGGTGGTGTTTTAGTGGCTGGATTTGTGGCCATCCTTGTCACATTATCCCTTGGTTAAGGGAATGGGTAATATGCAGGCAACCATTAGACAGCTAAAAATGCTTAAAGAAGGAAAAAAGGGAGGGCGGAGGGTGGCTTACTCCCTCAGACCCCTTCCAGCTCTATGGAGCTGGGATAAAAGAATATTCATCCTCATCTCACTCATAGAGCTCAGTGCCCAAGAGCATGCATGCTCTATTTTTCCATAAAAGGGCTTTTCTGTGAACTTCTACATGTTGAGGCCACTTTTGTTTTTACTGGCACACTGACTCCAGGGGAACGAAAGTTCACCATGGTGCAGATGTATGTTTTGGTCCGACGGGAGGCAGAGGCAGGGAACCCATGGAAGGCGAGTGTTTTTCAAAGGGGAAGCAAACGTTCAGCCTGGGAAGGTCACACAGAAGTCTCAGGAAGAATGTGTCAGGTGCCTCCAAGCTCCAGCCAAGAACAGGAGGAGGTCCTGGAGCCCATCGTACTTATTTCCAGCTGCCCATGGCTGTGAGTGTGGACTGCATTGTCCACGTGTCCTGCCAGCACCCTTCCCACAATGCTGCTCTCATTTCCTTTCATTGAGGACTTGGCCTGACTTAGCATTTTTTTTTTTCTTCCCATCACTTTCTAGCTGGGTGGACTTGGACGAGTTTCTCTGATCCACAGTATTCTGATCTGTATAATGGGTTGATGATAACACCCACTTCGCGAAATTGTTAGGCAGGGTTACGTGAGTTAATATGTATAAAGCCCACAGAGACTTTTCTGGCAGCCTTTGAGTCATCATCTCATTTTTGCAATGGTCAGGTAGAATAGTTTAACATTATAAGATTTTAGATCCCAGTGAAGTTGTCCAGAGACAGGAAATTCTTTTAACCATAGACCTAAATCTGTGTTTTTAAAGAGAGGGCATTGGGAAGGTGTTCCTGGGCCTCGTTGGTGTGGAGCCCAGCAGGGCAGTGTTTACCAACATGGCCCTTCCCATCAGGACTTGGAGTTTGGTTTTACACAACTCCTGGGGGTACCGTTCACATCAGTGTCATCAAAGACTTACACATAGTCTCCAAGACCATTTTCAACATATGGCGCTAAAGTGTCTTTTTGAAAAACTGCAGGGTCTTCTTCTAATAGGGGCTGCTTCCCATATGATCATGCGTACACTTCCAAAAACCATAATCCCCATGAAAACCTCTTACATTTAATTATTCATTCATTCAACAAATGTTTGTTGTCACTTACTGTGTGCTGGGCATGATTCCAGACACTTGAGGTGCATCAAGGAACAAAATAGACAAAAAAATGTATTTTTGTGGTGGGAAAGACAGATGAAAACCAATATGAGCGATAGAATAAATAATTACATTGTATTGTAGGGTGATAAATGTCATGATGAAAGACAAAACAGAGCCCTCAAGAGGATCAGGGGTGTGGTGGTAGGGACAGCAAGTTGTGCCTTTTCATCGTGGGGTCAGGGTAGGTCTGGCTGAGAAGGTGGCAGAGGGCAATTGGTTCGCTGAGTCTTTGTAGAACTCTGCTATGACAACTCTTTCATTTCTTCATCAACAAATATTAATTGAAGGCATGCTATGAGCCAGATGCTGAGCCAGGTGCTTAGCCGACATTCTCTAATTCCGTCTCACAAATATCTCATGATATAAGTACTAACAAATGAGCAAAGTGAGTCCTAGAGAGGCAGTGACCTGCCCAAGGTCACAGACCAGAGAGTGGAAGAACCTGGTTCTGAATCCAGGTCCAAGTAACTCCCAAGTGCACACTTCTTACCATTTAAGTATACTAAACAAATAGTCACACTAATTAAACGGTTGCAACTGTGATCAGTGCTATGAAGAGAGTACAGGGGGCTATGAGGAACTATAACTGAGCCTGTGGAAATACAAAAAAAATAATAAAACAGCCTGACCAGGCGGTGGCGCAGTGGATAGAGCATCGGACTGGGATATGGAAGACCCAGGTTCGAAACCCCGAGGTCGCCAGCTTGAGCGCGGGCTCATCTGGTTTGAGCAAAGCTCACCAGCTTGGACCCAAGGTCGCTGGCTCGAGCAAGGGGTTACTTGGTCTGCTGTAGCCGCACGGTCAAGGCACATATGAGAAAGCAATCAATGAACAACTAAGGTGTCTCAACAAAGAATTGATTATTGATGCTTCTCATCTCTCTCCATTCCTGTCTGTCTGTCCCTGTCTATCCCTCTCTCTGACTATCTCTCTGTCTCTGTAAAAAATAAAATAAAATAAAATAAAAAATAAATAAAATAAAACAGTTCCCATGTATGGATTGGCTATTGCTGGCTAACAGACCACCCCAAAACATAGTGGCTTATAACAACAATAATGGATTATTCCTCATAATTCTTGTGTTGACTGGGCTCAGCAGGGTGGTTTTTCAGTTCTTTTTGGTGATGCTTGGAGTCACTCTTGCACCACATTCAGAAGA
This sequence comes from Saccopteryx bilineata, assembly GCF_036850765.1. Taxonomy (NCBI): domain Eukaryota; kingdom Metazoa; phylum Chordata; class Mammalia; order Chiroptera; family Emballonuridae; genus Saccopteryx; species Saccopteryx bilineata. Next base: position 193,851,208 of record NC_089495.1, on the reverse strand, counting down.
GATGTCCAGAAGGGTCATTCTCTCTCTCCTGGCTGTTGGTGTTGCCATAGGCTGGACACCTTGATTCGCCTCCACGTGGCCTCTCGTTCTCCAGGTGTGTAGCCAGTTTCCTTATAGGATGGCAGCTGGGCTTCAAGAAAAAGAAGGTGGGAACTACAAGCTCTCTTAAGGCCTAAGTTTGGAAGATCCAGAACAGGACTTCAGCCACATGTTATTGTCAAAGCAAGTCATAGGCCAGCCCAGATTCAAGGAGAAAGGAAGGAGGGACAGAGGCCCCCACCCTAGATGGGAGGAAGGGCCTCGTATAAGGGGGATCGGAGGGATCTCTGACAGCCATACAGGGTGGGGCAAAAGTAGGTTTACAGTTGTGAGTATGCGAAACAGAGTTTATTCTTGTATTATTATTTCTTAATTACTGTATTATTTTCCATATGAACAACTGTAAACCTACTTTGCCCCACCTTATATTTGAAAGTAACCTACCACCTTCTGTCTTAAAAGCTTATAATTTTTCCCAGTAGCTGGAATGCAGTGTTCCCATGGATTTGTCACTAGAACAAACTTTTTGTCCAGGGCAGCCCCTGTCTTCTTCCCCAACTTTTTTTCCAGGAAATTGGCAGGACTTTGTTTGGCTTCAATGGTGTATGAGGGCTTGGGAATAGCTGGGGGGGGGGGGGGGGGTGCCCCACTGCTATAACGAAAACCAAAACTAACAGTAGTTCAACAGGATAGCAGTTTTCCTCTTATGTAACAGTCAGGGTGCGAGCAGCTTTATGGCATTAGGGACCCGACCCCTTTCATTTTGTTGTTCCACAATCCCTAGTTGCTGCCTTCATCCACATGACCCAGGATGGCTCACATCAGGCCTGTCCATCCAGAGGTAAGGGGAAGGAGGGGGGGAAGAAAGAGCCATACCTTCCTTTTAAGAGTATAACCCCAATGTTGTATACTCATGCGACACTGCCTATATCATAGGAACTTGGCTCCGCCTAGCTGCAAGGGAAGTTGGGAGATGTAGTATTCATTCAAGATAGCCACAGGCCCAGCTCAAACTTGCAAGCTTTGTTTCTATGAGAGAAAAAAAAGAAAGAACAAACGTTGGGGGCAGTTATCAGACTCTGCTGCCCGTGGTTGGTGAGGGTAACCAGCACACGGACGTGCCAGGAAGGACTGTGACCAAGCCTGTTGTCATCTCTGCAGAGCAGTCGGCTGCAGGCTGTCCACTGGAATTCCCAGCCCTCCCTTGGTGTAAATACTCAGTGCAAGAGCTTTGATGAAAGGCTCCTGTTGGGGGTGGATTGAGTCCAAGTCCTCCAGCCAAGTGTGGAGCTGGTGCCGCGCAGCTTTTACTGGACTAGCTCTTCCATCGGCTCGAACGTGTCACAAAGTGGCTGCAACCACAAACAGCTCAGCCCAGCCCAGGGCCAGCTCTGGGCCAGGCTTGTCACTATAAAATGTGCCTCTGCTTAAGTGCAGACTTAAGGTGAGTTCAAGAGTTCGGCAGCCTGCTGTGTTCCTGATGGAGAAATGGACCAAGCATCGGCTCCTGCTGGAGCTGTTACTTACCAGCTGTGCAACCGTAAACGTGTTGCTTAGCTTCTCTGAGCTTCACTTTTCTTATTTTTAAGGTGGTCAGGCTAGGTCCAGGTTGTTGTGAAGACAAAACATTGTATATGACATTGGGGTGACTTGTCCATTTTCTAAAATTTATTTTGTGTGTCTTTCAAAGAATATGATTTTTCTCTTTTAGAAGCTTAAATGTTATGTTTAATCCCCTTGACTACCCACTTAGACTGTAAGATCCGTAAGGGCAGGGACTGTGTCATTCTCCATTGTATCCTCAGTGAGTAACTAGAAAGCATGCATGCATGAGTGAATGAATTAATGATACGAGGCTCCTGGCCTGGGGGCAGCAACCACAGAGGCTCACAGGAACAGGACAGGCCGCACAAATGAATAAAGTAGGCTGAGCCTAAGAACTAGGTGGCCTCAGCTCTATTTTTCTTTCCCTTATTTTTGTTAGAGACATGAGTACTTTCTTAGTGTGCTATTATTGGTGCTGCAACAAATTACCACACACTTAGCGGCTTAAAACCACACTAATTCATTATCTTATAGTTCTGGAGATCAGACTCTACAATCAAGGTGTCAGCAGGGCTGTGTTTCTCTAGGGAAGAATCCATTTCAATCAGAGGCTGCCCTCATCTCTTGGCTTGTGGCCCCATCCTCCACCTTCAAAGCACATCTCTCCAACCTCCTCTTCCAAGTCGCATCTCCTTCATGTAGACCAGGGGTCCCCAAACTATGGCCCGCGGGCCACATACGGCCCCCTGAGGTCATTTATCCGGCCCCCGCCACACTTCTGGAAGGGGCACCTCTTTCATTGGTGGTCAGCATCCATATCCTGTGCTCCTGGAGTACTGTATGTAGCAGCATCGCTCACGCACAGTACTACTTCCGGTGACGCGGGATGCATGCGTCCCGGCTCCGGAAGCACGTCATATCACTTGTTAGGGCTAGCAGTGACAAATATGGAACCGGACATTGACCATCTCATTAGCCAAAAGCAGGCCCATAGTTCCCATTGAAATACTGGTCAGTTTGTTGATTTAAATTTACTTGTTCTTTATTTTAAATATTGTATTTGTCCCGTTTTGTTTTTTTACTTTAAAATAAGATATATGCAGTGTGCATAGGGATTTGTTCATAGTTTTTTTTTTATAGTCTGGCCCTCCAACAGTCTTGAGGGACAGTGAACTGGCCCCCTGTGTAAAAAGTTTGGGGACCCCTGATGTAGACTCTGCTACTTCCCTCATTAAAACTATTGTGAGCTGTGGTCCCCAACCTTTTTCTGGGCCACGGACCGGTTTAATGTCAGAAAATATTTTCATGGACCAGCCTTTAGGGTGGGACGGATAAATGTATCATGTGACCAAGACAAGCGTCAAGAGTGAGTCTTAGACGGATGTAACAGAGGGAATCTGGTCATTTTTAAAAAATAAAACATCGTTCAGACTTAAATACAAATAAAATGGAAATAATGTAAGCTATTTATTATTTCTCTGCGGACCAGTACCAAATGGCCCATGGACCGGTACCAGTCTGTGGCCCTGGGGTCGGGGACTACTGATTGTGAGTACATTGGGCTCACTTGGATAATCCAGGATAACCTCCCCTTCTCAAGATCCTTAATTTAATCTCATCTGAACGGTCTCTTTTGTCATGTAAAGTAACATAGTCACAGTTTCCGAGGATTAGGGCATAGATATCTTTGAGGGGCATTATCCAGCCAACCACAGATGCACAGGAACATTTTTTTAACGGTAAGCAAGATATTAGGCCAAGGATGGGAAGATTTTTCCTTAGTGTTGGAGAGGCAATAGAGAGGGGTGGGGAGTATGGTCACATGGAGAGCACACACTCCGACTATATGAGTATACACTACTCATTTGCAGCGTGTGATTGCTTGTGAGAAAATAAGCCCAATTTTCCAATGAGCTTCCCTCTCTTCTTTTGTTTGAATATAGCACAAAATCTGGACTTTTATAAAAATTATTAACACGTTCTTTTTTAATATATTATGCAGCAGTTCTCTGGCAGATATCATGAAACATACCAGGTTGCTATACTGACAGGATACCGAATGGCTGTCCACAGTTCACCTCCTTCTCTCCCAGTAAAAGGGAAATAGCAGAGTGAGAACAATAAGAAAAAGGATGCTAACAGTGCGTAGCATTTGTTCCGTCTGTTTCTGAGGACCAGACACGGTTCTCCACACATGATGTGTAGAAATTTGTTTGAATCTCACAATAACCCTCTCAGATGGGTGCTGTTTTTAATACCCATTTTACAGATGGAAAGATTGAGGCACACAGAGGTTAAGTGCACAAGGTCATGTATCCAATAAGTAGCAGATTCAAACTGTCAATCAGAATCTGTGTTCCTTTATTTTTCTTTTTTTAACTCCGTGTTAAAAGAAGTTTAGACTTACAGAAGAGTTGCAAAGCCAGTATAGACAGCTCCCATGTACCGTCCTCCCTCCCCCCATGTGAACATCTTACAGAACCATAATGTAGTCATCCCAAACAGGAAATGAGCAGTGGTACCATGCTGTCACCTGAACTGCAGACCTTATTGAAAAAGTCACCAGTTTTTCCACAAATGTCCATTTACTGTTGCAGGATCCAATCCAGGATCCCGCATGGCATTTAGTTGTGGTGTTTTTCTGGTTTTTAATCTGTGGCGCGGACCCTTAGCCTCTTATGACCTTGACACTTTGATGGATACTGGTCAGGCATTTTGTCGAATGGCCCTCGATTTGGGTCTAATATTTTCTCTTGATTACATTGAAGTTGTGCATTCGAGGCCAGGAGACCACACAAGTGATGTCACACCCTCAGTGCATCTTATCAGGGTTAACATCCATCTTTCTTATAACTGGTGATGTTAACCTTGACCCGCAGAGTTCATGCCCTTTCACCCCTTGGTTTAAATGCTTTCCTTGTGTAGAGACAGTGGGGGGGACGACACATAAACAGAATATTCAGCAGGACTCGAGGTCAGGCCTCGTCTATCCCTTGAGCTGACCTCATCCACAGAATGTGCTTTGTAAATGTGAACACCCCTCCGAGTTCTAAGACAGCCTTAAAAACACCCACTGGCAATGGTGGGAGTGAGGAATAATGACACCCAAATTCTGGAACTTTGGAAATAATTTAAGCTACAAAGATTGGAAGAGCTGACCAGAGAAGGGGAAATAAATCCAGCCGAGATGAAAGCCAAGGTCTGCAGCTGCTCAGACCATCAAATGTTTAAAAGCAACGTGAGGTTTTAGGGCAAGGAATGAATTATGATTGTTAGGACCAAGGACAAGATGGCTTTGATCTAAAAGTGGGAGGTATCTTAAGGGAAGCTGTGGTCTTTGCGTAAGTTATTCCTACATCCTCCTGGGGTGCATTAGATGGACCCGCTTGGAATTTACAGGTCTGCGAAAGGAACCTTACCCCTAATGGTAAACACTTGGAACAGGCGGCTTTGTAAGTAGGAGGGCGGGGCTGACACGGGGCGAGAGCGCGCCCAGGGCTTCGGCAGGGGTACCTGGCTGCGCCGTTTTACGAGGCTCTTGTCCCGTGAGGTCGGACAGATGTAGGATTTGTGATCTTACAAGGCGTTCGAGGATTGCCATGGGAGGTCATTTTGGTGAGCAGTTGACCTCCCTATATGAAAAAGTATCAATTTGAAGAAGGTTGTCTTTACTGCCAGGAAACTTTAGACCAGAGGCTGTCGTGTGGCTTTTTTGGATGGCCACCCTGTCACCAACCAGATGTTGGCCTCTCGGCCCCCAGGCGAGCCCCTGGTCTCCAGCAGTCTCCCCACATTGCTGAGGTCTTGCTGCCAGGGAGTTATAAATGTGCTGTCACCAATGGCGCATCGCCACCGTGCAGGCGGCTGGCATCGCAGAACGTGATCAAGACAGCCCGGCAAGCAGCCATCTCTGTGCCGGAATCAGAACCCCGTGCAAGTGGTACGACGGTGAGGGGTGCACTGGGAGGGAGAGGGAAAAAGGAATTTCTAGCTGGGTGAAATCAAACACCCACGGAACACTGTTAATGAACCTTCCAGTGGGGTGGAAATTCCAGCAGGTTGGAAGCAGGAGAACGCTGAGACAGAAAACAGCGGGCCCCAGAGTCAGACAGTCCTGGGTTTGAATCCCTGAGTTAGAAATTGTAAGTGGCTTCACTTCTTTGGGCTTCGGTCTTGACTAAAGTGTCGAGCCCTCCCTGGCCACCCCCTGTACCCTGCGTTCCCAGCTCCCATCCTCACTTCGGTTGCCTCCAGCTCCTGTCACCGTCTGACACATTATTTCACATATTTATTTGCTGTCACTCATTTTCCCGTTCAGACACCAGCTCCACTGAAGCAGCGATTTCCGTCGTCTTGACCATTGCGGTGTCCTTAGTGCTTAGGACAGATTTGCGCATAGTAGGTGCACATTAAATACTGGTGAAATGATTGAAAAGGGATCACAGCAGAGCCTACCTTGCCCAATTCTTGTCGGGGGAGGGTAAGGGGGGGTGGATAAAGTAAGATCACCAAGGCAGAGAATTAGCACAGTTCCTGGCACCTAGTACGTGCTCAATAATCAGAAACTATCATTCATTCACTTTTTAAATGTATTCATTCGATAAATAGCTATTGAATGTTAGATGCCAAATGCTGTGCTGAAAACAGCGCCAAGAATAAGACAGACATGCTTTCCCTTTTTTCACCAGTTCTTTCCAGAGCACTGACGGCCTATTCTTCTAGAAACCGGGCATAAAGCAGTGAGCAAAAAAGACAGACACCTGCTCTCACGAAGTTTACGTCCTAGTGGGAACGAGATAAACATTGCATGTGTATATAAACACACCCAATGAAGCTAGATTGCCACCTTCTCTCCCTGAAACTCCATCAGTCCTCTGCACAACTGAATTTAACATATAGCAACATTTAGTCTCCGGCGTGCTCAGAGCAGCCTCCCCATTCTGCAGCTGGTCTTCTCTTACCCAGCTGTGCATGTGGGACATCTTTCCACACCAGACGTACCGATACGCACGCGATAGCTTTCTCCTCCGCAGCATTACTGCCCTGCACGGCCTCCTGCTCCCTGTCTCTGCCTCCTGCTCCCCGTCTCTGCCCCCTGCTCCCCCGTCTCTGCCCCGGCACTGTTCCCACTCGTGTGGCAGAGGCACAGTGACAGGGCAGCCTATCTGAAATGGCATGCTCAGGAATGCGGATTGTTTTATTACCAGTTAAATATGCTTTATGCTACCTGTGAATGAGGCCATTGTGACATTTAGCAACTGATTTGATTAAACACAGATGTGGGCTGGACTCCACGTGGAGCAAAGATGCAGGACGGGCTCGGGGCGCGTGTTTGGATTGTTAAGATGGCAAAACGGACTAGACGACTCTGTGTCAGCCAGATGGATGTGGACGCCGATCTTCCTGGCATACGGACCATTTGGTGCTGTTGGTTGGAGAGCTCCATCTGGGTCCCCTAAATCTTTTGTTTTCATTCGGGATCAGCTGTTTGGTCCTCTCCAAGTTGTTTTGTGTTGTTGTGGGTTTTTCTTTAACCTTCCCTGGATGTTTTTATTCCCATGAATATAAATGAAATAGCGAATCAATGAAATACGAGCACTGTTGACATCTCTGGTGGTAATTACTAACAGGCAAAGGATACAAAGCCCAGCCACCGTTTACTGAGGACTTGCTCCGTGCTGGGCCCCGCCCCTGGTATACTCCTCTCACAGAAGCCTTGTAATAAACCAAACAAGTAAACTAGGCTTAGTTTTGTGTTACAGATGGGAACACCGAGGCTTAGACATTTTCAGCCGCGTGTCTGTAGTCACCAGGGCAAATCGTGAATTTTGCATGACTTCTCTATTGTCCTCCACCCCCTTCCAGGTGCAAGGGTCCAAGATGGCAGGACCCAGCTCTTTCCCAAGCTAGACATCTTGGCACATACTAGGCACTCAGCAGAGGTTTAGGGAACACATGAGGGCATGCCTGCATGAGTGAACACGGTAGGGAAAGGGCGGGGCCAGGGCTCTGCCTTCACTCCTTTGTATTCTGAGTAAAGAAAAACAGAAAGATTGACCTACGGAGATCTGTGACTTGTCCAGTTTTGGAACCCAGCCCGGAGGCTGGGGTATGGGAGTGGGGGAGAGTTCATGACAGGCTCACCTCTCTCTATCGTGGCTTCTTCATTTTCTGCATTAACCGCCAACTCCCGGTAATGTCAGCTCTTTTTACATCATCCCTTGATTACATCCCCAGTCTTTGTCCACTTGCAATTCTGGGCTGTTGTAAACAATTTTATTTTAATACTAGCACCAGGAGGACTTAATTAAGATGAATGAATGTGTGTATTTTTGAGTGTCACTGTGGACCTGGTACCTTGTGCTCTGGGGAAAGCAATTGTAAGATGGACCCCAAGCAGGTAACACTGAGGAGGGGACGCTTGCTTATTGAGATTGTCTGTGAGGCTTTCTTTGTACTGCCTGGGATGGCGTGTCAGACCTGTGGGTGACAGTGAAATCAGGGTGACCTAAAAAACTGAGGCAGGCAGTGACCTGTGTCATTTCCCACAGCTGCTCGGAAGGCAGGGCCACGTGCTGGCTGGGAGCCTGGGCTTCGGAGTCAGGGTGACCGGGGCCTGAACCCTGGCTCTGCCACTTCCTAATAGGACCGACTTCCTAGGGCTGCGGTGGAGATGAAACAAGATAAAGCATGTAAAAGGCCTAGCCCTGGGGAAGGCAGTAAGTGCTCAGTAAATAGGGGGCATTGTTATTATTTGTCCCTGTGCTGATGCCAGGAACCAAGGCTTCCAGGGGCTTGGATTACATTAACACTAAGCATGGCCCAGGAAAAAAAAGGAGAGGTTTTCTAATGGTGACTGTCACCATCTCCTTGAAAAGAGGGGGACATCCAGGAGGCAACAAGTCCAAGAAGAGATGGATGTGCAAGGTTCCCAGTAATCAGAGAAATGTAAAATAAAGGCAACAGATAAGCTATTGCGTTAGTCCTATTAGGATGGCAGAAACCAGCAAAAGGGATTGTACCAGTCGGGGCGGGGGACGGGGGCGTGGGGATATGGGCACTGTCGGCACTGCGTGTGGGAGCGTGCACCGGCAGCGATTGTAGCAGTCGGGGCGGGGGACGGGGGCGTGGGGATATGGGCACTGTCGGCACTGCGTGTGGGAGCGTGCACCGGCAGCCGTGCCGGGAGCCCTCACCCAGACCTTAGGGAAACCGGGTCTTCACGACCTCGGGACCAGCAGTCCCACACCTGGGACCACATCCCGAGGAAACCGACAGGCCCAAATAGATAGAAATACCTGAACAGATATAAAGTATATCTGTAATATTACATTTTGATGGGGGTGGGGGTAGGGGGTTAGGGGGGAAATGCCAAAAAGGATGGAGGGAGAAGAATAGCAAAATGAAAAAGGATTGAGAGCCTGACCAGGCGGTGGCGCAGTGGATGGAGCGTCGGACTGGGATGCAGAGGACCCAGGTTCGAGACCCCGAGGTCAACAGCTTGAGCATGGGCTCATCTGGTTTGAGCAAAAAGCCCACCAGCTTGAACCCAAGGTCGCTGGCTCCAGCAAGGGGTTACTCGGTCTGCTGAAGGCCCGCGGTTAAGGCACATATGAGAAAGCAATCAATGAGCAACTAAGGTGTTGCAACATGCAACTAAAAACTAATGATTGATGCTTCTCGTCTCTCTCTCTCCGTTCCTGTCTGTCTGTCCCTGTCTGTCCCTCTCTCTGACTCACTGTCTCTGTAAAAAATAAATAAATAAAATTAAAAAAAAAAAAAGGATTGAGAATCAGTGAAATTTTTAAAAAGACACACACATTACAAGCCCTGCTTTTTATTTTTTATTTTTTTTTTTTTTAATCGGATTCAGCAGAAAATAGAAGTTTCTACCCACGGGCTCTCGATCTCTGCAGTTGTCTCATCACAGCCTGGTAACGAACAGCTGGCAGGCAGGCCCCGGCCCACCGTCCACATTTCAGTAGTGCCATGCTGATGCAGCACTGCATTCGGATCTTTCTGGAATTATCTTCACTCCTTATGTATCTATTCACTTGCTTGTGTTCTGTGTCTCTGCTCTGAACCTAAACGTCAACTCCTGGCTTACTATCATATCTAAAACAGTGCCTGACAGTGATATTTGGTACATCACTAGGAAAAGATTGTTGAATGAATGAATGAATATCCACTTTTTAAAATATTTTTTAAGATTTTATTTATTGATTTTAGAGAGAGGAGAGAAAGAGAGAAAAAGGGGTGGAGAGGAGTGGGAAGCATCAACTCATAGTAGTTGCTTCTCATATGTGCTTTGATAGGACAAGCCCAGGGTTTCAAACCAGCAACCTCAGCATTTAGCCACTGCGCCACCACAGGTCAAGTTGAATGAATATCCACTTTAAAAAATAGCCCTGGCTGGTTGGCTCAGCGGTAGAGCGTCAGCCTAGCGTGCGGAGGACCCGGGTTCGATTCCCGGCCAGGGCACACAGGAGAAGCGCACATTTACTTCTCCACCCTTCCGCCGCGCATGGCCCGGGCGCTGGGGATGGCTCTGTGGCCTCTGCCCCAGGCGCTAGAGTGGCTCTGGTCGCAACATGGCGACGCCCAGGATGGGCAGAGCATCGCCCCCTGGTGGGCAGAGCGTCGCCCCTGGTGGGCGTGCCGGGTGGATCCCGGTCGGGCGCATGCGAGAGTCTGTCTGTCTCTCCGTTTCCAGCTTCAGAAAAATGAAAAAAAAAAAAAAAATTATTTTATTGAGCCAGGAATTAACAGTCTACTTTTACTTAAAACCCAAGATAATCAAACCAAAAAGAACAAAAAAATAATTCTCTGCTACAACATGTAAAATAGCAATGTCTTCAACAAGAAAGAAGCCTATTTCTTTCTCACCCGAAAGCCCAAACCAGAGTGGCAGTTCGGGTCCTCAAATGTGGCATGGTCTCAGCTCCTTCTGTCTTGTTGCTGTTGATTGGCCGTGAGATCCAAGACGGCCCTATTCCCTGGGAGGAGGGAGGACCCGCCCTTCCCTTTAAGGGCACAACCAGGAAGTCACACCCATTAATCCCTCTATCCTTATCTAGAATTCATCACACCACCACACCAGCCACCACAGAAACTGGGAAATGTAGGGCTTATTCTAATCAGCTAGATCAGGGGTAGTCAACCTTTTTATACCTACTGCCCACTTTTGTATCTCTGTTAGTAGTAAAATTTTCTAACCACCCACCGGTTCCACAGTCATGGTGATTTATAAAGTAGGGAAGTAACTTTACTTTATAAAATTTATAAAGCAGAGTTACAGCAAGTTAAAGCATATAATAATAATTACTTACCAAGTACTTCATGTCAGATTTTCGCTCAGTTTGGGAGAATAAATCGTTATAAAACAACTTACTATAGTTAAATCTGTCTTTTTACTTATACTTTGGTTGCTCCACTACCGCCCATCATGAAAGCTGGAACGCCCACTGGTGGGCGGTAGGGACCAGGTTGGCTACCACTAAACTATATGCCCAGCTTAAAAGCAGAAATTCTATTAATCTGAAAAAGGAGGGGTGAGCAGATATTGGGAGGCCCCTAGCAGGACCTGCCACCGTCACTTGAAAAGGGGATGTTTTCCTCCCCCTGTCCTTGCCTTCCCCCGCCCTCAGTGGCATTCCACCAGCCACGCAAGAAGTCAGTGTTCAACATTCCAGCTCCAGGCGAGTCCACTTACAGAACCCTCCAGAGACCGCTCAGTTTCTGGGGCTATGTGCCCTCTTCCCCCTGGGTTCTCTCTAGCATGGGATGGGCTTCTCACTGCAGGGACTCTGTGACTGCCCACCGCAAACTGCAGTTTGTTCAGCTGTCCATTCTTCAGATGCCCCTGGGTCACAAAATGAAAACAAACAAGAGGCAGTTTGGGGCAAAGAATACCAAGGGACAGGATGGTGGTCTGTTGGTCTCCAAACCTGCTCTAAAGCATCGTTGAGGAGGCTGACACAAAAGAAAAGAGAATTCAGGTGAGAAATGATCTTGAATGGAATAGGCTGGCCTAAACCTTCTGCCAGACATATCTGGACAGGCCGTTGAGGACAGAATGGTATTCTAGCATGCCACACTGGTCTGGACAAATTCTGTGGTTTCTGGGAATTAGGCCCCCAAGTAATGGACACCAGAAGAGAATGCCCGGGTGTAATCATGTTCCTGGTTCTTGTTCTCTTTATCTGGCTAATCCCTACTCATCCTTCAGAAATAGTTTAGATGTCATTTCCCCTAGGAAGCCTTCCCCAGCCACGCCCCACCTAGTTGGCATCACAGAGCCCTTCCCAGTGCCCAGCACAACCCCCTTCCACCCCCACACATGATGTAGTTTATTTTGTAGATTGGACTTTGGAGCCATTTCAATTTTTTTTTTAAAGATTTTATTTATTCATTATAGAGAGGGGAGAGAGAGAGAGAGAGAAGGGGGGAGGAGCAGAAAGCATCAACTCCCATTTGTGCCTTGACCAGGCAAGCCCAGGGTTTTGAACCGGCAACCTCAGCATTTCCAGGTTGACACTTTATCCACTGCGCCACCACAGGTCAGGCCTCAATATTTTATATAGCTAAAAAAAACATACACTTAAAAATAGTGAAACAGAGCTCTGGCTGGGTGGCTCAGTGAATAGAGCGTCGTCCCGGAGTGTGGAGGTCGCGGGTTTGATCCCTGGTCAGAGCACATATGAGAAGCAACTAATGAGTACATAACCGAATGGAGCAAATAAGTGGAACAAGTTGATGTTTCTCTCTCCCTTCCTCTTTCTCTCTCTCTCTCTTTCTCACCAATGGGGGGGGGGGGACTTTTTCATTTTTAAATAGTTAGAATGGTAAATCCTATGTACATTTTCCAGAACTGTTTAGAATAAATAATTTTTAAAAATGCAATTATCAAGTACCAGAAACTGGGTTGTATACACGATCTCATTTATTGCTCACCACATTTCTTTGATGAGGTATTATTTATTTTATTCTTTTACTGAGAGAACTGAGGTTCAGAGAGATCTGGGGACTTGCCAAGGTCACAGGTTCCATTAAAGACCTCAAAGACCTTCTTGCTGCATCCTCTCCCCCACGTTCTGCCCCCCCCCCGACTGTAAGGAGCCTCACCTGGCCCCCTGTTCTTATTTCCCGCAGGCACGGCAGGGATCTATCAAGGACCAAACGGACTGACCAGCGCGGCTGGCTTCGGAAGCGTGCACCAGGTAGTCCCCCAAATTGCCTCCCAGTTCTTTCTTTAAAGAGTCCCCTTCAATCAGGACACCCAGAATGCCTCCTCCTGCCCACGGCCCCCACCAGAAACCCAGTCTCTCATTCCCTGGTTTGGCTACCACCAAAGAGATTGTGTAAATAGCCCTTGGAAAGATACAGTGTAGAGTCAGAGAAATTGGAATTACTAGAAGATTTCCAAGATGACCGAGGTGATATTATATATTTACATTCTGACCTGAGCCCAAGAAAGCCTTTGACGGTTGCATCTAGAATCTATGAACGCAAGTGCGGTCATGTACCTGAGTTCTTTTGCTTCCCGAGGGTGAGAGTATCTTCTTCGCCTCTGCATTCCCAGTGTGTCATGCCCAACAAGACAGATGCTGTCAGGGTCGCACGCCTGTCCGTCGAGGTACACTTTGACCTCCAGCTGCCAATCTCTGCATCCCTGGGCCAAAGAGTGGTTTCTAGAACCAATGCCTAGAACAGGCAGGAAGAGCCAAGGAATTGAAACCCCCTAGAAACAGCAGCTCCTCAAGACTGGCTGGAGTTGGCATCCGAACAGCCCAGCTCCCTTGCTCCTTGGAGAGACCCTTTGGAGAAATGTATTTTATACCATCCCGGCGTTTCCTTGGTAAAAATCCGCTCTAGGTCCCACCTGAAAGCCCCTGGCTTGGCTGCTTTGCCTCGGTATCTCTTTCATCCCCCATCCTTCTCTTGGAGTCGGCTTCAGGGGCAAGTCCCTGCCCTCACAGAGCGTGTATTCTAGGAGACAGGGAGGGTAGACCCACCCCACAAAGCCCCTCACCTCATCAGCCTGCGACGGGGCCGACTGAAGGCTCACGCCGGACGTCCTCCTCCTCCTCGCTCACCACCCGTGTGTTTCCTTTCCAGGACTACCCTTCCTACCCCGGCTTCCCGCAGAGCCAGTACTCCCAGTATTACAGCTCGTCCTACAACCCTCCCTACGGGGCCCCCAGCAGCATCTGCCCTTCCCCCATCTCCACGTCCACCTACGTCCTCCAGGAGGCGTCGCACAACGTCCCCAGCCAGAGCTCGGAGTCGCTTGCGGGTATGGACTGTCCCTGTCACGCAGTCAGTCATATGGACTGTCACTGTCACGCAGTCAGTCGTTCGTGACTGTAGTTTGAAATCTTACAGAAAGGAGGCACTGGACATAGATCCTGGCCACCCAAGGGCTAAATCCAGCCTTCAGATACATTCAGTTGGCCTTTCTCTCTCTCTCTCTCTCTCTCTCTCTCTCTCTCTCTCACTCTCCGTGTGTGTGTGTGTGTGTGTGTGTGTGTGTGTGTGTGTGTTTAATTTCACCCATGTTTAAAAGTCAGAAATTTTTACCTAAAAGTTCTAATTTCAACCCTTGGGAGAGTCCATACCCTGGCCCCTTGGTGATGATGTATACCCACGTGCAGCTAACTCATCAGCCCGTGGGTCCATTCATTCACTCCACAGGTCTTCTGTGCTCATGTCTCCTCTTTTAAGAGCTGGTGTGGGCTCATCAACATGAAATGATACGGCAGCAGTAAATGAGACCAGCCGAATGGAAAGAAATGTCTTTTATTTTTTTTCTTGTGAAACCGACTGATGTTATGGGAACTCCGCAGAAGCTAGCATGTGGCTGGGTGGACGTTCACTCAGTAAATATTAATTGGTTGACGGTTAGAAAAAGAACCATAGTGAAGACCCACCTCTTGGGTTCTTGGTGTAGTTGTTGCTTTTACCCCTTGTATTTTTCCTCCCTGGGGGTAAATTAGTTGTCCTTGGATTGGTGATACATAGAGACAACGTGGCCAAGTATTTTTAAGTCAGCTTTTGAAGAAATTTAGGCTTGGGCATTGATTTTGGTCATTGGGATCTCATTACAGAGTATTTAATGGATGCATCATATCTGTTTAACAATTTTCAAATTGCTTTCTTTGAAGGGTATGAAATTTAACAAACGTTTTTGCCATAATCCGGAAGTATCTTTGACCATTCTGCTTTTTAGAAACTGGGTTGAGAAAGGAAATATAATCAAGAAATCTTCAAGTAGATGCCCTGTCTATCTATAATTTGATGGCAAACTGGATTCCAAAGACTCACTTCACAAGAATTGAGGTTATGTGCGAAGGTCATTTTTGTTCACTATCAGGAGCAAACATAAAGGCTCCTTGTGTCTCTTTGAATTTTTTTCTTTATTTGTTCCCCCTGTTCTTCATTTACCCCTTGGTCTAAGTTTCAATGATAAGTGATTGAGATGGTTTTTACCGTGTGTCTAACAAGCTCACATAAAATCTAATGACGTAAATAATTGTCATCTATAGCCGAGATCTCTTGTCTGTTTTCCCCAGTGTTTGTTATAAAGGAAGAGCACTACATATGCACGTGCACACACACTCATTCACTCTCTTAAAATTTCCCATAAAAACTCCACTTTTGAAATTATCCAGGATCTCCTTGAATGGTTGGTTCCAAACTCCAGAGGCTCGAGAGGCTCATATAGCACAGATCTCTCACGCTCACTCTGCATTGCCTAATGCTTTTCTCCACCCTCAGCCCCGCTGCAGTGCAGTCTGCATTGACATGCATTGACAGTTATATGAAGCCCCAACAATTTGCAGATGATTGCAGGGCAATTTGCTGATGGAGAGGGCAAAACCTGAACATCTGACGTCATTCAAGAGAAAAGGGCAAATCGGTAGTGGTGGCTTAAGAACGTTTTTCTTTAAAAATTTTTAAGTACGATACAAATTATCTAAAAATATATTGGAGGATCTTTTTTAAAACTTCTTAGATCATTTCCTTTAGTCAGTAGGGGGAGAAAATTTTTATAAATCTCTGAAGAAGTAACTTGGAAGGCTCTTCCACACAGTTTGGCAAAAGCTAACAAAATTAAAAATGCGTTCCTCTTTAACCCAATTTTCTACTCGGAGAAATTTATTCTAAAGATAAAGGTTCAAAGATTTAAGTAAAAAGAATATTTATTGCAGCAGCATCATAGCAAAAACCTGGAAATGCCCTGAAGATACATTAACAGGAGACGGGTTAAATAATTTATGGTGCATCCACCAGTGGAATACTATACATCTGATAAAAAGAATAAGCTAGGTATATCTCAACTAATATGGGTTTCTCTCTCTCTCTCTCTCTCTCTCTCTTTTTTTTTTTTACAGAGACAGAGAGAGAGTCAGAGAGAGGGATAGACAGGAACGGAGAGATGAGAAGCATCAATCCTTAGTTTTTCATTGCACATTGTGACGCCTTAGTTGTTCATTGATTGCTTTCTCATATGTGGCTTGACCACGGGCCTTCAGCAGACCAAGTAACCCCTTGCTTGAGCCAGCGACCTTGGGTCCAAGCTGGTGAGCTTTTGCTCAAACCAGATGAGCCCGCGCTCAAGCTGGCAACCTCGGGGTCTCAAACCTGGGTCCTCTGCATCCTAGTCCGACGCTCTGTCCACTGTGCCACCGCCTGGTCAGGCTAGATTTCTCTTTGAGTGTGTATGAGAAATGGATAAAAGCGGGTGTCAAACATATGATCCTGGGACTTTTAAGTGTAAGTATAGTTTAATATCCATATTTACGTAGGGAATTTCTAGAAGGGTTCAAAATCAACACTTAACATTTTCTCTGGAGAGGGAACTAGAGTAGAAAGAAAAGACTAGATGTAACAGACAGTCTACAGCAGGGGTCCCCAAATTTTTTACACAGGGGGCTAGTTTACTGTCCCTCAGACCGTTGGAGGGCCGGACTATAAAAAAAAAACTATGAACAAATCCCCATGCACACTGCACATATCTCATTTTAAAGTAAAAAAACAAAACAGGAACAAATACAATATTTAAAATAAATAACAAGTAAATTTAAATCAACAAGCTGACCAGTATTTCAATGGGAACTATGGTCCTGCTTTTGGCTAATGAGATGGTCAATGTCCAGATCCATATTTGTCACTGCTAGCTGTAACAAGTAATAAGACGCACTTTCGGAACTGTGACGCATACGTTCCACGTCACCGGAAGTAGTACTGTACATAAGCGACACCGTACTTTACTCCTCTCACTGACCACCAATGAAAGAGGTGCCCCTTCCGGAAGTGTGGCGGGCCAGATAAATGGTCTCAGGGGGCCGCATGTGGCCCACGGGACGTAGTTTGGGGACCCCTGGTCTACAGTCTACTCCATTCAGTAACAATGAAAGACATTTATTTTTTTCAAGTACCTGTGAGACATTTACCAACATAGACATATTCTGGGTCTTAAATCAAGTTTTATTACATTTAAAAGGATTCAAGACCTACAAATAATGTTCTCTAAAAACAGTAGAATTAAATTCGAAATAAATAACAAATATTTTTGGAAAATTCCCAAGTATTTAGAAGCTAAATAACATACTTATGTGGTGGTTACATTTGGGTATCAATTCAAGTGGGCTAGGGGATGCCCCCATCACTGGTAAAACATTATTCCTGGGTGTGTCTGTGAGGGCCTCTCTGGAAGTTGATTAGCATTTGAATCAGTAGGCCAAATAAAAGAGATTGCTCTCACCATTGAAGGCCATATAGAACAGTGGTCCCCAACCATTTTGGGCCATGGACCGGTTTAATGTCAGAAAATATTTTCACGGACCGGCCTTTAGGGTGGGACGGATAAATGTATCACGTGACAAGACAAGCGTCAAAAGTGAGTCTTAGGCCCTGGTCGGTTGGCTCAGTAGTAGAGCGTCGGCCTGGTGTGCAGAAGTCCCGGGTTCGATTCCCGGCCAGGGCACACAGGAGAAGCACCCATCTGCTTCTCCTCCCCTCCCCCCCCTCCTTCCTCTCTGTCTCTCTCTTCCCCTCCCGCAGCCGAGGCTCCACTGGAGCAAAGATGGCCTGGGCGCAGGGGATGGCTCCTCGGCCTCTGCCCCAGGCGCTAGAGTGGCTCTGGTCCCAACAGAGCGACGCCCCGATGGGCAGAGCATCAACTCCTGGTGGGCGGAGCGTAGCCCCCTGGTGGACGTGCCGGGTGGATCCCGGTCGGGCGCATGCAGGAGTCTGTCTGACTGTCTCTCTCCGTTTCCGGCTTCAGAAAAATACAGGGGGAAAAAAAAAAAGAGTGAGTCTTAGACAGATGTAACAGAGGGAATCTGGTCATTTTTTAAAAATAAAACATCGTTCAGACTTAAATATAAATAAAACGGAAATAATGTAAGTTATTTATTCTTTCTCTGCAGACCAGTACCAAATGGCCCATGGACCGGTACCGGTCCGCGGCCCAGGGGTTGGGGACCACTGATATAGAACAAAAAGGCAGAGGAAGGGCAATCTCACTGGCTTCTTAAGGTAGGATGTCCATGTTTTCCTGATCTCAGACATTAGGGTTCGTGGTTTTCTGGACTTTGGATCCAAACCTGACATCAGTGACCACCCGAGCTTAGACCTTCAGCTGCAGACTGGGAGTTATACCATCAGCTCCATTGGTCCTCAGGTCTTTGAACGCAGACTAAATTGTACTACCACCCTTCCTGGTTCCCCAGCTTGCAAATGGCAGACGGTGAGACTCCACAAGCTCTATAACCACGTGAGCCGAATTGTATAATAGATATCTCTCGATAGAAAAATAGATAGATACACCATTGGTTCTGTTTCTTTGGAGAACCCTAATATACCAAAGTCAAAGAAGAAATCAAAGGAAAATTAAAAATTCCCTTGAACTTAATGAACATAAAAACACAACTTATCAAAATTTATAAGATGTGGTCCTGGCCAGTTGGCTCAGTGGTAGAGCGTCGGCCTGGCGTGTGGGAGTCCTGGGTTCGATTCCCAGTCAGGGCACACAGGAGAAGCGCCAATCTGCTTCTCCACCCCTCCCCCTCTCCTTCCTCTCTGTCTCTCTCTTCCCCTCCCGCAGCCAAGGCTCCATTGGAGCAAAGTTGGCCCGGGCACTGAGGATGGCTCTATGGCCTCTGCCTCAGGCGCTAGAATGGCTCTGATTGCGGCAGAGCGACACCCCAGATGAGCAGAGCATCGCCCCCTGGTGGGCATGCCGGGTGGATCCCAGTAGGGTGCATGTGGGAGTCTGTCTGACTGTCTCCCCGTTTCCAACTTCAGAAAAATACAAAAAATAAAAATTAAAAAAAATTTATAAGATGTCACTAAAGCAGTATTTAAGGGAAATTTATAGCGCTAAATGAACATATTAGAAAAGAAAGATGTTTTCAAACCCCAAACTTCATGTTCCATCTTAAACTAGAATAAGGAAAGCAAATTAAATGGACCAGAATAGAGAGTTCAGAAATAAATCCATTAGTATTTGGACAACTGATTTTTGACAAAGGTTTAAAGGCAATGCAGTGGAGAAAGGATAATCTTCTCAACAAAAGATGCTGGATATCTACAGTTAGAAAAACTGTACTTCGATCCATACCTCACGTGACATGCAAAATTAACACAATATAGATCATAGGCCTAAATAAAAAATTATAAAACTTCTATAAGAAAACTGAAGAAAATCTTTGTGACTTTGTGGTATATCCATATAATAGAATAGTACTTAGCAACACAAAAGAATGAACTATCAATATACATAACATGGACTGAATCTCAAAACAATTACGCTGGAAGAAAGAAGCCAAACAACGTGTGTGTGTGTGTGTGTGTGTGTGTGTGTGTGTGTGTGTGTGTGTAAGAGAGAGAGAGAGAGAGAGAGAAAGAGAGAGAGAGAGAATCCATTTGTTTAAAACTCTAGAAAATGCAAACTAATTTATACTGAAAAACAGATCCGTGGTGGCCTGGGAGGGGAGGAGGGAGAGGTTACAAAGGGATTATAAGGAAACTCTTGAAGGTACTGGATTTGTTCATTATCTTGACTGTGGTGATGATTTTATATGTATGTCAAAAGTTGTCAAATTGGCCTGACCAGGCAGTGGCACAGTGGATATAGCACTGACCTGGGATGCTGAGAACCCATGTTTGAAACCCCGAAGTCACCTGCTTGAGTGCAGGCTCATCTGGCTTGAGTGTGAGCTCATCCAACTTGAGTGCAGGCTTACCTGCTTGAGCACAGAGTCGCCAGCTTGAGCGTGGGATCATAGACATGACCCCATGGTTGCTGGCTTGAGCCCGAAGGCCACACTGGCTTGAGCAAGGGGTCACTGGCCCAGCTGGAGCCCCCCGGTCAAGGCACTTAAGAGAAAGCAATCAATGAACAACTAAGGTGCCGCAACTATGAGCTTCTCATCTCTCTCCCTTCCTGTCTGTCTGTCCCTGTCTGTCTCTACCCTCGCTAAAAAAAAAAGTTGTCAAATTGTGTGCTCTAAATATATATAGTTTATTCTATGTCAATTACACCTCAACAAAGCTGTTAAATAAGTAAAAACATTAAAATGTAGAAATAAAAAAGTAAAATGACTCCCAAGAGAAGTTAACATATATTGATTAGCCTATGTACATGACTGTGACCTTGAACTTTGACCCTTCATTCTCAAGAATGTATAATGCTGGGCAAAGGGCTGTCATTTGGGGGGGGCACCTCTAATAAGTTAACTTTACATATACCTTATCTAGGCATTTCTAGGTAGCTGGTGTTTCCCCCACTTTTTAATAATATTTGCATGAATTTTAATGGTGTCTGCAAAGGTTTTGTAAGCTCCCATCCTTAGGACTACCAACGATAAACCTTATTTACATGACTCTTAAGCATCTGTGAATATATTTACTTCCTGTTGCTCATCCTCCAGAAGAAAGACTTTGCTAGACCGATGTGTGGGACTTTCTCGTGCTGCATCCTGAAAACGATGGGAGCTGGAGACAGCCCAGCGGTCCTGACAACTCAAAATCACGTCTTTTCTC
The DNA here is from genome assembly GCF_036850765.1 of Saccopteryx bilineata. Taxonomy (NCBI): domain Eukaryota; kingdom Metazoa; phylum Chordata; class Mammalia; order Chiroptera; family Emballonuridae; genus Saccopteryx; species Saccopteryx bilineata. Next base: position 193,830,574 of record NC_089495.1, on the reverse strand, counting down.
ACTGTCTCCCCAGTCTGCTAAGAAGTTTTATAAATATTAAATAAACAAAGTTCAGTCCTTTGGGTTTTGGAGGGAAATAGTCCTTCCAGGGTAGGAAAAAACTCAGTCCAGTGCCAAGTGTTTTTAGACAAAAGCATTTCCCCCCGATGAGCCAAGCACTGGCACTTACAGAAGGAGGGGAGGAGTCCGCAGGGCCCATCTGGGAGCTAGACAAGCAGCTGTACAATGAGAAAGCGGGATGGAGAGTCCTCGAAGGCTGCTTGCTGGTCTACAGTTCTGTTGTTCTGGTGACAAGGGCAGGCCCAAATTTCAGTTCTGGCTCTACCACTAAGGTGCAGGGTAACCACAGACTTCCGACATCTTGCTCAGCCTCGGTTTCCTCATTGGTGAAATAAAGATAATAAAGTCTAATGTTAAAAACCATGTATTTAAAACTTATGTGCTTAAGAAAAACAATACAACTTGGGTGCTGGCAATACAGGAGGATGCTATTCATTTATTTGAGGTCTTTAGCCAATTGCCCAAGAGCATGAACTTGGCAGCCGCCCAACACCCTGTGTCCAAAGACACCATCTCGATGAGGAGCAGCCAGGGCCTGCCCTCTGCTCTCTACCTTCTCAGGAGGGTCTAGTTGAGCCAGACTCAATTCAAATCATTTGTTGACATCTGCTAATTGCCAGCCCTGGGCTGGATGCTCTCGAGGGTATAATCTCATTTAATTTTCAAATGGACAAGTCTCTATGAAAAGGACTTCCCTTTACTAGAGAATAGAGCAGACTGCAAAGGGACAAAAACATAGTGAATTCTCCAACACCCCCGTTAACCCCACCAAAGGGACCTCAATAGTAGAAGAATTTGAGACCCGTCTGCATATACATATTTATTTTCTTCCTCTATTCATCTATTAGCTCCCTCTATGGCCCCACCCTCACTTGACTCATATTTCCGCTCAGATGTCCCCTTATCTGTGAAGCCTTCCCTGACTAGCCCCATATAAATTAGTCACCTCGCAGGCCTGACCTGTGGTGGCACAGTGGGATAAAGTGTCGACCTGGAACACTGAGGTTGCCGGTTCAAAACCTTGGGCTTGCCTGGTCAAGGCACATATGGTAGTTGATGCTTCCTGCTCCTCCCCCTTCTCTCTCTCTCCCCCCTCTCTCTAAAAATCAATAAATAAAATATTTTTTAAAATTAAAAAAAAAATTAGTCACCTCCCAGCATTCTGTTTCCCCATTCGACTTACTAATTCTCTATAACTCATGTCCCCACTTGACACATTATATATTTACCTGTTTGTGTAATGTCTCTGCTCTCTCTAGAATTTAGGTGCTATGGGAGCCAGTACCTGGAGCTATGACTACTCAGTAAATTTTTGTTGGATGAATGAATGAGTATGAATGGGCAATTTAAGGGACTGTCAACAGTAATTTTGACTCTAATGATCTTTGCCTTCAGTGCTGCCTTTGGGACCTACCACTTTGGCGTTAGACAGTTCTGATATGACATTTCCTGGGAAGAGATACTCAGTAAAGCTTCCCTCTCCTCCACCAGGTGAATATAACACACACAATGGACCTTCCACGCCAGCAAAAGAAGGAGATACAGACAGACCACACCGAGCCTCCGACGGGAAGCTCCGAGGCCGGTCTAAGCGGAGCAGTGACCCCTCCCCAGCAGGGGACAACGAGATCGAGGTAACTCCAACTGCCTCTGACAGTGGTGAATGGAATCTCCATCTGTGACCAGAACAGGAGGGTGGGGGACAGAGTCCTGTCCAAGTACATGGAAGAGAATGCTCCTTTGTGTTCACAAAGCACAGTCACAGAGAAAAGAGCACCCTAGAGGAAAAGTAGGGAAGAATTAGGTTGGCCGTATTCTATTGATTGACAGGCTAGGAAAAGTGACCCTGGAGATGCTAACGAACAGTAAGGTCTCAAGCATAAGCAGTCACCGAATCATCTGAGGACCTTATGAAAACCCAGTCTGCTCGGCCCCACCCCCAGAGTTTCCAATTCAGCATATTTGGGGCGGGGCCTGATAATTTGTATACCGACAAGCTCCCAGATGCGGCTGATACTGCTGGGTTGGGGAACCACAGGCAGAGCCCCTGATAGAGACGGCAGTGGGTGGTGGACCTTCCCTGCTGGGTTTGAGTGGTTCTTAACCCTGGCTACACATTAGAATCACCTGGGATGCTTTTTAAACTACAGATGCCCAGGCTCCACCCCAGAGTAATCAATTAGACATCGCAGGAAGTGCTGTAAGCTCCCCTAGCGATTCTAAGGTGATTTAGGTGTGTTAATCTATCTGGAGACAGGAGTCTGGCTCCAATGAGTGGGCCTGGTTTCTAGGATTCCGAGCTCCTCGGGCAGTGGTTCTCAGCCTGGGCTGCCCAGGAGAATCCGCTGGGGGGCTCTGAGAAGTCTTTGCTCTCGAGCTGGACCCCAGATCAATTCACTCAGGTTCCTCGAGGATGGGTCCCAGGCATCGGTATGTTTAAGCTCTCCAGGTGATTGCAGTGTGCTCCCCAGGCTGACGGCTGGTCTGAGGGACGCACCAATCTTGACTGTAATAAAGCAAGTGCAGGATTATTGGTCAGGCACTGCCATTTTCCAAAACAAACAACAGCATGAGCGAGGGAGAGGGTACAGAGGCAAGATGGATGCCAAAAAAAAACAAACCACACACACACACACAAAAAAAAACCGGATAGAAGCAACTGTCATCTGTCAAGGGAGAAAAACGGGCATGTGCACTAGTCTGTACTGCTTTGGGAAAGGCCATCACATGTTGGCTTGAGTGTGCTGTGGGCATGTGTGTCGTATTTCAAAGCCAGTGTCAGTGCCGGGAAATCCAAACGCATCATCGCCACATCCCTATTCGTAATCCTGTCCAATCTAAGCAGCAGCCACAAAGCTCAGCCCGCAAATTCAGAAGTAACTAAGAAATAGTGTTTTCATTATTTTCTTAAAATCGAGGTAATTTTGACTCTGAGTCCCCACCCCATCCGGGTAGTAGGAAATGTCATCTTAGTATTGGGGCCTGTCTCCTCCCAGAATTGTATGAGAACCTTGGGTTCAAGTGACCTCAGAAGACAGAACAAGAGCCTCTAATATCCAGATGGCTTGGTCACTGCCACCTTCCTCCCTGTCGGTACCTGCAGTGGTTACTGAAAGTCCGGCCATTCTCTCGGGTTTCCATGCCGTACATCAGGCACAGAAATCATTGTTGAGGACAAGAACCTCGGAGTAGTCACTACGATTCTTTGGTTGTAAGCAACAGAAACCAGTTCTGGTTACTTAAGTCAAAAAGAATTTACTGGAAGGACTGCATGACATTAGGATTAGAAAGAATAGTCACAACGGCTGTGCTGAGGAATCCAGGGGACCTTCAGGGTGCCAGCCCCCCGCTGGAGAGTCAACTACCTGATTCTAGTGCCATTTCGCCCGTGTTCAATTCCAAGGGGACAGCATCCCACTGGCCTGGCTTAGCGCTTCTGCTCGCTCCTGATTGACATCCCACCAATTCAAGACAGCCCACAATGGGAAAGGAAGAGGGAAGAGGGGTGCTCTTACCAGGAGGGGCTGTACGCTGGGGGCTCGAATAGCAAATGCTCACTGCCGGAGCACTTGATACTTAGCCGGTATTCACTGGTAGGACTATACTAGTTAACCAATATTCACTAGTAAGGTTATGCCAGTTAGCTAGTGTTAAGTAGTAAGGCAGTACTAGTTAGCCAATATTCACTAGTGGGGCTGTATCACTTAGCCAGTATTCAGGGCTGTAGTGATTGTTTGCAACTAGTGTCTGTTTCCAGTCATCCTAAGTGTTAAATATTTGTAACATCACACTTGTCCCCTACATTTGGTCACCCTCCTCTGAGGGCTGACCACCCCGGGGACCTGCCACAGAGCAAGTGTTCCCACTGCTCCCAGAACTATTCTCAACCCATAGGATTTGTTCTTCTTTTCATTTAATTCTTAAAGGCCCCGCCTTCCAAAATCGAGGAGATTTTGCACAACCCTACAGCAAAAGGCAAGAGGAAAATGTATGGATGTCAGGTTGTCCTTGCTTTCCGCACCTCTCGGATTCCTGAGGATTTTCTACCAGCTCGAAGCTGCAGAGCTGTAGAAATCACGGAGAGCAACACATACTTTAATATTTTAAAACAATTATTCGGTCACCTCACCTAGTTTCTGCTCTTGGTAGGGGACGGTGGGGGTAGAGAGACATTTTACCGTTAAACTGAGAAGGAGGCGGAGGGGGCATGGAAGTCAGGGATTATGGGGTGATGTTATTCTAGAAACATCTGCTTCTGGATTCCAGAGTAAGTACCGATGGGCAAGATCGGCTGAGAAGGTGTGAGCTGTGTTTCACTTCTGCGCTTAATGTCAGCAGGGAGGGTTTGCACGGGTCGCACCTCTTAAGTCTTTGGCAGTTTTGCTAATGACCGAAGCCCATGAGAGAGAAATTATGTACAGAAGTGGAGAGAAGGAAAATTGTGTGTATTAGTTTAAATCCCCCAGCTGCAGGTGCCAGAAACCAACCTGAGCTAGCTTAAGTGAAAAAGCAGAATTTATTTTAAGGATCCAGGGATCCTCGGAGAACTGGGGTGCAGTGGGGTGTCGGGATACTGGAACACAGGTAGACGCGGCAAGGAGATGTCCTTACGCCGTCTCTCCCCACGTGCCAGGGCAAAGGTGCTAGAACCTTCAAGCCCTTCTGCCTTTTTGGTGCCCCTGTGCACAGGTTTAGGGGCCACGGCTCACTCTGCTTCTGACTGAAGCCAGGTCCTGCCAAGGTGTTCTCTTTCTGCCTTTCACCCCTTTGTTCCTCTCTCTTTCTCTCTGCAGACTGGCCCTCCCTGTCCTCTACGTGTAGCCGCCGCCAACAGTCACCCAAAGACAGTCAGTTTCCTTCTAGGCCCCAATTTTAATTTCCCAAGGAATGGCCTCTGACCCAACTGGGGATAGGGACCCCCCCTGAGCCCAAAGCCCAGTGGGCTAGGGAAGAGGTTCACCTGCAGCATGGCTACTGGGAACTTAGCCGCTCAGGGTCGAGCGCAGGGAGACGGCGTGGTCGGTAGGCAAGTGAGGGAGAGGGACAGGTCTTCGCAGGGGAGGTACCGGGCGAATGAATTGAACCTACTCTAAATTCGAAAATATTTGCTGATTTTTTTTTTTAATTCTCATACTAAAATTTCTAAGTTTAACTGCTCCAACCAAATTAATGCAGAAAAATTTGGACTTAGCATACTTACAACCCCAAAAGCCCTCCTCAAAAAAAAAAAACAGTGGTTTTAAAACATTTTTTTTTACCATGACCCAAAGTAGGAGCTATACTTACTATGATGGACTAGCTTAGACATATACGTAAATATATATATAATGACCAGAAAATTCACAAAATAATACTCAGGTCTTCTAATTGTGTGAAGAGTCCTGCACTAACTGGCCTTTCTCATTCTAATGACCACCCTCCTCTTCATTGTTAAAGGTGTGGCACATGCTAATGGTAAACACCGCCACTGCGCGCTCCGGAGAGATTTAATGGTGGCTCGGTCACGATGGCAGGCTATGTAGGTGCACTTGTCCGCCCCAGCCCCCCACTTCCCCTACCTCAGACCAGCTATATAACTGATCATTAGGCCTTTTGTTCTTAAAATAATGATCCCCGGAAAAATTAGGTAAACCAGTATGAAAAATAAGGTCCAAGATAAATAAATAAAGATGAGTGTTAAAAAAAAGTTAATTTAAGAAACAAAACTTTTAAAAATTCTGATTGGTTTTCTTATAAAGATTCAAGATCTTGCATCCTTTTTTTTTTTCTTTTTTTCCCCATTGATTTGAGAGATAGAGAGAGGAAGGGAGTGCAGAAGGAAGGGAGAGAGAGAGAAGCATCGATCTGTTCTTCCACTTAGTTGTTCACTCATTGATTGCTTCTCATATGTGCCCTGACTGGGGATCAAACCCATGACCCCAGCACACAGGGACAACACTCTATCCACTGAGCCATCTGGCCAAGGCCAAGATCTTGTATTTTAAATTAAGTGAAGGCTATTGAGAAAGGAACATTCAGACACAAAGAAAGGGTAAATGTAAGTTTTTAAATGACAGCAAGAATCAAAAGTTTAATAAAAGAGTTGGAAAAGAAAGTTTAAGAAATCTATCAGAACATAGAACAAAAAAGAGAATATTATAAAAAATACTTTCTTTTTTTAAAGATAAGCAATATCAACTTCAGTATGTCTAATTTGACAATTGAAAATTCCAGAAAGAGAGAATAGCAGAAAAGATGGGAGGAAATTAATAAAAATGTGAACAGAGTAAATGATAGAAAGACCACACCTAAATATATCCTTATGGAATTTTGAGGATACCAAGTATAAAGAAAAGATCCTAAAAAACATTTAGAGAGAAGAAAAGTAAAACCTACTAAGGACTGAGGACCAGGGGAGCATCAGACTACTCATCAGTCATGCTGAACACAACAAGATAATGGAGGAATTCTTCCAAAATCTAAAGGACATTATTTTTCAATTAGAATTCTGTACCCACAGGAACCATAGAGCAAAATAAAAATATCACCAGATATGCAAGAACTCTGGAAGATTATTTTCCAGGCACCCTTTCAGAAGAAGAAACTTAAGGATGTACTCAAGCAAAACAAGGGAGAAAACCAAGAAAGAGGGAAGTTCAGAATCCAGGAAACAGTGGATCTGACCCAGAAATAACAGTAAAGGGACATCTCAGAGTGCTAGTTATGCAGCAAGCCTAAAGATGATCCGGACCTTACTGGAGCATTCTCTCACAAAGGATGGACATCTTTGATACAGAGGCTGTGGCTGAATTTGAGATTCTAATGAGGGTACATTATTGAAAACAATAAAAGCAATTAGTAAACTGCAGCAAAAACAAAAAGTTATACTTAATGGGCATGATTATGATTCCTATGGGGACAGACTGAGCTGTGGCATGATTTTATTCGGATGGAGAGCAAGAAAGAATACTATATGTATGACCTTGATGGTCGGAACAGTCTCCGAAAGTGGCTCTGGCATTAGGACAGTGGACATAGAGAAGAAACTGAAATTCTAGCACATTACTTGGCTCTGTAGTGAACAGTCATCACAAGATATAAGTGGTTACCAACTTTTAAAAGCAACATATAGACAAAACACAAAAGTATACTGTAGTTATAAAACCAAATGCACAAACCAGTTTATCCACATTGACAATGCAGAAGTAAGGCTAAAGTTGATAAATATTAGAATGGGAAGAGGTAGGGAAGAGAGTAGGGACTCGCTATCTATATATTCCAGATTGGGTTTACTATTTTAGCCAAGCTAATCCAAATATCCAAAGCCAATGGAATGAGAAAGAGGGATTCGTATATCTGAAAAATATAAAGCTCTGGAGGAAAGTGGAGATTACCATGAGCTAAACGGAAATCTTTCAGATTGCCAAGTCAGAAGATATCATCTAAAGTTGGCACATCAATAAACAAAGGTCTAAGTATGTTATTTAGAGTTCACCACCAGGAATGGTTTGCTAAAAACAGAAATGGTCAGAAGTCGTTGGACTTACGGTGAGCCGTGAATGTAAAATGGTAATATTTCATTTTATCAGATGAGTGCTATGATTTTTATTGCTGTTTTGGACTGAACTTCTATTTTGAGCTTTTATGTGGAAGGCAAGCACAGGCATCTTAGTTCTGGCATCTGTTGGGTTGAGAGGAGCCATCAGCACACTCTTTACACAGCTGAGGTTGGATGGGGACACGAGGACTCATCATGAGTCTCATGGTTTATAACTTAAAGATAATGTTTTTCAAGACGTCTTCTTCCTCCAGGGAATTGATTTCTGCAGACGTTAAGTCAGATGCAAGCGAGTCCATTTGTCTCCATTCTCTTCCTCTCTTTTCATCGCAGCGTGTGTTCGTGTGGGACTTGGATGAGACAATAATTATTTTTCACTCCTTACTCACGGGGACTTTTGCATCCAGATACGGGAAGGTAAGACTCCATTTGTCTCTCTTTTTTTTTTCCAACATGACAGTCTGTCCAGCTGATCTGTCCTGGGAATTGTGGGGGTAGTTTACGAGGCAGCTTCTCTAACAACAGCTGCCCCTTTGGGTCCGCCTGGGTTGGAGAAAGCCTATGAAATTTTCCCTTGACATGTGAAAATTTAATTAACATCCCCTTCTATTGTCTCCCATGCCTTTTCGTCCAACACATGATGCGTTCAACGACCCCTTGATAGGATATAAGCTCACAGTCGTTGGCTGGCTGTCTCCCTTCCTTCTAAGAGGGCCAAGGATATGCTGCAGCCCAAACTCGTAATCCTATCTTTTTTAAAAAATGAGACGATGGCTCTTTCTTCTTCCCTGTTTATCTTAGTGTCTCTCCAGCAGAAAAATTTAATTTTCCTTCCGTTTTTCTGAGACGAGGGGGAGGCATTTTGTCAGCTCCAGCATGGCACTTAGCGGCAGCAGTGCAAATGTATTATTGACAGATTGTGGTGGGGAACCATCCAGTTAGGATTCTGGGCAACTGCTATCGGCTGATTGGTGGCGAATGGGAAAAACATTGACACCACCTGAATAATGCAAAAGTGGACCCAATTGTTAAAAGCCCCACCCTATCGCTTCTTTGCATGTATCCTGGGGGCTTCCCAACAAACCACAGGTGGATGCTCCAGACTTATGCCATCTCTTCCGGGAGACAGGTGGGGGTGGAGGGGTGGAGGGGCGGAGTTTTCAGAGGGCTGGCGAGTTACCACCTCACCGAGGTGAACTTCCTGTTGGCAGCTGCTTCCATGCCTGGGTAGGAACCATGAGACGCACCAGCGCCTGGAAAATATTTCTGTTTCTGTTTAGCGACCAGGAATATGATTTGACATCACCTCATAGCTTTTCCAGCTGCTTGTGTTTTTTATGGGAGTTATAACAAGCTGGATGTGCAATTAGCAAGATAGATTTATCGTCTGCCATTATGTTGTAAAGAATATAAAAATGGTGTTGGTGGTGCAGAAATCTCTTACGGTGGAGGAATGCCGTTAATCTGTCTAGCAGTGCCTGCGGGGAACCCGGCATGCGTTTTTGGACCACGCACAGGTTAGGCAAAGGATGGCAGCATCAAGAGCTGCAGAAAACACCCAAGAGTGGAGCAGGCCAGCATGACGAAAAGTCGGGCTGTTCCAAAGGGACTACTGCAGGGAGGTGCTAAGTCTGGGTGTTCTTGGTTTTTCTACCCACGCTGGTAAAGTCACTTCCCCTCAAAAGCATTCCTTCCCTCCTCTTGCTCTTAAACATAGTCCACTCTGATGTTCAACAACACCTCATGTGGCAGTCGGCTCTCATGAACTGTATAGGGTTTTGTCATCTTAAGGATGACTTTTTGTGTGTCTGTGACCCACCGCCACGCGTGTCACACCACTGCTCCCTAAACCAAATAGTGGGCTGCCTCAAGACAAGGACAAAGATGGCCTGACCTGTGGTGGCGCAGTGGATAAAGCGTCGACCTGGAAATGCTGAGGTCGCCGGTTCGAAACCCTGGGCTTGCCTGGTCAAGGCACATATGGGAGTTGATGCTTCCTGCTCCTACCCCCTTCTCTCTCTCTCCCTCTCTCTCTCCTTTCTAAAATGAAAAAAAAAAACACCAAAAACAAAGACAAGGACAAAGCCCAGAGATGCTTTCTGAACCCCATGCCACCTGGTCTGTGTGATTCCTCATTGCCAGCCATCTCTCTCCAACCCTAGCAGCTAATCCCAGCTACCTTCCCCTCCAGCTCTCTGGTCCCCCAGCTTCCGCTCTTGCCCTTCACAGCCCTCTGCGGAGGGCTCACCCTAAAACACAAGCCTGGTCTTATCATGTCCCAACTGAAAAACCATCAGTAGCCTCCCCATTGACAAACCCTGACCCGAGCTTCCAGGGCCCCTCAGGAGCTGGCTCTTGACCCAGTCTCTAGCCCCGTTTCCTATACTCATTCTGAGTTGCTTTCTGTCCTTGAACCTGCCACGTTCTCTTTCATATATGCTGGGCTTCCGGAAGCAGACATCAGACAAGTGAGTGAGGGTAGTTTACTTGGGGGTAGATTCTAAGAAGCACCAAATGCAGAGTGGGAAAGTGAGACAGGAACGGAAGGCAGCCACTGCATAAATCGTTACTGCTGTGGGTAACCAGGGCTTGGTCCCACCAGGGACCCTTGGAAGACCTCAGAGTTGACCCATTCAGCAAATGACAACACTGGGATATTTATCTACAGGTTTCCCTTCATTGTGGATTGAGGGCTTCTCTTAGGGTGTTACCTCTCTGCCCTTCTGGCCTTTCCCAAGAAAGCTCTAGGGCAAGGAGTCACAGGTGCTAACAGTAGTAGAAAGCCTCTACATGTGCAGGAATGGTGACAACTGACGAGACTGGGGGAAGAGGCTCATTGGAAGCTTCTGCTATATCTAGAATGTTCTAGAAAGTTCTTTTCAAGGCCAAATCTTATTGATCTTTTTAGTTCCTCCAAGAGGATTTTCTAACCACTCCCCTCCATCTAAATGGTATGTCTCCCCATAACTGTATTTTTCATCTATAATTATAATTAAAATTATGCACTTACTATCTTTCTCCCTCCTAGAATATATGTACCATGAGGGCAGGGACCATGAATATTTTTTATCAATCCACTAAGTGCAGCGCACAAGCCAGAATTGCTCAACAAATATTTGTTGCATGAACGAATCAGAATGATTTTCTAGAATGAAAGCTGCATGGCCACAGGGACTCTTTTTCCTGTGTTGTCACTTGCTTTGTCCCCAGTGCATAGAACAGTGCCCCCCACAGAGTAGGCATCAAATGAATATTTGTTGAATAAAGGAAGGAAGGAAGGAAAATAGTATCAAAACAAAAGATTTCTAAGTGATGACTGCCAGCCAAATTCAGCCTGCAGACATTTTCTGTTTGGCCTCTAGAGTGTTTGAAAAAATGTGCTTTTGTCGCCAGCATTTAAAAATCAGGAGATTGCACAGACCAAAAACAATCTAGATCTCTAACTCTTCTGGAAAAATTAGAAAGTCTGGCAATCCTGCACTCCCAAGAGGCAGCAATCAGCAGGAGCTGAGTAGTGACTGCGCTCTCAGTGGGGGATCATCCACTGCCCATCCACAGCTCCAGCTGGCCTGTCTGATTTGTTTTTATGGGGCCCTCCTGGCCCCATTGACATCTGAGTTTCAACATTTGTCCTAGAATTACGGAACCACTGAATGTCAGAGCTGAGCTAGAAGGACCTAGGAGGCCATCAAGCCCAGTTAGTCTCCATTGTACATAACAAGAAACTGAGGCTCAGAGACAGTAAGAGCAACCAGAACAGAATGAGAGACTTCAGGCTCCCTTTCCTCCTTATGTGCACCCAGGAAAACCGAGGCGAGAAGCTCTCAGAGCCCCCAGGTGTCATGTGCCATCTTCATTACTCTCCTAGAATTTTCTACTCCTTCCTCCATCTCTCTCTTAGGTGAGGAATGAGTATTTTTTATTGACTAAATCTAGAATCCTTAGATTCAAAATAACTGTGACTTAAAGAAGGTAGAATATTTCCCTCACCTAGTGGTCTGGTGAGGCTGCTACATAGCACCAGGTAACTTCCACCTTACTCTCTGCCATCCCTGGAGCGTTGCTGTCATTGCCAAGATAAAACATAACTCACTCTCATGTTCGTATTCCGGACAATTAGAAGGGGGAACAGGAAAAGGGGAGTTCATCCCTCTCTCTTTTATTTTTATTATTTTGGTCCCTCTCTTTAAAGACCAGACCCAGAAATTGTGCATATCATTTCTCCTCTCATCCCATTGGCTGGAACTCGATCACATGGTCATATCTAGCTGCAAGAGAGTCTGAGAAGTGTAGTCTAGTCACATACCCCATTAAAATTCAGAGACTATTATTCTCAGAGGGAGAAAGGAAGAATGGATATTAGAGGGCAGCTGACAATTTCTAGAACAAAGTACCATGTAATAAGAGGAAGAACAATGAAAGAAAAATACTGTGAAAAAGTAAAATTAGTTCTGTTCAAAAGTTTCGTTCAATTGGATTTCTGGGTCTGAAGCTCCAAGGAGAAACTTGGGCTACAGTTATAAACTTGAAAGCCAGAGAAGTATAGAAGATCTAGAGGAGCAGGAGAGTGTGTGCCCCACTTTGCAGAGTAGCTGAGACACAGGGAGGTTGTGTAGTAAGGGTATTCATAAGAGAACTAAAATACATAGCCTTAACTTTCGGCCCATAGTTCTTTCTCTTTGTGCTTTTTCAATAGCTGCAGCCATGTGAAGCTTATAAATAAAAAGTATCAGGCAGGACCCTCAGTTTGAAGCATGGAGTATTTAAGCTACAACGGAAACGTACTGGGTCACAAGCAATTAAAAACCCAGGGGTATATGGGATTCAGGTTAGGCTGGATCCAAGAGTTCAAACAGTATTCTCAGAGTTTAGTGTTTCTGCACCTCTCAGCCAACTTTCTTCATAGAGTAACTACCTCTTAGCAATCCCAAGTAAAAAAAAAAAAAAAAAAGGAGACCTTCTACTTCCCAAATTCCAGCACAAATCCCAGGCTCGAATCTCACTGGCTCAAACTGGGTCAAATACCCATCCATACACCAACTCCTGTGCCTCTGATTGGCAAGCCTAGATCAAGAGCCCACTCCTGGCATGGAGAGAGTAGAGAATAAGGTCAGCTCTATCTCAGCCAAGTGAACAGTGCAGGGGAAAAAATGGTCCCCCAAAGGAAACTGAAGTATTCCTTCCAGAAGAAGGTAAGGATGATGGAGGTCCACAATGGGCTCTGGAGTCCAAGACCCCATGTCCATCCACGCCAAGGACCAGCAGTCATTTGCTCATGTCCATTGTGTTGAGCACTGTACAGGAAGCAGAAATCATGTCAATTGTGGTCCCAGCCAAAGCGGCAACTCACTGTTAGAGAAATAAGACCAACCAACCTAAAATGATTGAGGAATGATTAAAAACAGAGTGTTTGAATTTTAAAACAGAAACTGGGCTCTCTTCCTGTTCCCAGTCAGAGCATATGCTGCTCGAGGCTGTCATCTGTCCACTTCCTTTCCATTTCTTCCTACCCAGTTCTCAGAGCCAGAGCGTCGCTGTGGAGTCTGTACCTTCCCGCATGTTGTGGATCCATTAGAGATTCCCGGGAGAGCTGGAGCAGCCAGCGATTGCCACCTCTTTCCTAACCTCTCCTCCTCCTGCTCTGTCCCTGAACTCTACACTTTCCAGCTGAGATTAGGCAAATGCAAGGTGGTCAGGAGTCTCTGCCTGTGGCCAGGAAGGGATTCTGAGAGCGATTAATCAGCAGTTCTCCTGGGGTTCAGAATGGGTCAGCCCAGACTTCTCTTTTGTAACTTGCCTTCGAGGCAGCCCAGTACCGATTGGAAGCTCAACTCTAGGTCCAGTTGCATTGTTTGTTTGTTTTTATTTTTTCTTTGTTTTCTTCTTTTCCAAGTGAGGGGAGGGAAGATAGAAAGACAGACTCCCACATGCAACCCAACTGGGATCAACCCCGTGACCCCCACTGGGGACCGACACTCTGCCCATCTGGGGCCATGCTCTCAATTAAGCATGTTATGTTTTGTTTTGTTTTGTTTTGTTTCCGAAGTTAGAAGCAGAGAGGCAGTCAGACTCCCACATGTGCCTGACCGGGATCCACCCGGCATGCCCACCAGGGGGCGATGCTCTGCCCATCTGGGGCATCGCTCTGCTGCAATCAGAGCCTTCTAGTGCCTGAGGCAGAGGCCATAGAGCCATCCTTAGCACCCGGGCCAACTTTGCTCCAATGGAGCCTTGGCTGCGGAAGGGGAAGAAACAGACAGAAAGGAAGGAGAGGGGGAAGGGTGGAAAAGTAGATGGGCGCTTCTCCTGTCTGCCCTGGCCTGGAATTGAACCCGGGACTTCCACATGCCAGGCCGATGTTCTACCACTGAGCCAACTGGCCAGGGCCCCAAGCATGTTTTTTTAATAACTTGAGTGAGATATAATCACATGCCATAAACTTACCATGTTCATGTGTACAATTCAGTGGTCTTTAGGATATTCACAGGGTTGTGCTCCCACCACCATCTAATTTCAGAATGTTTTCATCATTCAAAAAGCAACCCTGTAACAGTTAGCAAACCCTCCTCTTTCTCCCTCCTCACAGGTCCTGACAAACACTTATCTACCTTCCCTCTCTAGAGAGTTGCTTCTCCTAAACCAGTGGTAGTCAACCTGGTCCCTACCGCCCACTAGGGGGCATTCCAGCTTTCATTGTGGGCGGTAGCAGAGCAACCAAAGTATAAATAAAAAGATAGATTTAACTATAGTAAGTTGTTTTATAAAGAATTAGATTTAACTATAGTAAGTTGTTTTATAAAGAATTATTCTGAGGCCCTGGCCGGTTGGCTCAGCGGTAGAGCGTCGGCCTAGCGTGCGGAGGACCCGGGTTCGATTCCCGGCCAGGGCACACAGGAGAAGCGCCCATTTGCTTCTCCACCCCTCCGCCGTGCTTTCCTCTCTGTCTCTCTCTTCCTCTCCCGCAGCCAGGGCTCCATTGGAGCAGAGATGGCCCGGGCGCTGGGCATGGCTCTGTGGCCTCTGCCTCAGGCGCTAGAGTGGCTCTGGTCGCAATATGGCGATGCCCAGGATGGGCAGAGCATCGCCCCCTGGGGGGCAGAGCACCGCCCCTGGTGGGCATGCCGGGTGGATCCCGGTCGGGCGCATGCGGGAGTCTGTCTGACTGTCTCTCCCTGTTTCCAGCTTCAGAAAAATGAAAAAAAAAAAAAAAAAAAGAATTATTCTGCCAAACTTAGCAAAAATCCGACATAAAGTACTTGGTAAGTAATTATTATATGCTTTAACTGGCTGTAACTCTGCTTTATAAATTTTATAAAGTAAAGTTACTTCCCTACTTTATAAATCACCATGACTGTGGAACCGGTGGGCGGTTAGAAAATTTTACTACTAACAGAGATACAAAAGTGGGTGGTAGGTATAAAAAGGTTGACTACCCCTATCCTAAACATTTGGAATCATACAATATGTGGTCTTTTGTGACTGGCTCCTTTTACTTAGCATAATGTTTTCCACGGTCAGCCATGTTGTGTCATGCGTCAGTACTTTTCTCCTTTTTCATTGCCACATAATTTTCCATCATATCGTGTTTTGTCTATCCATTCATCAGCTAATGGACAGTCAGGTTGCTGCTACCTTTGGCTATTATGAATAAAGTTGCTGTGAACATTTGTGTACAAGTTCTTGGGTGGACATACATTTCCAGTGCTCTCGGGTATATACCAAGGAGCAGCATTGCTCGGTCATACGGTGCCTCTAGGTTTAACATTCAGAGGAGCTGCCAGACTGTTTTCCCAAGTAGATTCATCATTTTACAGTTCTGTCAGCAAAGGATAAGGTCTTCAGCTTCTCCACATTCTCCCAGCCCTTGTTATTGTCTGTCCTTTTGGTTATAGTACTTTTAGTGGATGTGAAATAGTATCTCATTGTGATTTTGGTTTGTATTTCCCTAATGACTAATTATGTTGACTGACTAGTAATGTTTTCATGTGCTTATTGGCCATTTGTAATCTTCTTTGGAGAAATAGCTACAGTATTCAAATTCTTTGCCCATTTTTAATTAGTTTACTTGTCTTCTTATTGCTGAGTTACAAGAATTCTTTATATATCCTGGATACCAGTCCATTAGCAGATACGTGATTTGAAAATACTTCCTCTCATTCTGTGGCTTGTCTTTTCACTTTGTTTATGGTGTCCCTTGAAATGTATAAAGTATTACAGGGGCCAAGGGTTGAAATTAAATTTAAGGAAAGGAGACCAGGGATGGAGGCCTCATGGAGAAGGTAAATTCTTAATCAAGACTTGAAGGAAATGGAGGAAGAGATATCTGGTGGAAGAGCAAAGGGAAGGGCAAGTGCAAAGGCCCTGAGGCAGAAGTTTGTCTGGCAGATTTGAAAGACAACAAGGAAGCTAACGTGGCTGGAGCAGAGCAAGCAAAGGGAAGAGTAGTAACTCAACTGGCTTTTGCTCTAAAGTGGGAGCTGTGGATGTTTGAAACAGAGGAAGGACAGAGTTTGAGTAATATTTTTAAAGAACCCCTCTGGCTGCTCCCCTGGGGAGAATACACTTTAGAAGGGCAAGATTGGAAGCAGAGAGGCCAGTGAGGAGGCTACAGTACCAGGCCAGCTGAAAGACATGGTTATTTGGAACAAGTGGAAGAGATGGGGTTGTGAGAAGTATAGCAGTCTGGATATATTTTAAAGAACCAACCACAGATGCGATGTGATTCTTTATTCTCACCGCCTGGGCTGCAGAGACGTCCTATTTTCTGTCCATGGTCTCCCTATGAAGGGACCTGATCTCCTCCCTCTATTGCCCACTGGTAAAATCCTGTTGGACAAGTTCTTTTCTTTCTTGTATAAGTTCACTATATGCCAAGTACTCTGCTGTGAATGTTCTTACAAGTCGGACCTCAGGTGTGGACAGTGAGTTATTCATATTCTTTGTCCACACGAGGCCCCTCTTTTGTTTCACGGAGATACAGATGTGTTTCCTTTTGGACCCACTTGCGCCCTTCCGCCTCTGTTCCCCATGGTTTAATGGGGAGCTTTTCGTTGGTTTTCCTGTGGGACACGTAGTTTTCCTTTTGCATGCGTTCCTGTATGTGTCGCTGGCATCGTTTGGATGCCCTGTGCTGCTCCCGTCCCCCCTGTGCACTGTGGTTTTAGGTCCGTCCACGTTGCTGTGTGTCCAGTTCCAAGACTCTCACTCAGTGCTTCTCAACTGGAGGCAATTATGCCCCATGGGGACATTTGGCAATGGCATAAACATTTTTGGTTGTCACACCTCAGGGGAGTGCTACTGGCATCTAG
Source organism: Saccopteryx bilineata (assembly GCF_036850765.1). Lineage (NCBI taxonomy): Eukaryota > Metazoa > Chordata > Mammalia > Chiroptera > Emballonuridae > Saccopteryx > Saccopteryx bilineata. The sequence goes on along the minus strand of NC_089495.1, from coordinate 193,813,669 downwards.
TGGGCAGAGGCCAGGGATACTGCTAAATGTCCTGCAAAACACAGACGGTCCCCACCATAGAGAACTATCCGGCCCCAAATGTCGGGAGTGCTGCTATTGAGAAACCCTATATCTTCCTGCTGCTCTGAACCCAGAGTTCCACGTCTTTCTTATTTCCAGCCCCCAAGGGGAGGACCCCCAGCTCCCCCAACTCACCACCAGCACAGATTACTACGCGACGAGCATCTTTTAGGGACCGCTCTGAGCTTTACACCTTCTCTCCCACTGCATCCCCACCACAAACGTGTAAGGCGCGGCTGCTCCTGTTATACCCATATCTGGAGGAGCCGAGGCTCAGACAGGGGGAGTGATTCAGCCAAGGTCACCCAGCGTGGAAGGAATGAGAGCCAAGCTGTGGCCCACTGCTCTTGGGCCACTGTGCGTCTAAGGCGTGCCCCCAGGATTCCTGCGAATGTCCTCAAGGTCAACATTCAAAGTCACCGGAATGAGCTCTTCTGCTTGGCTGTGAGCTGGGTCTGATGTGTTCATAGCTTTATCCCCTGGTACCCGGCAGTGCCTGGCACATTCACATGACAAATATTTGTTGAATAAACAAATAAATAAACGCGTGTGGGCAGGGACTTTTCAGCCTGTGTGATTGCAAGTGCTGCAGAAATGACATTCCGGGGAACCTGCCCTCGAGGGACCCAGTATTCACTCGTGACAAGACAAGGGCCTGTCAGCATCTCTCCAGGGCCGGGGGATGCTGGGTGCCAGCCTGGCCTGGCCTCGCCCAGAGCTTGGCCCACAGCAGGGGCTCAGCAGAGGCTGTGGAGTGTTGTGCAAGTGTCTCCTCTAGGTCCGGAGCCAGTGACACTTTGGCAGGTGGGGGGTCTGGGGTGGAGCCAGGCGGCCCTTGTTGCCTACCTGAGCAGAATCCTCTCCAGGGCTTCCTACCGCGTCACACTTTTAAAGGGCCCCACTCAGTCTGAACGGACCAGAGGTTTCAAACTGGCAACCCAGGGCCAGGCTTGGCCTGAAGAGAGGTTTACTTGGGCCCCCTGGCATTTCCTTAAGTACTAAAGTCATTGCTAATATTTTTAAATCTGAATATTTTACCTAGATCTCTGGACATCTCAACTTCTCTTGGCAAATGAAGTCTGACAACATCAGGCTTGAGTTTCCAAAGAGTGGGGACCCGGGGACCCTTGGACAGGACATGTGCCCCAGGTAGACCTCAGCCCCCTTTACTCCCCGGAGTGGAGTTTTCTGCACGCTACCTGGGCTGGGGCTTGGAGCTATTCCATTCATGTATGGCGCCTCTTCACCCCCAGAGGCGTTTATGTCTATGACCCACCAGGGCCAGGTTGTGACCAGAGTGTCAGGGAGACATGGGACAGAGATTACTGGTCCCCTCGCCCTGCGGGTCCTCTGTGTGGACTCTGGTTCCCCTCCAACCAGATTCCAAGCTTTGTCAGGTGGTTGCAAACCATGCCTATAGGATCCTCCCAAAGTGCAGGCTCTTTACTTCCTAAAGGTCATCTGTCTGGGGAATCTGTTACCATGATTCTGTTCGTTCAGTGTGGTTTCAATCCCCACCACCACCTCTCCTTCTCCTAACAAATAGAAGAGAAACAGGGATGCTCCTGCAGTGTCACGTCCTTAGCAAAGCCTCTCCAACCTTCCTGGCTCAGTCCACCCGCCCGATGGATGGCTCAAAACACCAGGGGGCTCGCCTAACACAATCACAAGTGTTCATTTATTGGTGTGATTATTTGTAGAATAGCGCTGTCATTACCATTATTAAAAAGCTGGGACTGCCTGACCAGGCGGTGGCGCAGTGGATAGAGCGTCGGACTGGGATGCGGAAGTACCCAGGTTCGAGACTCCGAGGTCGCGCGCGGGCTCATCTGGCTTGAGCAAAGAGCTCGCCAGCTTGGACCCAAGGTCGCTGGCTCCAGCAAGGGGTTACTCGGTCTGCTGAAGGCCCACGGTCAAGGCACATGTGAGAAAGCAATCAATGAACAACTAAGAAGTCGCAATGCGCAACGAGAAACTGATGATTGATGCTTCTCATCTCTCTTTGTTCCTGTCTGTCTGTCCCTGTCTATCTCTGCCTCTGTAAAAAAAAAAAAAAAAAAAAAAAAAAAAAAAAGCTGGGACTGAATTTTCAGTTACCAGCCTCACTAGGGCCACACCTTTGTCCCTTGTGGCCTCCCCATTTCCATCAGCATGACAGCTGGATACCTGTGACACTTGGGGATGTTATTCATAGTCTCCCACATGTCACCCAGAGGGACAGAGCCACAGCTGCCCAGAGCAGTGTCCTGCTCATTGACTCACCCTCGTTGACTTCCTTCCTCTGCCCCCTTCCATGCTCTGCCACCAGTGCTGCCCAGGGTCACCTCCCAGGTAAACTGCTTGCACCTGAATCCTAGGCTGGGGGGTCTGCTTCGGGGAGACCCAGACTAAGACATCTAGGGGGTCTGAATGCTCAAGACATCTTCATGATTGGTTCTTATTGGAACTGAAACTGCTTGTTGTCAAACCCCTGGCGTGTAACATAAGCCCCTCCTGGCTACCTGAAGTGTAGGCAGGGACCGGCATCTGTTAGAAATGCAGAGTCCCCGGTCCCATCCTAGAGGAACTGAGCTGGAACAGACATTTAAACCTGACACCCAGGTGATTCCTCTACACATTAATCTGTGAAGCGGGATGTAAGCTATGAATTCGCCTGGTGACAGCTTTTCTCATGGATCCTGCCAGTCTTTGTAGCTAGACCTGGAGGAGGCTGGGTAGGCAGAGCCTGGACAGATCTTGGCTCCTGTGCCCCTCCGACCTGCCGCGGCCCTCCCCGGAATCGTGTCTCAGCGGTGCTATTACGTGATTCCGGCTGGATTCCGGAATCCAATACCCAGCGCCGTGCCATCGGGATTCGATCTGGTCCACTTGGCGAGGCGCAGCGTGGCCTGTCCGTTACCGCTTTACAAACTGAGAAGAAATAAAAAACCTCTGGTTTTATGACCCCGCAGTTAAAAACTGTTTGTAGAAGTTGCTAAGGTTCAAATCGAAAGTGTCCTCTCTGGAGGACTATTAGTTAATTCGGGAGACCACAGATCCTCTCCTTTCCTCTCTTCCCAGCCCCCGCCCCCTGCCCCGTCTACCTTGAGATGTAGCGCTAATTCATTTCTGCCGTTCAGACATCTAGAGCTTTTCCATCCTTTGACAAAACACAAGCCAAAGTGCTTAAGGACATCTGTTTATTTTATTTCTTTAATGAGAAAACCTTCCCCGTTTCTCCGGCTCAGCTGTGTTTATTTACATTGTGTTAGCCATGTGAGGCAAGCACCTTGGAAGTTGAAAGCCTGGCCGGGTCCTCCCTGGCCGCGGCCTCCAGCTCTGAAATGGAGTCAGCCCTGCCCAAGGAAAACAGAGTCCTTGGAACTCTATAAAATAGATTTTCAAAATAAATACCGCCTAATTCACTCGGTAGATGTGGATTAAGTCAAGATGAATACAATTTGGAAAGGATTTTCTGAGGAAGTCGGAGATTTCTTTCCCCCACTGGGGGTTAAACCTTGTATTGAAATCGTTCGCCACCCCTCACCCCCTCTCCCCCCCACACACACACACTCCAGCTCTCTTTTTAGTTCACGTAAAAGGTATTTAGTCTTTGTGGCCAATAACGACATGCTGGCTTTGATTGGCCCTCTCCAGTGATGATTATTTGCTTTGTAGAACTAGGGATGGTCACTTCATTCCACCCAGTAAGGGCAAGAAAGAAGCAGACATCTGCAGTTGTCATTCTGGCGGGGGTGGCTGAGGAGGAGGCTGGCAGCTTTGAAAGATGTCCTAGAGGTGAATGACAGTTACAGGGGCCACAGGCTGGGCTGGCTTGGGGTGGGGGGAACCCTTTGTAGATTTAATCCCCTGTAATAGTGCTTGCCTGAGCCAGGAGGCCTCCGTGCCAAGTGCCTCTGCTTATATATTTTAGAGCATTAAAGGATTATTTCCAACATAAAATATATTTTAGAGATGGTTTTGGGGTTGTCAGAAAAGAGCTCATTAGCAGAGGCTTCCTTTGAAGCCCCGTGCGCTCTGCTGCTTAGAGAGAAACTTTGCAGAATCACTCAATTTAGGTTGAGAGTCTCGAGCTAGCTTAAGACTGCTGAGTGCTTCTCATTTTCCACCCACAAATCTAACAGATGCCAGCTGCTTCCCCAGACATCTTCTGCCAACCTTTTATTTTTCCCCTTCTCTAGCCCTACCTTTCAATGAATGTTGAATGGCACCTGAAAATAATAATAATAATAATAATAATAATAATAATAGGGATTTAAATCTTCTACGCAAAACCTACAACAAATTGTCAATTGGGTTAGAGTGAGAAGCCCTTTTGTCCTCTGTAAGTATAGGGGTTGCTGCTCACAATGGTAAGTGGTGAAAAGAAATCCCAGGCACCCTGTGAACCTAAATAATGGGAACAATTTTCCTTTACACTTAACTAGCAGGTCGAGAAGCTGTCTCCCCCAGCGCCCCACCTGCACTGTTTACGGTACTTATTTCCCAACAATAGGGCTCTTGAGCTGTCCAGAGATCACTGGAAATCCCGTGAGGCTTTGGTGATGAGGGTGTCACTCGGTGAATGGCAAGAAGGTGTCAAGGCGGTTGTATTAGGGGTTGACTTTGACAGGGAAATAGGAGGTCTCCCCCCACCATGCCTGCTTCTCACACTTCCTCTGTGAATTAGTGAGATTGGGGGCCTCTCTGAGAGCAGAGGCGGGGAAAGGTCTCATGCAAGTTCCCCCGATGGAGCCTAAATCAAAGGAGAAACATGCAGTTTAAGCATCTCTTTGGAAAAGTCCATCCATGGACGAATGGATAAACACATCCTAGGATATTCACACATGGAATATTTTTTAGCCGAAAAACGGCACAAAGTTCTGATCCATGCTACAAGGTGGATGGACCCTGAAAACATAACACTAAGTGAGAGAAACCAGGCACAAAAGGTCATATACAATATGTGATTCCATTTATATACAATATCCAGAATAGGTAAATCCATAGAGATAGATAGATTAGGGACCAAATGCCTCATGAGAATGGAGTTTTTTTCTGAGCTGGTGAAAACATTCTGGAACCATATAGGGGTTTGCTCATCTGTAAAATGAGGAACGGTTCCTGCTCCACAGACCTCAGTAGACCAGCCTAAGAATTATATGTTTCCCAAGGAGCCCTGTGGGTACTGCTGCAGGGACATAGACTTCCTGCAGCTGGTAAAAGATGAACAATTTTTACTTGAATCAGTAGCATGTTTTTGTTCATTCTTTTTTTTTTTTCAGAAGTTAGAGGCAGGGATGCAGTCAGACAGACTCCCACATGCGCCTGACCGGGATCCACCCAGCACACCCACCAGGGGGCGATGCTCTGCCCATCTGGGGCATTGCTCTATTGTGGCCAGAGCCATTCTAGCGCCTGAGGCAGAGGCCATGGAGCCGTCCTCAGCACCCGGGCTAACTTTGCTCCAATGGAGCCTTTGGCTGTGGGAGGGGAAGAGAGAGATAGAGAAAAAGGAGAGGGGGAAGGGTGGAGAAACAGATGGGCACTTCTCCTGTGTGCCCTGGCCGGGAATCGAACCCGGGACTTCCACACACCTGGCCGACACTCTATCGCTGAGCAAACCAGCCAGGGCTGTTCATTCATTTTTTTAATGCCCTGCTCACCTGGTATAACCTGGGTATACAGTGTGTCCGTAAAGTCATGGTGCACTTTTGACTGGTCACAGGAAAGCAACAAAAGACGATAGAAATGTGAAATCTGCACCAAATAAAAGGAAAACTCCCAGTTTCATACCTATTCAGTGCAGTTCGATGTGGGCTCACGCACAGATTTTTTAGGGCTCCTTAGGTAGCTATCCCGTATAGCCTCTACAGACTCGTCACTGACTGATGGCCTACCAGAACGGGGTTTCTCCACCAAACTGCCGGTTTCCTTCAACTGCTTATCCCACCGAGTAATATTATTCCTATGTGGTGGTGCTTCGTTATAAATGCACCGATATTCACATTGCACTTTGGTCATGGATTCGAATTTAGCGAGCTGAACTTTCCTCTGTACCGTCCACATCTCGACTAGCATGGCCGTGAACTGCTCCACTGTATACACGGTGTTACATCATCATCTGCACATGCGCACATGCTGCCACATCATCCTACAGAAACTGGGAGAGTTTTCCTTTTATTTGGTGCAGATTTCACATTTCTATATTCTTTTATTGCTTTCCTGTGACCGGTCAAAAGTGCACCATGACTTTACGGACACACTGTATTAGCAATAATACTTTGTAGGGTCTATTGGGGAGGAGTAATTGAGCTAACACATGTAAAGTGCTTAGAACTTTGCCTGATGCCCAGTAAACAGCTTTTGTAGACTAAATTAATAATAATATAAACATTGTATTTTACATATAATGTTATAGAATAATATAAATAAAAATAATACAATAATAAATGAATAAAGAACTTGCCTTTTGAAGAACTGTATCTTTAGAAGCATGTTACTGGTTGTGTAGGAATGTCCTCTCTGTAGAAGTTATGGTGAAGAATACTACCACTAATAAGAAGAAGCAGAGGTCTCAGCGTTGATGAGGAGTGTTGGTGCTAGACAGACTCAGCAGCACGCACTTGGTATGAACTTCCATAAACTCCATGCCCTGAAATGCCCCTCGGTCATGGACATGTTAGGGTGATCATCTCATCTGGGTCTGCCTGGAACTTTTAAACACTCAAAGTCACACGTCCCAAGAACCCCCTCGGTTGGGGCACATCGGGACAGTGGGTTCCCCTACTCCATGTTCACAGCTCCATTTATCTATTTATTTATTGGGATTTTTTTGTTTTGTTTTTAAATTTATATCCTAGGAAATGCTTTAAAAGCTGCTAGACACCTCCAGCTGAAAGAACGTTTTTCTAAGGATCAAGAAATCTAAGAGATCGGGGTAGTTGCATAAAGTCCCCAAAGGTACCAGTTTAGACATCTTTCTTTGTTCTCTTAAATTTGACTGCTATTCTGTCACTTGCAGTCAGCTCGACTCTTTTGTGACTCAGTGAAGACGGGACTTCCCTTACAGCTCTTGCGGCAGAATTCTTGTTAGAGCTAATAGACCCATTTGCTGAGCTAAGAAGGTCTTTTCTATTTTCTGTGTTCTCCTATGAAACGGGCAAAGAAAACCAGGCTGTTGTTTATTTTAACTTGACTGTTCAAACATGTGAATCAGCCTATTTTTTCTTTACAACCATCATTTTCTTGTCTTCCTCTTTCAAACAAGCCGATCTGTTTTCCAGGAGTTTCCAAGTAATTAAACCCAATTAAAACCATTAAATTCTCTCTTTTAATGACAACTTTATTATTAAAGCTAACCACAAGGAGGAGATTTAACTGGCAAAGCCCTCCATTGTGTGTTAATCCATCCCTAACCTCTGGCTGACACTTCCAAGAGATAAACCCCACAGAATAGGGAGGCTGGTTGAATGAATAGCTTTAATTAATACTTTTCTTCCTTGTGGCAGAGTAATTATTTGTTCAGCTTGTAAACAGCTACTTGGAGGTGATTTTTTTAAAAGACCCAGTTGGCTTGTATAGTGTAATGGCTTTGATTGGTGTGTTTGTGTGTTTTTTCTTTAAGAGAGAGAGGTGGGAGAGGTTTCCATCCCAGATAGGTGCAGAAGCTCATTGTTCTGAACGTTGGGATGTCAGGGTAATCACAGGAGAAAAGTGAGGCCAATGCAGGTGGCATGCTGCCTATGTTTGTGAACTGTCTCCAGAGTGGGCAAGTCTGCCCTTTGCAGCAAAAGTCTGCATGCCCCGACAGAGCCTCCCCGAGACACAAGCCTGGCTCGCAGCCGTCTGGGCGCTGAGATGAGAAGGAAGGGCCGGATGGAAACATGCCAAGCCGAGCTCCAACCCTGCAGTAATCCCCTGACCTTGCCTTCAGGTGGCACCTGACAAAAAGACAGCCCAGTGCAAGTGCTGGATATGGCCAGCGAGCCCCCAAGAAGCCATTCTGTGAATGAGGACCCGCCACCAGGAGAGCTTGCTCTGAGCCCGCCACCCATCTGAAGAGCTTTCCACGGATGTATCGGCTCATGGACTCTCCCTGTCACCGTCGGAGGGAAATGCTACAGCTGCCCACATCGTATAGATGAGCAAACAGGCACAGCCATTTGCCCAAAGTCACACACTTTCTGGCAGGAAGACCCGAGCCCGGGTTTACAGACAGGTTCCTGGCTGCAGCGTTGGTCCTGAACCAGACACTGATTCACTGCACTTGGAGACAGGAAAACAGCCTCTTCCGTTCAGCTACTCGGGGGATTAATTTTTTTTTTTTAATTTAGCTCATCGCCTAGTTAGAAAACCAATTACATTAATAAGGTTGCCCCACTCTGTAAGGACAAAGTTGACTGACACTAAGGACCAAGCCTTTTGATTATTTTAAAATCATTTAAAGCAGTAGTTCTCAATGGGGCGGTGGGGGGGGGGGATTTGCCTCCCAGGTACATGTGGCAATGTCTAGGGACAATTTTGGTTGTCACAACTGAGTGAAGGATGCTGCTGGCATCTAGTGGGTAGAGGCCAGGGAGGCTGCTAATACAACGGGACAGCCCCACAGCAGAGAACGGTCTGACTCAAATGTTAACTGTGCTGAGGCTGAAAAACCCTGATTTATTGAATGCTCAAATTTTTCATTCTAGAGACATTTTGTAAACACACAAAAGCCATGTTAATGCACCCACCTGTCAGCCCCCCTAAAGAACTGGGCCAACCTGCTTCTTTAAAAATAATTAAGTAATTATCTTAGTGATTTTGATGGTTAATCAGGCCACCAGAACCTTTTCAGAAACACCCTTAAGGAGCTAACAGTTCTCACCCAAGCATTAGTTAGCTTCGGATGAACTTGCTCACACGTGACTGCTTGACGGCCACTTCCCAAGTCCCAAACGTCAACCTCTACTTGTTATATCAGTTTCCTTCCAGACAGCCTCCTGAGGAGCATGGCACAGGGTGAACTAAGTTCATCAGCCAGGAAGCTGCTTGCTGAGAGGTGTGTTCAAAATCTCTGGATGCCTCTTTGGAGCCGCCCAGACATCCTCCCCTGGGAGGACTCAGAGAAGCACCTGGAGCAGGGAAGATGAGCAGGTGGTCCGGGAGGGCTCCCACCTGGGACTGTGTCAGCTCAGAGGGCTAGGACTGGGAGGAAGCTTAATACCTAGGATGTCACATTTCAGGGATCTCAGAGTAGGGACTGTGGGTTCTCCTGTCTTCATCTCAAAGGACCTGACCATGACATTCCACCAGAGATGGCCTTGATCAGAATGAAAAAGATCTTGGAAACAGCTGACCTTCAGTCACTGTGAGAACAAGATGACATTTACATAGAGTTGTTTGTTTGTTTGTTTGGTTGGTTGGTTGGTTGGTTGGTGTTTTTCTGAAAGTTTGCTTTGGAAACATTGCATTTGACACCATTAATGGACCGAGAGAGGAACTGAAAGTTGGTTACTCAGACAGGTCTTTCCACATCCCACCTCTTTTTGACTCCTAGGATGACATCCTAAAAAGTTAGAGGCTACCAAGAAGTGGGGGGGAGAGGTCGGGAGCAAAGAAAGGATTCGGAGTCCTCCAGGTGCACAGCCCACCCCACCATCATCAAAACCGACCCCTGAGAAAGCTGCAGAACATCAGGGCATGTTGGGAAAACCCTGCAGCGCCTTAGTCTGCTTGGTCCCTTCCCTGGGCGACAACCACCCACAAACTCTCAAAGATAACATTCCGTCCATCCCAACCCCCCCCCCAGCCCCCGCACAGTCCTTCAACGGACCAGTTACAAATCGAAGCCTGTTTTGGAAAAACTCCCTTTTCTCAGTTCTCCATTCTGGTTTTAAATTGATTGTTTCTTAAAAGCAAACCTGTTTCTGCTGTTGCTTGTTTAGGAAATTAACCACTGAGGTTTGTTCCCCTTGACTCGGAAGAGTCTGTAATGATGAAGAAAATGGTTTTCATGTGAGATGGCACCGTCTCGTGGGGAGGGTGTTCCTGCTGGGGCTATAGAAACAGGTTCTCCGCTTAAGGGAGTGAGAAAGTGATCGGAGGATTTGGACAATGGCCAGCGCTTGTGGCTCGTGTTCACACACCTGCTATCCCACGTCATCCTCCCTGCAACGTTAGGTGGCAGAGGGATCAGAGTGGACCTGGATGGGTCAGTGGCCTTTTATTAGCAAAGGAACACGGCGTGAAGGTTTCTGTATTTTAGGCTTTATTTCACTGGGTAATATGCTGGGTCAGACAGAGGGTCCTTTCCCGCAAACTGCACAGAGTGACTGAAGCCTACAGATCAGGCAGTGTGTTTATGGAGGGGGTTAGGGACATATCATGGTGAAACCTATGGCTTTTGTCTCGCCCTCGCTCCAGATGTATCTCACACTAATTAATGCTGAGTCTCCACCAGTGTCTTTTTTCTCTTCGTTTCTCAGTCTTTGGAAAAAAGACATTCTCTCCTTGGGTAAAAAGTGGTCTGGCCCAGGGTAGTCCTCTGCACTACTTAACTTCTGAGACCGTTGTGTTCCTGGGCTAGTCCAGACGCTTCCGCCTCTGTACAACTAGTTTCTGTCAAGTTTCTTGAAAGGAGCGCCCACATCCGCAGTTCAGAACAGTCCGGTAAGCAGCATGCGAGCAGGTTTCAGGAAAGCCAGAAATAACAAGAATGCTCAGGAACGGAGGGGTAATCTAAGGATTCTCCTCGGAAACATTTAGGTGCCTTTGAATTTTTGTTTTAGTTTTTAATTAGACAATAATTATTTGAATTGCTTCTCTTTGAAAAAAGTTTTAGAATATTCTAGATCTAGATAATGCTGAAGTTCACTTGATCATCATCACCCCTAATTCCTTTTCCTGCCTCTGCTTGCTGGAGGTAATTACTGTTCTGACTCTGGGTATATCCTTTCTGATATTTATAAATATTTAGGTGCCCATGGAAAATAGATAGGAACAGTGTATATGTTTCTAATATACAGTAATAACATATAGTATATAACTTTCAGAACATTGCTGCTTTCACTCAACAGTATTTTTTTCTTTTTGGGTTTTTTTTTGGGGGGGTGTGTATCCATGTTAATATGTGAAAATCAGGTTTATTTCTTTCCATTGAATTTAGTTCTCCATCCTTGAAAGTACTACTATGTTTTATTTCTCTAATCTCCTTTGGCTGGACAGCTAAATCGTTTCCAGTGTTTTGCGAATTATAAACAATTCTATAATGAACATCTTTGTACATGTCCCTTGCTCACACGTAGGGAGGTTTTTCTCTAGGATAGATGATAAGAAGTGGAATTCCTGAGAATGTTTTATTTTTAATTTAGTTTTTTTTTTAATCCAAGAAATACATGCATCTTGTTTAAAACTCATCTAGTCCTCCAGAGGGAAGTATAATGAAAAACAGTCGTCCTCAGTGAGCACCACCACCACCCCCTTTATTTTTGCCCAGAGGTGACAACTTTCAACTCCTGCTGATTCTTTTGGTTTTACCTCCAAATTCCTAAGTAACCTACTTACGTTACTACTTGTTGATTCTTCTTTCCTATTCGGGTACGGTCTCCGGCTCGCCAAACTAGAACACAAGGACGCAGCTCTCGCTTCTCGTCCTTGCCCCCGTCACACACACGCAAGCTTTCTCTGCACGTCTTCCCAATGTCGATAAATCATCATTTCAGCTTCATCCACAGAGTATCAGCTTTCTGATCACGATACAGCAACGTGTCCCCGATAAGCCATTTTGTACACAATAATTCCTTTCCCTGTTTTCTGAGCCGGCCTGGGAGTGGACATTTTTCTAAATAAATCCTTTCAGCAGATGAGTCTGGATGGCAGCTGCTTCTTGCTTCTAGTCCCATACATTGAGGGCTGGTCCATCGGTGGTGAGGTGTACAAACCGCCCGGCCAAGAAGGAATGTGCAATTGTGCCGAGGTGAAATGGTTTGGGGATGAGTCATGCATGAAAATACCCCCCACCCACCCCGCAAAACCTTTTCCCAGGTCACACAATGATTTCCTCCTTGGCCCGGAAAAGTTTGTTTTCCTCATTTTCTCTTCATTTTTCACTGCGTGCTCTACCCGGCGACGTCCAGCCAGGACTCAGAGTGCTAAGCTTTGGCGGTTGGGGCTCTGATGAGGTGTTTTGCCTAATGGCTGTGTTCCTGGGTTTCATTCTTCACAGTGTGTGTGTGTGTGAAGCTGAGATCACCAGTGACACTTTTTTTCATTTTTTTAAGGGTCAAGAAGGGTTGAGGTCATTAATTATTTACTTTTATAATAGAAATAATACAGCCTTTTGGTTAAAAAAAATTTTTTTTAAGAGGAAGAGAAGTAGTATATAGAGTGACAGTACAAGGTCCTCTTTGCCCACCCCCATCCTGGGCCCCTTCTAAGACCTGTAAAGCAGTGCTGCTCTAGAACTGGAGTTCCTAATGCAGGCGCGGTAGCCAAGTGGTAAGGCGTCGGTCTCATAGAACTGGAGTTCCTGAGTTCATATCCCAGCACTTCCGAGCTATGTGACCTTGAACTAAGTTACCTAACCTTTGTGAGCCTCAGTCATCGCATCTATAAAATGGGAACATAATGGTGCTCACCTCAAGGAGCTTTGTCTGAATTCAATGTTAATACCTATAAAGTGACACAGAGAAGACATGTAATAGCTATTAACCAGGAGTATTGCTAAATGTTGTATAGCCTTTAGGACCAGTGGTTCTTAACCTTGGCTGCATACTGAAATCACGTGGGAGAGCTTCAAACATTCCTAATACCTGGACCCCACCCTCAGCGATTCTGATGTTACAGGTGTGGGGTGCAACCTGAGCCTCGGGTGTTTCAGAATGTTTCTCACATCATTACAATGTACAGCCAGGGTTGAGAACCCTTGTATTAGTTGGGATTGTGAGGTTATGCTGCAATAACAAACAGCCCCCTAATCTCATCGACCTCTTATTTATGGTGCGTATCCATTGTGGTCTGCTGCAGCCTCAAACCGCCCAATCTTGGCTCTGGAACCCAGGCGGACAGGGTAGCTTCTCTCTGCAGCCCTTAGTCTTGTGGATTGGGAAGGGCAAGAGCATGGCGAACCATGCACGGACTCCTAAAGCTTCTAACCGGAAGTGAAACATTCCCTCTGCGCATATATCATTGGCCAAAGCAAGTCACACCTGAGTTCAACAGGGAGGGTCACTATCAGGTGCCAGGAGACTGGGAACAGCCAGAGAGTAGATATCTTGGGCTCTGGGGACATCTGGTCTCTGTTGCGATGACTCTCGTCTGCCTTCAGAGCACAAAAGCAGCCATAGAGAAGACACTGTCAAAAAAGTGTAAAAACCATTCTTAGCTTGGGAGCCATATAAAATGGGCAGCAGGTGAGATTGTGTATGCCAGCCCCCGGTAGGCATCAGCGTCCTCCAGGAAGAACCTCTTCAGGAAGGGACATCAAACACGGGTGAGGAGTAATGCAGCCCATCACACCATATCCATAGAGAAGAGAGCGAGAACGGGAATGCGCCCTTTTTTGCCCACTCTGTCTCCCACATGATGCTGTGCTACCACTTACTTTTGTTACTGAACACTGTATTTCTTCATAACAGTTTCATATGAGTAGCACGAGCGTGACTTTATTTTCTTCTTAAGTTTTCCATTGATTTGGAGAGAGAAAGAAGTATCAACTCATTCCACTTAGCCAGGGGTCCCCAAACTACGGCCCGCGGGCCACATGCGGCCCCTGAGGCCATTTATCCGACCCCTGCCACACTTCTGGAAGGGGTATCTCTTTCATTGGTGGTCAGTGAGAGGAGCATAGTTCCCATTGAAATACTGGTCAGTTTGTTGATTTAAATTTACTTGTTCTTTATTTTAAATATTGTATTTGTTCCCATTTTGTTTTTTACTTTAAAATAAGATATGTGCAGTGTGCATGGGGATTTGTTCATAGTTTTTTTTACAGTCCGGCCCTCCAACGGTCTGAGGGACAGTGAACTGGTCCCCTGTGTAAAAAGTTTGGGGACCCCTGCACTTAGCTGTTCCATTTAGTTGTGCACTCACTGGTTGCTTCTCGCCCGTGCCCCGACCAGGGATAGAACCCGCCTCCTTAGCATGCCAGGCCAATGCTGTATGTATCCACTGAGCCACCAGGCCTGGGCTACGACTTTATTTTTTCAATAGCTGCCTCGTTCTCCCTGGTACGGATGCACCCTAGTGGGTTTTGTTCGTGTGTTTGTTTTTACCATTAATCTCTATTGCTAGATACCGGTGGCATTTACAATACCAGAAGGAGTAAGCCAGCCTCCACAGAGAGATTGTTGTAATAAGAGAGCCAGCATCCCGGCTCTCCGGTAGTTTATACCTGGTTTATACTGCTCCCCCCCTGAAATCTCGCAGGCCTCCCCAAAGACACACATTTCCGAGAGGCCCTCATCACTGTAGCCGTTTTCCGGTCCTTGCAGCACTGAACGGAGTTGCAATTCCAGGGGCCGTGTCAGTGGGGGAAGATCGAAATACTAAAAAGGGTGACTGTAAGTGATGAAAAACTAGAAGGGAAGTCTCAGAAGCTGCACAACATTAGCACCCCGACCCCCCACGGAGACACGGTTCTAGCCGGTGTGTGCGAACTGTGCAGATGAGGAACGGCCTTTCAGAGGCTGGGAGGGAGGCAGAGGGAGGCTGGGCTGACAAGGCTCACTGGCACGTGACCCTCCCTCTGCCTTCTGACAGGACACCACGACGTCCGTGCGCATTGGCCTGATGATGGAAGAAATGATCTTCAACCTTGCAGACACGCATCTGTTCTTCAACGACCTGGAGGTTTGGCCCTGCTTGTTTCATTTCATACTCGCGTCTCGTTTGGGAGAAGAGATGCTGCCTTTTACTCTTTTCTTCCTCTTTTTTTTCTTTGAAGGCTGGAAACTTGGGCCAGCAGCCCCCAAGAAGGCACACAGCTCTGGCCAGCAGCGGGTTTATCGAAAACACGCTTCCCTTGCCTGGCTTTCCTCCCCAGCTTCCCTGGGCAGTGAGTGGGCCTTTCTCTCCGTTGGCGTGGTGATGTCCACTGGCCGTTTTACTAATCCATTAATAAAGGCTGCGTTGTTTCTTCCTTCTGAAATTTGCTATTTAATAAGTTGATTAAAGCAAATGAGTACCGATCCTCCCGGGTCAGTAATAATGAGCAGTAGCCCAGGATGGGAGCTTTTAAAAAACAATTTACATTCCCCCTGAAAACATGTTTTACACAGAGAGCGAGCGAGCAGGGGGACTCTGCTTATTTAAAGCATCTGCTACTGTGCCCCTAAGCAAACTGTCCAGGGAGGTAGGGAACGGGGAAAGGAGCTTCGGAAGTAAATGTAATTCATTTGTTTATACCCAGCCTATCTCCAAGGGCTTAGGGAGAATGTTAAACGGAAAATGTATCTTAAATAGAACTACTTAAAAGCAAAGGAGTAGAAAACTAGGGTGAGGCATTGTACCCAAAGAATCCAGCTCAAGCTAACTGCTCAAGTTAAGTTCCGAGTTAATCCCTGAGCTTCCTGGTAGCCAGAGCAAAGAGGGAAATATAGTGCATTGCTTCCCTCTAACGAAAGAGCAAGCAGTTTTCTCCAAGGTGAAAATGGCTTTTTATGGCTGATAAGAGGAGTAATGTGGGCATCTCCTGGCTCACTCTATAAATTATATTCTCTCTTTTTTTTTTTACTTTATTTTCTTTTTCTTTTTCTTTTGTATTTTTCTGAAGCTGGAAACAGGGAGAGACAGTCAGATAGACTCCCGCATGCGCCCGACCGGGATCCACCCGGCACACCCACCAGGGGCGACGCTCTGCCCACCAGGGGGCGATGCTCTGCCCCTCCGGGGCGTCGCTCTGCCGCGACCAGAGCCACTTTAGCGCCTGGGGCAGAGGCCAAGGAGCCATCCCCAGCGCCTGGGCCATCTTTGCTCCAATGGAGCCTTGGCTGCAGGAGGGGAAGAGAGAGACAGAGAGGAAGGAGGGGGGGGTAGAGAAGCAAATGGGTGCTTCTCCTATGTGCCCTGGCCGGGAATCGAACCCGGGTCCCCCGCATGCCAGGCCGATGCTCTACCGCTGAGCCAACCAGCCAGGGCCTAAATTATATTCTCAATATCGGTTTGCCAAATTAAAAAATAAAGGCAACCTACAATAAAACTGTTTGTGAAAGAACAATTCTACTTCTCCTAGTAGGAATTTTCCCCCCAGAATCTAGGAAGTCCCGGAGGATGAAACCGTGCAGTAGAAATATGAAGGCTACGAGTTCCATTCGTCCCGACTAGCACAGAGCGTGTCTGATGTTGATCATCGGGAGAGGATGGATATGGGGCTTCCTTTCCAGCCTGCGGCCCGAGACTTGCAGAGGGGCAAGTCCTGCCGAAAGCATCAGTCTTGTGTTCTGTTCAGTCTAGGCGAGCCCCGTGGGCCACGGTCCTCCTGTCGATAGAAAAGAATTGTTCTCCCAACATCCGTTTCAAGGAGAGGCTCGAGGTAGAAACTCGTTAATGAAGAAAGGGAATACCAGTAGCGTGGAGGCCCAGGACCGTCTCTTTGGCCAAAGGCAGTGTGCGGGCTTCTTTTACAATGACCTCTCATGTCTTGGCAGAAAAAAGGAAAGGGGAGGAAGGAAGAGAAGGAGAGAGAGAGAGAGGAAGGGAGAGAAATTAAGAGTAAAAACAAAGCCAAACAAAATAAACATGGCAGTTGAATTCAGCAAGTATTTATGGAGCCTAACAAAGTAAAGACTCAACTGACTGCAATAGCAACTCCCCCCCCCAAAAAAATGGAAGTTATTGGCCCTATAGGGGAAAAGTCCAGGGTAGGTTTAGCCTTTCCCTGTCGTCTCCTTTGAATGTTAGGTGCATGAAAGCAGGGACCAAGTCTGTCTGAGTCACCCTAAATTCCCCAGGCCCAGGCAGTAAACAACCAAACAAACTCATAAACAGGAAAGTTTGTGACGATGAAAAGGATGTGAAAAAAATAAAATAATGATGTTTGATGGTAATGGATGGGTGAGAGGGGGTGGGATGGGGAGGTCAACATTCTCAAGTGGTTAAGGAATGCCTCTCAAGGAGGTGACACTTGAGCCAAAGCCTGAGTGATGACAGGAGCCAGCCAGGTGGAGATGGAGGGAGGTGGGATCAGTAAGTGCAAAGGCCCTGAGGTGAGAACATGTGTGAAGTAATGTAGGAGCAGAGAGAAGGCCACATGACAGTAGTGAAGGAGGGAGCTCGGGGTCAGCTGGGATCAATGAGCCTGGAGAGGGAGGCATGGGCCTGGCCTGATCACAGACATCGGAGTTTATTTGTAAGTACTGTGGACAGCCGCAGGGCCAGGGGGCACACACCACCTGGTTTAGGTTTTTAAAAGACCATTCTGGCTGCTACAGCAAATGAGCAATAGGAGGGAAAGGTGGAGGCAGAGAGAACTGGGGGAGGTAACTGTGGTCCAAGCGAAAGAAGGATGGTTGAATTGAAGTGGGAAAAAGCTGTGGGCTCTGGGATGGAGGGAAGGCCCAGGGGATCTGCTGATGGGCAGGATGTGACGAGGAGGGGAGAAAGGAATCAAGGGGGTTCCGGGGCTCGGGCCAACCAGGGCAAGGGTGCCATTCTCTGAGATGGGCAAAACGTGGGATGCAGTGGGGGGATTCATCCCTCTGTCGAGGGCACATGGGGTTTGAGATATCTGGGACACCCTGGTGGAGATACCAGATTGACAAGCAGGTAGACGAGTCTGAAGCTCATCTGCAGTAAAGACGCCAGACACATAGTAGGCGCTTTGTCAATCCCGGTTGAACCCGAGGTGCAGAGCCATGCATGTTGTGGGATTGGTGTATATGTTTCAAGGGACATTTCCAGAGTCTTGCCCCCTCTGCTGTTCCTCGCTGGCCCTGAAGTCAAAGTTGCACCTTCTGGAGAACAATCTTAATTACCAGCTGGAGCTATTCAGGGAAGCCAGTTTGTTTTTATTCTCTAAATTTTTCAAAGATGTCCCCAGTGCCAGAAGCCCCCAGGGCACCTTGGCAAGATTGAAACCAGGTTACGCAATGGAGAAGTTAAGACTCACACAAGTGAAAACATATTGCTTGCTGGTGAGGGAGCCCCTGTTGAAATCTAAAGGTAGCCTCCCGTGGCTCCCAGGGAGGCCATTGGGATTGAGGAGAAGCCCAAGGCCTGCAGGAGCCCAGCGGTGGCCCGCTCCTGCAGGATGGTTGGGCTTAGGGGACAAAGTCAGACCCTTTCTGCTCCGAGCCTGTCATCCATCTGTAAATAGGAGGTCAGCTCCTGAATGCAGTAGCCATGTATGGAGAACTCACTCTCTGCCAGGAACTAGTCTCTAAGTGCTGTGGATTCAGTGGCAAACAAAACACAGCAAGATCCCCACCCTCAAGGCATTGACCTTCCAGTTGGGGAAGCAAATCTAAACGACTGAATATATATAATATAATGTCAGATAAAGTGCTCCCGAGAGAGACCAGCAGAGTCAGACAGGAGATAGTTATAGGGACTGTTATTTTACTTAACGAGGTAAGACTTTTTTGACATTTGAGCAGAGGTGTGAAGGAGATGAGAAATCTGGGTGAAGAGTGTGTCAGGCAGAGAGAACAGCAGTGCAAAGGCCCTGAGGTAGGTTATACAACCATGGCAGCTGGAGGGGAAGGAGCAGGAAGGATTGTGGTGGACAGTGGGGTTAGAGGGAAGGTTCTGTGGGGACTTTGTGCACCATTAGGCTTTGGATGATATTCTAAGGGTGACAGGAAGCCACTGGAGGGTTTTGAGCAAGGCAGCGATGTGATCTGATTTATGGCTTAGAGGCTCCCTCTGTCTGCTGGGTGGAGAACAGACTGAAGGAGGTCTGGGTGGAAGCAGTTTAGACCAGTAGTTCTCAGACTCCCAGAAGCACTCAGGAGAAGAGTCTGTGAGGCATAGGGACTGATCAAAGACGAGGTAGGTGCCACATTCAGCTGTATCTCAGCCCTTTAGGGTGTATGTTCTGAGTTTAAAGGCAAGCACCTTCTAATAAGTTCATCTACCTTTGAATGCTGGCTTCACCATCTCCAGACTATGTGACCTGAGCAAATCACTCCCTCTCTATGTGCCTCGGTTTCCTCATCTGTTAAATGGTTAGAAGAAAAACCCCAACCTTCCAGAGTTGTGATGATGACGGGGGATGGATGAAGGCAGTCAGCCCAGAGCCTCTCTCTCTCTCTCTCTTTCTCTCTCTCTCTCTCTTCCCCTCCTGCAGCCATGGCTCGATTGGTTCAAGCATATCGGCCCTGCGCACTGAGGATAGTTTTGTGTAGCCTCAGCCTCAGGCACTAAAAATAGCTCAGTTGCGAACATGGCCCCAGATGGGCACAGCATCAGCCCCAGACAGGGGTTGCTGGGTGGATCCTGGTTGGGACACATGCAGGAATCTGTCTCTCTATCTCTCCTCCTCTCACTTGAAAAAGAAGGGGAAAAACTAAATTGTTAGATATTTATTTTACAACGAATTAGAAAAATATAACTAGCTTGCCCAACCCCTGATTTTACAATAATTCAATATCAGTACTGCAGTACAGCAAACCGTGACCCACATACAAGGTCAAGACCAGCATATCTTAAATAATTCAAGAGTAGGCAAAATAGAACATAATAGGGTATACCACAGAATAGTAGTGGTGAATACTGTTTTAAGAATTACTTCAATAACATAAATTATGTTTCAGTAATGTAAATCTCTATGTGATAGAAAACTTCTTACTGAAGGTCACAGTCGGAACCATTTGAAAGCCATGCTTCAGAGCAGGGCTGTCCGACAGTTTTCTACAACGATATAAATGTTCTAGTCTGCACTGTTCAGTATGGTAACCACCAGCCAGATGGGGCTATTGAGCACTTGAACTATGACTAGTACAACTGAGGCACTGAATTTTTCATTGTATTTAATTTTAATTAATTTTAATGTAAAGAGCCACATGTGGCTGGTGGCTAGCGTACTGGACAGAACAGAACATTTACATCCTTGAAGAAAGTTCTATCAGATAGTGCAACTCTAGAGTTTTCATTTGTAAGGGACCATATTTTCAGTTATGATGGTAATAATACCTGAAATCACAGCTGACATTTACTAAGAACTTACCAGGTGTCAGGCGCTGTTCTGAGAGCATTTTATAGATATTAACTTATTTAATCCTCACTATTATGATCCTCATTGTATTAATCTGCTTGGGATATTATAACAAAACAACCATAGACTAGATAACATAAACAACAGAAATCAATTTTCTTATCGTTCTGGAGGCTAAAAGTCCCAGGTCAAGGTGCCCACCAATTTGGTTTCTGGTGAGGACTCTCTTCCTGGCTTGTGGAAGGTCACCTTCTCACTATGTCTCCACATGGCCTTTCCTCGGTGCCTGTGGAGAGAGAGGTAGAGAGAGAGAGAGAGCTCCAGTGTCACGTCTTATAAGGACACTAATCCTGTTAGATGAGGGCCCCACCCTTATGACCTCATTTAACCATAATTACTTCCTTAGAAGCCTCATCTTTAAGTACAGCCACAGTGAGGGTTAGAGCTTCAACATACGAATAGGGGGACCACAAACATTCAGTCCATCGCAGCCACTTTACGAGTGAGGAAACTGAGGCTCAAAGAGGTTAAGTGGGCCCTGGTTAAGCGCCCATTTGCTTCTCCACCTCCCCCCTCCTTCCTCTCTGTCTCTCTCTTCCCCTCCCGCAGCCAAGGCTCCATTGGAGCAAAGATGGCCCGGGCGCTCGGGATGGCTCCTTGGCCTCTGCCCCAGGCGCTAGAGTGGCTCTGGTCACTGCAGAGCGACACCCCGGAGGGGCAGGGCATCGCCCCCTGGTGGGTGTGCCGGGTGGATCCCGGTCGGGCGCATGCGGGAGTCTGACTGTCTCTCCCCGTTTCCAGCTTCAGAAAAATACAAAAAAAAAAAATGGTTAAGTGAGCTGTCACCCAGCAGGCAGTGGCAATATTCAGGTGCGGGCAGCCTGGCTCCGCCGTCCTTGCGTCCTTGCACCTACCCACTTGCTATGCTGCCTCTCCCAGGGAAAACGATTGCCATCTGGCTTGAGAAAGAAGATTCCCAACAGGAAATACAGACTCAGTCCTGCAGACGGTGGATTCAGAGGAAAAGAGAGAGCAGGGAGGACCGGAGTAGCCAGGAAGCCTGGGGGGAGCACAGCCAAGGGGGGAGAAATCCCCAGTGGAAACACAGACAGAGGGAAGAGGAAAACCCTCTCCCTGAGTTACCACGTCATCTCCGCATCGCGTGTGCAAAACAGACGTCACATAAGTAACAGTCGCCAAAGCCACGCTGAACCGCAACAGCACCCTCGCCGCCCACCCCGAAGGTGAGCAGAGCAGTAGACGGTGGATCTGAGTGCGTTCCTAGAAAGAAGGAGTGGACTGTGGTTGGAGCTGAGGAGAGAGGACTGATAAACACAATCACAGCGGTCGCCGGCGTGTGCTGAATGCTCACAGAAGGGCTTGCCCGCACCCGTTCATTTAACCTTTACAGCAGCCACAGAAGGTATCTTATCTGTTGTGTATGCCCATGTGGGGAAACTGAGGCACTGAGAGGTTAACTTGCCCGGCACGAACATGTATTGAGCTCCTACCCCGGGCCAGACATTCATTACACATGCATTTTCTCACTGAAATCTCACAACAACCCTGCAAGGGAGATTTTTTTTTTTTTTAATCTCTATTTTACAGATGAGGAAACTGAGGCCCAAAGAAGTTCCTCTCCCAGGGTCACTTAGCTAGTATGGAGATTTGGTCCCAGGCCAAGCTGACTTCTAAGCTGCAACATTTATTCTTCATGGGATACAGAGTTTTCTGATGCACCGCGGAGCAGAGAAGGAGAGTCCTCAGAGAGGGTGGAGGAAAAGAGTGCTTTAGGAGAAACAAGATTAAGCTAAAGGTTTTCGGCAGAACGTATCTCTGGTCCAAGGAAGGAGTAGCTAGGCAGGCGGGTAGGCTAGGCTGGAGGGGGAGCCTTTCAGCCTGCTGCCAGAGCTTTGGGAAGGATCTTTCTGGAGAGACTCCAGAGCGGCTGGAATCTGGGCAGGCCTGATTTACCGTTCTGCAGGAACCATCAGGGAGGGTAATATTTCACCGTGTCAGCGCTGAGCCTCTCTCCAAGGCGTCCTGCCCAACTAGCCATTAATGCAATGCGGCCCACAGCCTCTTTAATGCTCTTCAGATAAGTTAAACATTTAGACAACACAAGAAAGATGGCCCGGTTTTCCCTCCCAGGGAGCAGGCCTCTCTCTCTGGCTAGTCTAGAAGCAGCGTTTAGCAATCTCACTTAAAAATATACTTGCCTCAAAGGAGAAGGCGTGGCCAGGGGATTCCATGGGGGCTCTGACAAGGGCCATTTTTCTAACGCCAATTTGTCAACAATTTCCTTTCTGCGATTGTGTCTCCCAGCAGCCAAGGACAAAAAGTCATGAGATCAGACCACAGCAGGGCAGGCTGGGGAAACCCTGGCTGTCACCAGCTTCGTCAGAAAGGGTAAAGGGTTTTGATGGATACTGTTCACTGAACTTACTGTTCAGAAATGAGCAACAGTGAGCACACTAAGTATCAAAACCCGTGGGATGCAAGTTAAAGGGTGATCCAGACGGACACGTCCAGCCTTGAATTATATTTATTAGAGAAACAGGGAAACCAATAAGAACTGGTCATTGAAAAAGACTGTGAAGGTCGTGCAGCCTTTGGCAAGCAGGAACAAGAAAAAAAGAGCAGAAGAAAAAGAAGAGGCCGATAAACATACACAATGAGAGGGTGGATGTTACTACAGATTTCAGGGGAGAGTCTTTTTTATACATCATGAGAATATCATGTCCAATATTATGCCAATGAATTTGAACACATAGATGAAGTGGATGCTTTTCAGGAACATAGAAATTACCAAAATTAACCCAAGGGAATATTTAAAAGTAAATGAATCCAGTGACTATGAGAAATTAAAATGATAGTTAAGGATGTCATCCCCCAAAACAGGCACCAAGTCGAGCTCATTTTAAACATGAATTCCACTGAACACTGAAGGAAAGGATAAATCTCATCCTGCGTGAACTGCAGAGCAAAGAAAAAAAAACGGGATATTTGCCCCCACATCCTATGAGACCAGTGTCACTCCAAAACCAAATCTGGACTTTGAGCACGTGGCACACAGATAAATCACTGTCATCGTTGATACAAAGGCGGGACATTCCACCAGCCCTCAGACTGCTTCACGGGTGCCCAGGACTCCACATGAGTTCCACCTGGGCCCTGGCTGAGCTTCCATTTCAGACCCCTGGTGAGAGACAGGTCTGGACCGTAACTGGTACCATTTAATAGGCCTGCCTCGTGCCTCGTAATGCACCTGAGTGTGGAATCATTCACTATGTTTCATAATTGAAAAAAAAAACAAAACAAAACAAAACTGGAGACCTTGCTCTGTGGCCAAAAAGGGCTCAGAGGCTGTGACACTCCTGTAGCAATAAGCACACCCAGAGCCCAGCTCTTGGTTTCTAACACCATTTTCCAGTAAAAGGAACCAGGGCTTTGTGAAGAAAGGGCTGATTCTAGGGCTGGGGCACAGCAGACGCACAGTCAACATGGTGTAGAAGAATAGACATGTCTTCCATACAGAAAAATCCCAAGTAATTTATTTAGATACTCCACCCTTTATTGTGGGCTTTGCATAGGGACTTCCTTCCAAAGAGTATGATACGGAAGAGTGGGGGAGAGTAACTCCACCGTGGGGAAACCTGACGAACACTACGCGAGCTGGGCGGTCAAGGGCAACATCAACAGCCATGTCATGTTGGTAGTTTGGACCCTGGATGTGATGTGAGGAGGAGGGCAGTTCACCTCCGCAGTCTTCCTCCCCAGTGCTCATAATCCCAGTCCCACCACCAGGAAAACATCAGACAAACCCCAGTTGAGAGACATGCTACAAAAATGCCTGACCAGCACTCCTTTACATTGTCAGCAACTAAGGAAAGTCTGAGAAACTAACACAGCTCAGAAGAACTGGAAGAGACAAGATGATAAAATTGTAACGGGTGCCCTGGATGGGATCCTAGAATAGGAAAAAAGGACATTAGTGGAAAAAGTAAGGACACCTAAATAAAGAACTGACATTGGTTAATAATAACAACACTGTGACATTTAGTTATTGGTTGCGACAGATTTACCATACGAATATAAGATATTAACAAGGAAGGCGTGGGTATATGGGAACTCTCTATAATTGCAACTTTTCTGTAAATCTAAAACTATTCTAAACTTAAGAGTTTGTGGCAGCATTGTTCACAATAGCGAAGATCTGGGAACAGCCCAAGTGTCTGTCAGAGGACGAGTGGATTAAAAAGCTATGGTACATATATACCATGGAATACTACTCAGCCATAAAAAATGATGACATCGGATCATTTACAATAACATGGATGGACCTTGATAACATTATACGGAGTGAAATAAGAAAATCAGAAAAAACTAAGAACTATATGAATCCATACATACTATGATGGGACATAAAAATGAGACTCAGAGACATGGACAAGAATGTGATGGTAACAGAGGAGGGGATGGAGCGAGGAAGGAGAGGGGGGGGTGCGGGGGAGGGGAGGGGCACAAAGAAAACCAGATAGAAGGTGATGGAAGACAATTTGACTTTGAGGGAGGGGTATGCAGCATAATCAAATGTCAAAATAATCTGGAGATGTTTTCTCTCAACATGTGTACCCTGATTTATCAATGTCACTGCATTAAATTTAATTTTAAAAATTAAGAGTTTATTTAAAAAAATAAAAAAAAAACTGAAGATTCAAAGGTATTAATAAGCAAGTGAGCCAAGATCATACACCTAGAAAATGGCAGGGCTGGGACTGGGGTCCAGGGAGAGGCATTTGAATGACAACTGCGCCGTCTAGGACATGTGCACAGGAAGGTCTGTACCCCAGTCCTTGTCTGCCTGGTTCCCTGAGGTCCATGAATGCAGAGCATCCAGATGTGGGCATGGAGTTTGCACTGAGGAATGCACTTTCCTGCTTTGCTCCTAAATGGCTTCATCTGCAGGGTGACCCTCCATGTACCTCTCTCAAGGGTGAACTCAACTTAATTTGACCATGACTGCCCCAGGCACAGAGTTGAGGCCTATAGAATGCAAAATAATAATAATAGCAATAACATTGCCAAATGTATATGTGGCATTTTCTGAGGGAGAGGCATTTAAAGTGCTTTGCCTGTGTGGTTTATTGAATCCTTCCAACACCCTCTGCGGTGGGTCCTGTTCTGTAGCTTCATTACCGTCTCCGGCCTGCTTTTTTCACACTGTGGGGTGTCTTGGAATTAATTCCATATGCTAACATAAAAACTGACCATATTCTTCTGTACCGCCTGGTGGGATTCCACTGAATGGATATACCATATTTCAGTTAGCTGTGGTCCAGTCAAGGGAACTTTAGGTGCTTTCCAGTTTCTCACTGGGATGATGGACATCCTTGGACAGTCCCTTGGTGAGGCGTCCCTCTGAATCAGAAAGTATCAATTCCTTGAGGCCGAGATTGAGGTGCATCTCACCTGTGGCCCGTGTCGAGCCTGTGCAAACCCTTCCTCTGTCTCTGCCAGCTAGTCCCGCCCCGACTCCTGCAGGATAATCACACTTTGACTCGGGGAGGCCGTTAGCACCCTGGGCCAGTGTCCTGTGTCTTGGAGGCCTGCCCTCATTGCCACAATATTGAGAGACTTAGGATCGGCTTCCTCAGGACCGCAGAACCGTCCTTATGTCTTCCGCACTGTCCCCCACCCCGCACGGCCGGCTCAGCAGGTAACTCAATCCGGGTCAGCTGGCGGAATATGAGGTAGTGTCTCGCTGAGCGTCATGGTATTTTACCAAGTCCGAAATGTGATCGCTACTGTTGTCACACTTTAGCGCCCCCAACAATCCTCTTGCAAATGAGAAAACCAGAGCCTCCCACATACCTTTCCCCTGACATCAGGAAAAGAACAAGGAGCCCTGCCCAGGGGAGCCCCAGCCTGTGTGACTCCCAGAGCAGCTTTTGAGCTTGAGTGAAGGACTGGGGGACATAGGGAGGTATTTTTCCAATTTCAAGGTAAAGCAATGGACTGGGGAGGGATCTGCAATCCATTTCGTTTTCTCTGTGCTGGGTCTGCAAAGTCCACATTGGCTTTCTTTTTTTTTTTTTTTCCCCTGAAGCTGGAAACGGGGAGAGACAGTCAGACAGACTCCCGCATGCGCCCAACCAGGATCCACCCGGCACGCCCACCAGGGGGCAATGCTCTGCCCACCAGGAAGCGATGCTCTGCCCCTCTGGGGCGTCGCTCTGTTGCGACCAGAGCCACTCTAGCGCCTGGGGCAGAGGCCAAGGAGCCATCCCCAGCGCCCGGGCCATCTTTGCTCCGATGGAGCCTCGGCTGCGGGAGGGGAAGAGAGAGACAGAGAGGAAGGAGAGGGGGAGGGGTGGATAAGCAGATGGGCGCCCCTTCTGTGTGCCCTGGCCGGGAATCGAACCCAGGACTTCTGCACACCAGGCCGACGCTCTATCACTGAGCCAACCGGCCAGGGCCCACATTGGCTTTTAAATGCAGTTTTCATTAACATGTCGGAGTGCTGTGGCTAAGTTCCTTCCATCTCAGGAAGGTGGCGTTGGATCAGAGGTCTCAAACTCAGATGCCCACACGGGTCAAGTGATGTGAGATGAAGAAACCCCCGTAGACACTGGGGAACTGGAAATGGATGTCCCGGCAATCGATTGTGGGGATATAGGAATGCAAGCTGTCCATTGCCAGGGCGTGAAAATTCTCAAAGTAGCTGAAAATCTAGGGAGAGGGAGAGACCCCGTGGGTTTGTACACTGGGTATTGTTTCAAACAAAAAAAGAAAAGTTCAGCACAGTGTGGCTAAGTAAGCTATGTCTCCAGGCCAGCTTGCAAGCTCTTCCCTAACTGAACCGACTAGCATAGAAGTTGTCACCCTGGTTCCTTTATCCCTTGATACCACAATGGAATTTTCTGTGATGACAGAAATACATGCACCTTCCAGAACGGTGGCCACTAGCCGCTTGTGGCCACTGAGTGCTCGAAATAGGATTAAGGAATTGCATTTTGGAGTTTATTTCATTTTAACTAATTTAAATATAACTGTAGATAACCAATGTGGCTGTTACAATATGAATGTGACTGTAAGATTTTTTTTTTTAATTTGAGGTACACCATAGAGTTTAGCTACTTTGGGGAGGGGGGATAAATTATACCCAAGACCACCAGGCATCGGTTGGAATCCTGGGTATGTAGAAGGAAAGGGAATATGAACTAATGAGCAGAAAAGGTTTAGGTGTCAGCCAGTGAGGGGTCACTCACCGTCCCCCACCCCAGTATTTTTTCCAGCACTCTCCAAAGAGTTTTTCAACTGGGGTCACCCCTGAGCATCCATGGTGTTCTTGCCGATAATAAAAACTCGCATCGATGTAGCAGCTGCTGTGTTGCAAGGCTGTATGTACTAGGTGCTTTCAATGCAGCGCCTCACCTTCCCCCATGGCAGATCTGAAGGGCAGGTTCCACTGTCCTCCCCACACACCAACCCGCCCTCTGAGGTGCAGGGTGGTTCCGTCGCTTTCCCAACGTCACCCAGCTGGGAAGTGGTTGGGCCCAGGATCCAGACCCGGGCAGTCAGATTCCGGAGCCTGAGCTCTTAACGGGCTGGCACATCAGCGGATCCAAATAGCCCATCTGATGGAGATGGAGTTGACAGGACGGGTGTGTGTTGCGTGTCGCGCTGTGGGGTGTAGAGCATCACTCTTAACTCCTGGTGGCAAAGTGACAGAAACCCAACCTCTTCAGCACAAAGTGGAAAGTCAGGTATCAGTTTCTTGTGGCTGCTGTACCACACTACCGCACACCAAGTGGCTTAAAACAATACAAATGTATTCTCTTACAGTTCTGGGAGGCAGAAGTCCAAAATCAGTTTCTCTGGGCTGCAGGTGTCAGTGGGGCTACTTTCTTTGGGGGCTCTGCAGGGAAATCTGTTCTTTGCTTCTTTGGCCTTCGTTTGTATATCTTGGCTTGTGGCCTCTTCCATCTCCAAAGCACATCACTCCAGTCTCCTTATCCTCACTCGTCTCCCAGGGTTGGTTCCCATTGGTCCAGCTTAGACCACATGCTCTCTTTAAAGCAATCACCTTGACCAGAGAGATGCTGGGTCCCTCTGATTGGTTGAACCTGCTTTATGTGCCCACCTTCATCATCCCCCTCCCTGTGGTCTAACCCACCTTAAGGTGTTTCCCCAAAGGGAACTGAGAGAAGTATGGGTGGTGGCAAGCAGCATGTCATTGGAGCCCCTGAATGGCAAGCCATTGGGATGGTGCCTGGTATGTAATAAGCACTCAATAAATGATGATCACAGATCATGGGGCACAGAGGGGGACTTGGGAAGCTACTGCTTGAAGAATACAAAGTTCACTACGCAGGTGAGGGTGGAAGAGCATTCCAGGCAGAGGAAACACCTGGAATAAGGCAAAAGTTGCCATCCTATGTCCTGGTGCACCTGGCAGTGGAGAGCCATGGTCCCATTGTGTGCCTGTCCACCCAATGTAGTATTAATAGCAGCCCCTTGTACTTGCAAAACTATCTCAGTTTGCATGATAAATTATACAATCACCCCTACCCATGCCAACCCATTTGTTTATAAGGAAACCAAAGATTTTAAAAAAAAGGGATGATACTTCACCCAAGGTCATTGACTTTTAGCGACAAAGTGCAGGCTAGAACTCAGGGCTGTGACCCCCAGGCCAGGGCTCATTCTACCCCTCATTTATGAAGCCAACTCAGGCTAACCAGTAACAGTTCTCTCTCTTTCTCTCTTCTTGCCAAATTCTCCATAGGATTGTGACCAGATCCATGTTGACGATGTCTCATCTGATGACAATGGCCAAGACTTAAGGTAGGAATGGGTGGGTGGGGAGGGCCAGCCAGTATGCCCCCTTGGATTGGTTACCCTGCTGGTCCTTCGCTAGGAAGCAGAGAGGAGGTATGGGCTCATTATCAGGACAAGACAAACCTGCCTCCCGCCAGAACTGGGCCTTGGGTTTCTCCCTGCTGCATTCCACATCCCCTCAGATCTTTGAGGTTGAGTTCCCACAAATTCTCTGTGATCCTACTTATGTTTGTTTCTCTATGGTTTTTAGTCCTGCGCACTAAAGTAATACATGCATATTATAAAAAAGTCAACTAGCCCTGGCCGGTTGGCTCAGCGGTAGAGTGTCGGCCTGTTGTGCGGGGGACCCGGGTTCGATTCCCAGCCAGGGCACATAGGAGAAGCGCCCATTTGCTTCTCCACCCCCCCCTCCTTCCTCTCTGTCTCTCTCTTCCCCTCCCGCAGCCAAGGCTCCATTGGAGCAAAGATGGCCCGGGCCCTGGGGATGGCTCCTTGGCCTCTGCCCCAGGTGCTAGAGTGGCTCTGGTTGTGGCAGAGCGACGCCCCGGAGGGGCAGAGCATTGCCCCCTGGTGGGCAGAGCATCGCCCCCTGGTGGGCGTGCCAGGTGGATCCCGGTCGGGCGCATGCGGGAGTCTGTCTGACTGTCTCTCCCCGTTTCCAGCTTCAGAAAAATATTAAAAAGTCAACTACTCCTGACCTACCCCCCAGAATCACCACCGTTAAGAGTTCGGTATATATTTCTTCAAAGGTTTGAGTGCATTCATTAGCATACATATGTTTTTTTAATATAAAAGTTAATACAGTTAATACTCAAAAAAATATTTTTCAATGTCTGTCTGGTTTCTAGGGAAAAAACACTCCTAGATTAACCATAGTTAATCTGTGCTTATCCAAAATTATCGCATTCAATGCCTCTAGGCCCATCAAAAATATATACTATTAGACCAAATAATGTTTGGCTTATGGGGCCAGTTGCAACTTCACTTAGTGTTTGCTTCCTAGGTGTGTCTTCCAGCTCCTCCAGACAAAGAAATCAAATTCTGTTACTGAGCCCTCAAGTCCTTTTCAAAGCCCAGCACGATTAGAAGTGAGCGGTGGGAAGGTAGCTATTTCATTTTAATTAGCCATTCAGAAAATCCCTTACCACCAGGACAGGCAAGAAGCGAGGCTCCAGTGCCGGCTCAGACATCGTAATTTATGGAGTAGATAAACCCTAGATCAGGGTGGACTGTGTCCTTTCCATGATGTCATCGCTGGGAACCCCGCTGCCTTTCAAGGCAGTGAGTAACCGTGGTTCCATGTTGTCAAGCTTCCCCTGTCACTGGCTGGTTGGGAACGTAGAGCACTGTTCCTCTGAACCTTGTCCCATGCTCAGCTATTTGGTCCCGCACTTCAAGAATCTACAATCCGGCCCTGGCAGGTTGGCTCAGTGGTAAAGCGTCGGCCTGGTGTGCAGAAGTCCCGGGTTCGATTCCCGGCCAGGGCACACAGGAGAAGTGCCCATCTGCTTCTCCACCCCTCCCCTCTCCTTCCTCTCTGTCTCTCTCTTCCCCTCCTGCAGCCGAGGTTCTGTTGGAGCAAAGTTGGCCCGGGCACTGAGGATGGCTGCATGGCCTCTGCCTCAGGCGCTAGAGTGGCTCTGGTTGCGACAGAGCAACACCTCAGATGGGCAGAGCATCGCCCCTGGTGGGCATGCTGGGTGGATCCTGGTCGGGCGCATGCGGGAGTCTGTCTGACTGCCTCCCTGTTTCCAACTTCAGAAAAAGAAAAAAAAAAAAGAATCCACAATCCAAGGGTGTTTATCTCCCTAGAAACCAAATTCCCCACATATTCATTCAAGAAATATTGAGTACGTGCTAGGCACCAAGCATCAAATGTTCCTTGGTTGTTTTTTTTCTTCAGTTAACAATATAAACCAACCTTACTAACACCCTTATTTTAAGCCATGCCCTAGGGATTCCAGGCGCTTTTTCATGAGTTAACGCATTGCATCTTCTCAGTAACCCTAAGAGACAGATGCTTTTATCATCAGCCCATTTTACAGTTGGGGAGTGGGAGGCACAGAGAGATCAGGTAACCTGCCCAACCTCACACAGTGGGTAAGTAGGAGCAGCAGGATTCACGGATGCCCTTTCCTGCCCTCTACCTCTTGGCAAAACATCCAGGCAGCTCCCCAGGGTACCCTCCAAATTCAGTGTTCTTTTTCTTTTTTTTTAATAAATTTTTATTAATGTTAATGGGGTGACATCAATAAATCAAGATATATTCAAAGAAAATATGTCCAGGTTATCTTGTCATTCAATTATGTTGCATACCCATCACCCAAAGTCAGATTGTCCTCCGTCACCTTCTATCTAGTTTTCTTTGTGTCCCTCCCCCTCCCCCTTCCCCACACAGTGTTCTTTTTCAAGAGTAAATTATCTAGTCTTTTTGCACTTTCCGGAGAGGACCACACAGCATTGTTCTGGTTTCCCCCCGGAACTTAAAGGGAAACTTTCACCATGTCTGGAGCCTTTGATGTCCTGCAAATGAAGGAAGAGGTCCTCAAATTCCTTGCAGCAGGAACCCAGTTTAGGTGGCACCAACCTTGACTCCCAAATAGAGCAGTGCATCTACAAAAGGAAGAAGGATGGCATCTGGGCAGTGGGTGCCCTGGTGGCCACTGAAAACCCGGGTCAGTGTCGTAGCTTCCAGGAACACCGGCCAGCAGGTTGTGCTCAAGTTTACCAGTGCCACCAGAGCCACTTCTGTTGCCAGCCACTTCACTCCTGGAGCCTTCACAACCAGCTCCAGACAGCCTTCCAGGAGCCAGACTTCCCGTAGGTCCGGACCCCAGGACCTGCCTCCCCTCGCTCCGTGTGACACATCTCCTCTGCGCGATGTGATTATTGCCATCCCTACGCAGCAAGGAGGAGCTCACATGGTGGGCCTGACGTGGGCGCTGGCCCGGGAAGTTCCACGCACACCTGGCACCGACTCTGTGAACACCCATGGGAGGTCCTGCCTGACCTCCGCTCTGCAGAGATCCTGAAGAGACTGACAAGGAAGAGCAGGACGCGGCTCCACGCGCCGTGGCCAAGGAGGACTTTCAGGGTGAATGGACTGCTCCAGCTTCCGAATTTACTGCTACTCAACCTGGGGTAGCAGCCTGGTCTGCAGGCGCTGGCTCCCTCCGTGCACAGCCACGGCTCCCCACTGGGGACCCGCCTGCGGCCCCCACTGCTCGGGCCATTGCGTGGGCAGGAATAACCACTGAGTGGTCTTGAGCGGTTCTCCCACAAACACTTAAACAGAAAACGGAAACCACGTTGATGGGAAAAAATAGTAATAAAGAAAGTATCTGGCGAGACGGGAACCTTTCCACTAGAGAGGAAGGACCACGTTGTGCTTAAAAGCGTATTCTGGAACCAAGGGCCTGTGATGAGATAAAGTCATATAATCCTTTCCTCTTCGGGCTAAGCACGTGCTGGAAGAGAGCCCAGCGCAGAGTGCGTCCTTGATAAATGACTGTGATTAGATGGTGTCCCCTGCCTTTGACTAGCTGGGTACATTTTATTTAACTTGAACGCTGGTCACCACCACCCCAGGTGGGAGCTGAGAAGGACAAAGAAGCAATGTGTCTGTGTCATATCTTTCGAGGGAAAAAGAAAGTTTTTATGCCGACAGGTAGGTAGAACAGTCAGGTCGTATTCTCCACAGGTTTTCTAAACTTGAGTCACTCAGTAAAGAGGAGATTGGAAACTACACTCGTCCCTATCACCACCGTCTCGGGCTACTGCTCTCTGACTTTACGGCTTTCTTGCCTCCAATTCTGGGCACACTCACACAGGTGTGTGAAAAACAACACAGGTGGAGGTGTGTGTGTGAGGGAATGGGTGTGTGTATGTTTATGCAGACATCTATGTGCATAGATGAGTATTCTCGGCCATGAATGGGCAAAAATTTAAAGAACTGCTTCCGCCAGGCAGTTGGTATCTCTCAGCTCTGGAGGGAACACCAGAGTCTAGATGGGAGGCCCTTGGAATTAAGTCACCGGGGCCGGTGTCCTGTCGGCCTGGCTCGAGACGCTTTTCTGGTTCCCAGAGGCCGCTTTTGTTGTTAATTTCATGGGACGCTCTGACTGTGTGCCCCCAGTCTCTGCACGTGTAGAGAACTTCTCAGCCCAGAACACCACATTCGGAGTGGAGGGTGATTATCTGCAAAGCACCAGGAACCCCCTCTGCCAAGGTTAACAAATAAAACATTAAAACTGGGGACTTCTAGAGCAAAAATGGGGAGAAAGGGTCAGCAGGCAGGCCGAAGGAGGGAGGTGAAGAAGGGCAGCTTTGGGGATCAAAGTAGTGGGAATTGAGGTGTCCTTCTGGATTCTTCTGTCAGCATGAACCAAATCCAACCTTTTCATTTTTTGGAATTTTCTTCCATTCACAAATTCTAAAGGAAGAGAGGCTTTCCCTACTGTGACCACTACATACAGGGGACAGGGACAGCTGCCCCCCCCCCCCCCCCGCCAGGAAAGAAAAGAGACATGCTATTTCATACCAAGAGAAAGGAAAATGGATGCTGATTAAGCAGGAGCAAAAGATGTCACCGTTCTCCGGGAAGCTAATAAAAGCCGTGGTCCTGCGGCTCCCAGAATGCACATGCACACCGCACCCTTGAACATTTGGGGGGGTTGTGGACACCCCGAGCCCCCACCCATGGTTCTGCAGAGCCTGTGGTCTCCGGTGAAGACCCCCCACCTCCCCCACATTAATACTGTCTTCTCCCTCCTCTGCCCCCTTCCCGCTCCGCAGCACGTACAACTTCTCCGCCGACGGCTTCCACAGTTCGGCCCCGGGAGCCAGCCTGTGCCTGGGCTCCGGCGTCCACGGCGGCGTGGACTGGATGAGGAAGCTGGCCTTCCGCTACCGGCGGGTCAAGGAGATGTACAACACCTACAAGAACAACGTTGGTGGTGAGTGGGCCGGGACGAGGGCCGGCCACCGTGGGCACAGGTCTGCCGGTGCCCGGGGCCGCACCCTGGGTCAAGGAAAGTTGATCAGGGATGGCCGCTGTCACTTAAGTGATGCCTACTCTGTGCCAGGTGCTGTTCTGAGAGGGTCACAGAGAGCAGCTCCCTCAGTGCGGTCCTTGTGACGTCCCCCGGCAGAGGACACTGGTGTTTCACCACCGTCACTTTCAAGGGGAGGAAACTGAGGACTAGAGAGAGGAAGCGTCTTGTCCGATATGAACAACCCACCGAAGGAGGGGGTGGGGGTGGGGTTGACATCCTCCTTCTGTCTTAATCACCACCTGGTGCTTCTCAAAGTGTGGCCCTCAAACCAGCAGCAGCAGCCGTGCCTGAAGACTGGTTAGACCTGCAGGTCCTCAGGCCCCACCTCAGACCTGTGGAGTCTGACGCTCTGGGGAGGCCCCAGCCATTGGTGTCTAACACCCCCTGCAGGTGTCAGCCCTCGCGGCTCCCACGGCGGCAGACCGTGGGCCAGGCACACGAGCATTACCTGGGTGCTTTTTAGAGACCGGGACGCCCAAGTAATCTGTGCAAACGTTCAAGTCAGAGAAGCACTGGAAGCCACTGGTTTTCACACTTGGCTCATATTGGCACCGCCTGAGGGGTTTCTGACCTGGCTTTCCTGGTCTGCCCACGGCCCCGGCATGGGGATGTTTGAGTTCCCTGGGTGACTCTAATGGACAGCAGAGGTGGAGGCCACCGGCTCCAGGAGCAGAGAACATTGCTTTGTCGCACTGAACAGGAAGTTGGGAAGTTGGGAAGGCCCTGGGCGCAGGGTAGGCTCTGCAAGCACCAAGCCCTACATCACTATTTCTGGAATTCTCCGAGTTAGTGGTTCTTACTATGAGGTGATACTCCTCCCCTGGTGGCATTTGGGGGTGTTTTGATTGTCCCCATATTTGGAACCAGCTACTGGCCCATAAAGGGAAAAGGTTTAAGTAGGCAGCTAATAGTGTCTGCCATACATACCTTAGCCTCCACCACTGAGGGCTCCCTCCCCCCACTCCCAGAAAGAGTAGAGTCCCAGGAAGAATTTAGCAGGGGTCTCAAACTCAACTCAGCATGTGGGCCGCAGAGCAAGATCACAGACGTTCGGCAGGCCGCACTAGGTCTACAAAAAGCAACTGTTACGCAACACTTTTCTTGAACTTCGTGGATTAGTCTGCAGGCCGCACAAAATTGTTCGGCGGGCCGCGAGTTTGAGACCCCTGATTTAGGGTCTCAGACTGGATAGAATCAAATTCCCCAGGGTTGACACATTCTCGGTATGTGACCTTAGGCAACGTACATAATCTCACTGAGCCTCAGTCTCTAAGTCTGTGAAATGGGGCTAAAAATAATTCCGCTTCCCTGGGCTACAGAGAGGTTTGTTGTTAATGACTACAAAAGGCATGTCTCGGTGCCTGGCGTATAGCAGGTGTGCAGTAAATGGTGGCATTTATCACTAGTTCCTTTCAGTTTTGCTTGGGGGTTTTTTGGGTTCTCCTGTGTCTCCCACTTTTTCCAATAGGCGGTCAGTTCTTCAGGACAGATTTTTCTGTCTCATCTGTAGGCTGCACACTCATACAGTCCGGTGATAACTAATGTTTATTGAACACTTGACTCTATGCCAGCCTGTTTTGAAGGGCTTTTCATCTAATAGTTTATTTGCTCTTCACAACATCCCTGTAAAGGTAAGGGCTTTTATCATCAACGTTGTGTGGAAACTGAGATCAGAGAGGTTAAGTAACCTGCCTCCATCACACAGCCCAGGCAGCAGAGCCACCGTGGAGTTCCACGCCAGCTGCTCCACCACTTCTACCCGCAGTCCATGCCAAGTCTACCAACTCCAGGAGCAAAGCAGAGAGCATCAGGGTCCGGGAGCTTGCTCACCCACCCTTCCATGGAGAAAGGGGGGAGCAGGTGTGCTTGGGGTGCAGGAGACAGGGAGGGAGTCCGCCAGTGGAGGCCATCTGCTCCCCATCCAGGGTAAGCCCCAGGAAATACCCAGGGCTTCTGTCAGGCTGCTTTGCTTTCCCATAAACGGAGGGGAAATTACCCGATGTGTCAACAGGCGGGGAGCTCACAGC
Organism: Saccopteryx bilineata; assembly: GCF_036850765.1. Taxonomy (NCBI): domain Eukaryota; kingdom Metazoa; phylum Chordata; class Mammalia; order Chiroptera; family Emballonuridae; genus Saccopteryx; species Saccopteryx bilineata. The sequence goes on along the minus strand of NC_089495.1, from coordinate 193,777,571 downwards.
TGGCAGGATGCCAGTGGGCAGCCCCTTCCTCCCTCCCTCCCTCCCTCCCTCCCTCCTTCTTGCAGTCTGCTACCTCCTCCCCACACGCCCCCCAGCTGTTTCTGCAGCACACACTAGCCTGGTGAGGGCTGCCATGGAGACTGAGGAATATTGCCTTTTAGCCTGGTGGCCATGTACTTAGCTAAAAATCACAGTTCTTATTACAGCTGAGATTTTTCTTTATAGTTTTATTTTATTAATTATTAAAGAGAAAAAATGGATAATGGAAGGCAACTAGCAAGTGTCTGCCACAAATGCAAATGAGAAGCCCCAAGAACAAAGGAGTCTGATGCTTGTCAGGACGATGAAGTGGGCCAGTGTGGCAGGAGCAAGGGACATGCAAGGAGGGGTGGGGTCAGAGAGGTAGCAGGGTCCCGACAGTGCAGGGCCTTGGAGGCCACCAGGAGGGGTTTGGACAGCTGGGGTCTTCTGTGTGGAGAAGATGATGCCCAAATAGCACAGGCGCCGGGCAGCACTTTGTCCCAATGGATGCACTCTTTCTTCAACAAATACTGGTTCATCACCAGCCGTATGCCAGCCCCTGTTATGGGGGCTGGTACTGTGGCAGTGAACGAGACTGACTTGGTCCCTGTCCTCATAGAGCCAACAGTCCAGTGGCCGAGGCAGACACCAAACACAGACTCACACAGAATCACTTTAAATTACAGTTGTGAGAAGTGCTATGAAGAAGAGGTGCAGTGTGTTGGGAGAGTGTAAAATAGGAGAAACTGACCAGGATGGGCCTGGCAGAATAAATGACATTTGTGATGAGTGTGAAGGATTTAGCAAGGCAGAAAAGGGAGGTAAGGTAAGAAAAGTAGTTCGGGTTAAGAAATGAGGTGTGCAAAGGTCCTGAGGCAGGAACATATTTAGTGTTCAAAGGAACAAAGAGGATGCCCCTAGGGCTGGAACTGAAGGACATTGGAGCAGTGTCAAGAGATGAGTTAGGGGTAGGGTCAAGGGCTGTTGAATCTGAACTTGATCTTAAGGGCACTGATGGCTAAGAGATGACAGTCAAGTTGAGAAACATCATAAAGTGGGCTCAGGAGATCAGCTGCGTGGTTGCCAAACCTGTCCCCATTATCTCCTCCTCGTGAGCAAGTCACAAAGCCTCAGTTTCTTTACCTGACTAACCTAATGTTATGTCAATTATCTCTCAGTGTTAAATAATAAATAAAAGGAATGTCCACCTCTAGGGTCCCTGTGAGAATAAAATCAAAGGGCACAGGGCCCTGTGCACAGTAAACGCTCAGTAAACAGACTGCTCACAAAAAGTAGGGGATATTTCAAAATGAATATTAAGTGATAAGATATTTTTGTGAGCAGTGTATTAGTCATTATTTTTTATTTTATTAATTTTTGTCTCCATTGTAACAGTGGAAGCTCGATCATTGGGATGTTTTGTTTATCTCTGTAGGTTCAGTGCCTGCCACACTGTTGACCATACAGGAGGCACTTTGGAATTTTTTGTTGGTTGGATGGATGGATGGATGATGGATGGATGGATGATGGATGGGTGGATAAATGGATAAAATGATGGATAGATTGATTGATCAACCGATCAATCAATACCAAAATAAGATTAAGATTACTGGATTGCAGCTGACCTTGATTGTCACCTGATTTGAAAACTCAAGGTAGTTAGACTCCCCTCGCCTAATCCTAAACCCTCCCAGACCTTTCTAAAAGATAGCTACCACATCTTTATTTCCTTTGTCCATAGGCTTGATAGGAGCTCCCAAAAGAGAAACCTGGCTGCAGCTCAGAGCCGAGCTGGAAGCTCTGACGGACCTCTGGCTGACCCACTCCCTGAAGGCACTAAACCTCATCAACTCCCGGTAAGGGGGAGCCCGCTTCTTCCTTTGTGCCACTGACCTTCTCCCCCTTGAGGGTGGTGGCTCCTCCCCTGCCACAGTTGGGAGACTAGGACTCCCCAGATTCTCACTCACACACTTTCCTGGCGCTTGATAAAGCTGATGTGTGCGAAGCACGGTGGACACTTTGTACCAGAGCTGAGCAGACAGCCATAGTGACTTAGCAGGGCCCAGCAGAGCTGATGACCTTCATACACAGGTCTGTCTTCTGCCATCCGCCCACCAGTCACAACATTGCCCTCCGAAATCCATTTTATAGGACATCACAGATCATCTAGTGGGTCCCTAGTGAGGAAACGAGGGTCCAGTTTCATTCTGGGCCTCCTTGTGCTTAAATAAGATTATCTGGGTCAGATAAAGTATTCCCCTGCACTAGCACCAAAAATCCAGGTGACCCAGCACGTGAATGGTTACGGAATGGCAGCCATGAGCTGCTCCGTGCTACTGATAGGTTTTGTTGGATACATACTTTGTCCCAAACACTAGGAAATTAATCCATAGCTCCAAGTTTCTGGGTTCTCTCCAAATATCAGACGGGGCATGGGCCCTCCAATTTACCGCAGTCCCCATCTCTCCCTGTTGTCCTCCACTTGTTCCATGTCACTCATTTACATCACAGATAGGCCCTGCAGCTGTTTAAGTGTGTGGCCCTTGCAATAAACATTTGCTTCTTGAATAAAGTGTTAATACCCGTGTTCATTTTTAACGTGTCAGGTTGCTTCAGACTTAAAAGAGAAAAACAGCTGGAGAATCTTTGGGCCCAACCCTCGCCCGAAGATGACTTAGCCAGACAGAGCCTTCAAACCCCAGCAAAATTCTCACCAACTCCAGGCTCATGTCACAGGGTGAGGAGGCCCAGCCTCGTGGTCCCTTGGAGTTCTGATCTATACGGTCTTCTTCATCCTCAGGCCCAACTGTGTCAACGTGCTGGTCACCACCACTCAGCTCATTCCTGCCCTGGCCAAAGTGCTGCTGTATGGACTGGGCTCCGTGTTTCCTATTGAGAACATCTACAGTGCCACCAAGACAGGTAGAGGGGAACCCGGACCTCGGCGATGCAGGGAGGGCGGGCGGGGAAGCAGGGAGGGTGGCTAGCGCTCCATCCCAGGTGGGAAAAGTTTAAGGACGACAACGCTAGGGAGGTTCAAGGACTTGTCCGTGGGCGTGGCTCAGATCCCGAAAACAACCCTTGCAGCCCACTTAAGCTCTGCTGCTAGGGAAATTGGTTAGGAACACAGCTTTCCCAACAGTTAGAGGAACTGACACGCTCAGGGGGAGCTTAGATCTGAGCCCAGTGCGTCTAGACTTAACGCTGCTGCCCAGACCCTGGGAAGAAGGTGACTAGGAGGGCAGGTCATCAGCAGGTGGATGACCTGCTTCTTCACTCCGGGATCCCAGGCAAATTGCTTCACCTCTCAGAGCCTCGTGATCGCATCTGGAAAATGGGCCCATCACTCCTTCCCCAGACAAGCTGCATAGACTCCAGAGCCTGCTTTAAACCCCTGCGCTGCCTCTTCCCCTGTGTCCCCCTGGGTGGGGGGGGGGGGCACTGAACCTCTCTGCACCTCTGTGTTGCCCTCCATCACCTGAAGATGATAAGAGCACGCCCCTTGAAGGTTTGCTGGAGGGTGAGATGATTAACCCGGCCCTCAGGAGCCCGGCTGCGCTCCGCTAGCGGCCATTATTCGCCTCAGTCCGGTCCTCACCAAGTTCTCTCCTTCCTGTCCTTCGGCGCCCGCAGGGAAGGAGAGCTGCTTCGAGAGGATAATGCAGAGATTCGGCCGGAAAGCCGTCTACATCGTGATCGGCGACGGGGTCGAAGAGGAGCAGGGAGCGAAAAAGGTACTTCTTCCACGTCTTGGCTGCTTTTTCCTCCTCTCCTGAGCCATCTCATGGTTTTCTTTGGTTTCCAAGGGTTCTGTACACAGCTTCCTCCACCTCCCATCGCTGGCTGGGTCCCCCCTGCCCCGGCTCTCTGCTGGCCGGTCCGTTCCCATTTGCACATCGCAGAAGCATCCTGAGCAATTTCCTTCTGCAAATCCCCCTCTGTGCCTTTGGCCGCCACCCCTGGTAGCCCTGGATTGTTTCTGGGACAACTGCTTGGGAGCCCAGAGACGCCGTGTCAGGGCAGGCTGGCGGGGGGCTGTGCACGTGTGTGTGTTTCATTTAATACTTACTGATCATATGTTCCAGGAACCCTTCCCAGTTAATAAAGACAGCATTAAGCTAATGAAAAAGAAAGTCCTGCATTTGTGATCTCAGGCCCGTGAGGCGAGGGACGGGGGTTCTGGTAGCCGCAGCTCTGTCCCTGGAAAAGAAACAGCTGCCGAAGTCCCGGGTCTGGACCTGTCAACGGCATCCCAGAGAGCCCCCACCACCACCCAGAGGCCTGGGAAGCGGATTGTTAATGTCACAGAGCTTAATTTGAGGCCTTGGTTCCCCCCCTTCCCTCCCCGGCAACAGATTCCAAGGAAATGCAGAAATGTGTAGGGGCTCAGAGGATGGAACCCATAAGAAGAGGGAAGGTCCCCAGGGTGCTGAGGGAGGGGCTCAGGAGAGGGGAGCTTAGAAGGCTTTGCATATACTGTTCCATCCACCTGGAAGGCTCCTCCCCTTCCCCCGGGCTCATCCCTCGGTCTCAGCTGCTGTGACACTTCGAGGAGTGTTCCCAGACAGGCTCCCGCTCTGCCCTTCCTGCCTATCACTCCCTCCCCCGGCTGTCCTTATTCTCTCTTCAGGACATTGTCCCCTCTCATCATGAAAGGATTATCTGGATAATTGGTAACTTAATCACACATCCTCCAGCGAGGGTGTCGGCTCCATTAGCTGAGCACCTACTGTGTGCCAGCCACGGCTGCATGCTCCGGGGACCCTGCAGTGCATGGAACAAACGGAGCTCTCACCCGTCCTTAGCACACAAGCTGGGACAGGCAGTAAACGCCCAAGTGTATCACTTGTGTGTCACTAGCGAGCAGAGAATAGGAACCAGAGGGGAATCTGAGCGTGGGGCAGGTCGAATGTGAGGTAGCGGTCAAGGCAGGCCTCCCTGCGAGGTGACATCTGAGTGAGGATGGGAAGAGGAAGAGAAATGAGCCAAGTAGGTATCAGAGGGAGGGCATTCCAAGAGAGGAACCAGGGTCAAAGGTCTGAAGGCTGGAGCTTCCTGCAGGGACCAGCCTGGCCACAGAGGTGGGCCAGGCAGGTGGGGAGTGCGGGGTCCTCGGGAGGACTTCAGCTTCTACTCTGAGCTCTTCCTCTTAAAGCAAACTGCTTTAACTTTTAAAACTGAATTGGTTTGAAGCAGAAATTTTCAAGCTTTGTCATCTCACAGCGCACATAAACTAATTGCTGAAATTCTGTGGCAGACCAAAAAATATATATTTTGTCAATCTGACAAAAAAAAAAAAAAAAGTAGGTATAATTTAGATTCATTCACACAGGATGGCTATTGTTGTGTTGGCTGCTGTCATTTCTTTTCATTTGACAATCCAAGGGAAAAGAGGTCAGTGCCCCTGACTAAATAGTCAGGTGTTGCAGGTTTGAAAAGTCTTGCCTCACACCGGTTGGAAACCACTGGTTTAGAGGAAAGAGTGTTAAGTAAATGACGGTAACAGAGGTGACACACAGGATATGACCAACGTAAAGGCATAATCACATGAATCATCCCATGGATCACTGGAGTCCCAGAAACACCAGGTTGAGGGCACAGTCTCTATGGTGAGACTGCCCCAAGCCCACTGCCAGGGCCCAAGGGGGCATCCAGAGCCCCTCACCCCTCTTCCAAGTTCAGGTTGAGTGGAAAGCTCAGCCCTAAGCATATGACAGCGACTGACCTGAGCTTTGCTTCTATCAAAGTTGGATGGAGGCCCTGGCCGGTTGGCTCAGTGGTAGAGTGTCAGCCTGGCGTGCAGAAGTCCAGGGTTCAATTCCCGGCCAGGGCACACAGGTGGTCATTCTTGTAAGGGCCACCTTCTTCCCAGTGGGAAAGAGAGCAGATATTTTAAAAGAACCCCTTTATTCTCCTGAAATGAAACACTAATGGATAGTATAACATATAACTGCCCAGAAGGTCAGGATCTAATGAGTCTATTAAAGGAATAAAGGGAAAACCATTTATACTCAAGCCCTTAACCACTACTCTTTATTACTGCCAACGTCATTTTACTTAATCCTCAAAACCCCCCTGCGAAGTGGGTATCATTCCACTTCATTTTGTAGAAGACAGATTTGAGACTCAGAGAGATTGATTAATTTACTTAAGGTCACACAGCTGGTCCGTGCAAACTGTTGTGTGTTTTGCTCCAAACACCGGGCAGGAGGGAGACAGAAATTTCTAACGCTGTCAGTCTGCACCCCTGAGCTTGTCAGATGAGAATAGAGTCCACCAAAAAAGACGAGGGCACGCCCCCCCGTGCACCGACTCCCCTGAAACCCCCTCCAGTGTCAGAAGCAGCAGCGCAGCGCAGCCCATTAGTGAGCAGCGCTGGGCGCCAGCAGCTCCCCTGGCCTGATGGATGGGAGTCATTAGCCCAGGCCGCCAGACACCTGAGCAGCATGAAATACGGCGACAGGACAAGGGGCTTGGACTGTTTCGGCTGACAGTGTTGTTAATATCTCCATTTTAGTAGGTCATTTGTCTCCACCTCTCCACACGTGATAAATCCACCTGCGCCCTGGACCCCATCAGGCCCGGGATGGAGCCGGCGAAGGCGTTCTCGCCCACCTTTGCTCATTTCCTCCCAGGAAAATGAATTAGGTTCTTTGTAAAGGGGGAGGGGGGTCAGGATGGGCCGGGGTGGTGACCAGAATCCATCCTTGCAGAGAAAGGAAGGAAAGCTTGGCCGGGGGAGAAGAGGGTGGGCGGGGCTGGGACCACTGGAAACCATTGAAGAGATGGCATCGATGGCCCATGAGGCTTTCCTTGAGAAAACGAGAACATTCTAAAGGTTGAAGGCCGCAGCCGACAGTCTGTAAAGTTTTGCTTGACAAGCTCACCTTCCCCCTCATCCTCCCTCCCTTCCTCTTTCCCTTCCTTCTACGAGTGTTTCTCGAGCACTGATCATGTGCCCGGAGCCACACTGCCCGCAGTGAACGGGACACTCCCTGCTCGAACCCTCCTCAGGGCCTTGCATTGCTGCCTTCTGTCTCGACTGCCACCTCACACGTTCGCACGGCTCCCCCTCCCCATCCTCTGCAGCCCGCTTCAGCGTCGCCCCCACTCCGTAGACAAGGCCTTGGCTGACCCAGCTAGCCAAGGTAGACACCCTCTCCCAGCCGCTTCTCTTCCCCACTCCATTTCCTTCCCAGCGCTCACCATGAGGTAAGATCACGTGCGCATTTCTCATCTACGGAGCTGTTACCTGTGACTCCAGTGGGAGCCCACAAGTGTTTGCCACCTATCTAGAAGGCCCCGCTGGGGACACAGCAATGGCAGCCAGACAAAGTCTCTGCCTTCTGGGTCATCTCCCCACCTCAAGATCCTTTATTTAATCGCATCTGCCAAATCCCTTTTGCCATGTAAGGTCCCATAGTCCCAGGTTATAGGGACTGGGATATGGCTCTCCCTGGGCGACTCTCTTTCTGCCCACCATAGACTGGTCAGGTAAGGATGAACAATGCTATAAAGAGTTGGCAGGCTGCCCTGGCCGGTTGCCGGTTGGCTCAGCGATAGAGTGTTGGCCTGGCATGTCCTGGGTTCAATTCCCAGTCAGGGCACACAGGAGAGGCACCCATCTGCTTCTCCAGCCCTCCCCCTCTCCTTCCTCTCTATCTCTCTCTTCCCCTCCCACAGCCAAGGCTCCACTGGAAGTTGAGCCTGGGCGCGCTAAGGATGGCTCCATGACCTCCACCTCAGGCGCTAGAATGGCTCCAGTTGCAACGGAGCAACACCCCAGATAGGCAGAGCATTGCCCCTTAGTGGGCATGTTGGGTGGATTCCGGTTAGGCTCATGGAGGAGTCTGTCTCTCTGCCTCCCTGCTTCTCACTTCAGAAAAATACAAAAAAAAAAAAAAAAAAAAAAAGAGTTGGCAGACTGTTAAGTGCAGCGCCCCCAGAGGCAGGAAAGGGCTTGATATGCTCCAGGAACTGAAAGGACATCTGTATACAGTAGTTTCCACCCTGTGGGCATAGAACTACATGGGCAGCGGGACTGAATAAGAACTCTGGGCACCGGCATGTTCATCAAGCACCATCTATTTACGCAGTAAATAATTTAGGACCAATGCCTATCTTGAGGAGGCTTCATATCTTTTAGCTGCAGGGAGCAGAAAACCCACGTAATGATGACTTCAAACACCTGCTTGCCTAACAAGATTAGAAATAGGTGGACCCTTGGGTGTTTCCGTGGGTCAGAAATACACCAAGCCTCCCTTCCATCATTTTGCTTTACCTCTGGCTTTTTATTTTCTGGTTTGTTGCATCATGATCTCAAAGCAGCTGCTGCAGCTCCAGGTATCACATACTAATACAAAGGCAGGGAAAGTAAGAAGAAAAGAGTTTCCTTCAGGTGCGCCTCTCTCATCATGGAGGAACACCTATCCCAGAAGCCTCTCTCATCATGGAGGAACACCTATCCCAGAAGCCCCTCTCATCATGGGGGAACACCTATCCCAGAAGCCCCCAGCCAATTTCCTCATTGACTCCAACAGGTCACAAGTCAGGAGGGATACAGGACAAATCTCTAGCAAACAGGGATAGGGTCGTCATAGCTCGCTTAGACAACCACAGCTCCTACGTCATCGCCTACAGCCGGGCACGCGCCAAATTCAGGGTTCTGGAGGTGAGGAGTGGAGGATGGCTGTTAGGCGACAGCTTCACCCAGTGGTTACATTTTCCGATGATAAAAATGCAGTCAGCTTTCTTCTCTGGAGGCAGACATCACCTCTCTGTGCCTCAGTTTCCTCATCCGTAACATAAGATAGACATAGTGCCTCTCTCGGAGAGTTACTGACCTGGTTAAATAGAGTCATGCATGTGAAGTGTTAACGACTATATTGCGACTGTGGTTATGATCGTAATTATTACCAGTTTGCCACTAATTAACTTTAGTTAACTAACTCGATCCTCCTGTCTGTTTGTCTCCTCCCCGACTTGAAAAAGATTTTTGTTTTTGTTTTTGCTCTGGATTCTTCTGTATGTTTTGGTGACCCAGTGAGATAATACACAAACACCCAGCCCAGAATCTGGCTCAGGCACAGTAGATTTCTAAGATCATTATTTATTTATTTTTTAAGGTGTTTTTTTTTTTTTTAATTTTTATTTATTTTTTACAGAGATAGAGAGTGAGTCAGAGAGAGGGATAGACAGGGACAGACAGACAGGAACACAGAGAGATGAGAAGCATCAATCATTAGTTTTTCATTGCGCGTTGCAACACCTTAGTTGTTCATTGATTGCTTTCTCAAATGTGCCTTGACCGCGGGCCTTCAGCAGACCAAGTAACCCCTAGCTTGAGACAGTGACCTTGGGTTCAAGCTAGTGGGCTTTTCCTCAAATCAGATGAACCCACACTCAAGCTGGTGACCTCGGGGTCTTGAACCCCGGTCCTCTGCATCCCAGTCCGACGCTCTATCCACTGCGCCAACTCCTGGTCAGGCTCTAAGATCATTATTTAAAATATTATGTATCTTATTATTTTTTTAGACTGCTGAAAACCCCCCACTTCATCCCTCCCCATACATATACTGCTTGTCCTGCATCCTTCCTGACTTTGTCCAATATTTATACAGCATGTTATATATTTATACAGCCTTGTGAATAGCCACAGCAAGAGCATATAACACACACACAGATACACAAAAAAGCATATAACACATATCATCCCCATTGTACAGACACACAGCAGAGTAAGTTGCTTAAGGTCAGCCAGCTAGTGACAGCAGGGCAGAGCTTTGGGCAGGACACTCTGCTTCTAAACTATGGAAATAGTTCAAAAATTCCTCTCACGTGAGTGATTTCAACACCATCTCTCAGACCGGCCAGCACTCTTGTTCTGTCTGCATATTGCCTATGCTATTATCTACTGAATGGGTTCCCTTCTATTTAAAGTAGACTTGACTCCATGACAGTAATACAGAGTGAGCGTCACCTGCTGTAAAGAAAAGGAAAAGACAAAAAGGCGACCAAGAAAGCAGATGTCACCCCGTTCCGCACGGTCTGCCCCACACTCTCTGGGACCAGCCCCGTCTGCTCAGAGATGAACAAATGCTAGGGAGGGATCAGGGACACACAGCACCTGAATGAGCGTTTCTTCTTGAAGTAGCAGAATTGAGAACAAATTTTATTATTATTTTTTTTTTTTTTTTTAGCAAGAGAGAGATATAGAGAGAAGGACAGATAGGGACAGACAGACAGGAAGGGAGAGAGATGAGAAGCATCAATTCTTCATTGCAGTACCTTAGTTGCTCATTGATTGCTTTCTCATATGTGCCTTGACTGAGGTGCTACAGCAGAGCCAGTGACCCCTTGCTTAAGCCAATGACCTTGGGCTCAAGCCAGAGGGACCTTGTGCTTCAAGCCAACAACTTTTGGGCTCAAGTCAGGAACCATGAGGTCATATCTATGTCTATGACCCCCACGCTCAAGCCAGCGACCCTGCGCTCAAGCTGCCAAGCCCCCGCTCAAGCCGGCAACCTCGGGGTTTCAAATCTGGCTCCTCTGCGTCCCAATCCAGCACTCTGTCCACTGCACCACCACCTGATCAGGCGAGAACAAATTTTAAAAGCAATAGCTTCCTCCCTGCATGGCCCCAGGGGAGGGGAGAGGGTCGGACAGTCGACATGCCAGGCAGCACAGGACGAGCCAGTCGGAAGAGGTTCAGAGGGAACAGAAACAATGTGGCCATACTGGCGGGTACCAGGCAGGTAAGGGTTTGCCGACAACAACGTAACGTCCCCACACGCGTTACTGACTCGAGTTGACATCTCATAAGGCTCCAACCACAGGTGGCACCCCGGGGGCTGCAGTAGGTGGCGGCAGGGCCCTAACCCTGTGGCTGGTGTTCTGTGTTCCAGCACAACATGCCTTTCTGGCGGATATCCTGCCACGCCGACCTGGAGGCGCTGAGGCACGCCCTGGAGCTGGAGTATTTATAGCAGAGCCCACGCATCACCTCCTGCCATCACGGGTGCATGCCCCACCCGGGCCCCTCGCCTTCCCGCCTCCTGCCAGATACTGGACACTGGGCAGGGTCCCTACAGCCGAGAGGACGAGTCCGGTGACCATCTCAGAAGCTGTCCTTTCAGTCCAAATGCGGGTCCTGAGCAGCCGAGTCCTCAACAGTGGCTTTGGAATATTTAACTTTGAGGAGTTCAGGCTTTCTTACAAGTCTCATGGAACAACAGCAAGGACTCACTGATCTGGGGGGGAGGGCTGGTGATGAGGAGGGGACTGGCTCGGGTTTTTTGTTTTTTTTCTTCTTTTTAATTTATGGACTGATCTCATTACTTCGGTATTATGCTCTCATACCTGTGTTGTTGGCTTTCTTGGTCGTTGGTCTGGTTTTGTTTTTTAAACTGGCATGTGAGGTGGTACCCGGTTCTAATTTAAGCACTCCGCTCCCAAGTTGTGCTTTGTGGGGGGACAATCATCTTTGAACATTTGGTGAGAGAGGTGATTCGGGGCTGTGGGAAGACTGTCGCTTATTTTTGTGTTTAAGGACCTAACCTGACGTCATGTGGACAGTGCCCGTGCCTTATGCTGCCATCTTGTTTTCCAGGAAGAGGGGACCCTGAGGAGGAGGTGGTACTTTGTGACGGAGAAAAGGCATTAAATAAAAACCACGTTTACATTTTGAAGTGGGGAGGGTGTCACGGCTTCATTACCACTCTGCAGGATTCTGAATTGGTTCTTTCCAGAACCTTTTCAGCCGCAAAGGAATAAAATCCAACTCAAAGTTGCTCAAGCAAAAAATATATATATGTGTGTGTTCAGAAAGTTTCAGGCGTCCCCAAACTACAGCCCGCGGGCCGCATGCAGTCCCCTGAGGCCATTTATCCGGCCCCCCACCACACTTCCGGAAGGGCCACCTCTTTCATTGGTGGTCAGTGAGAGGAGCACTGTATGTGGTGGCCCTCCAACAGTCTGAGGGACAGTGAACTGGCCCCCTGTGTAAAAAAGTTTGGGGACCCCTGGAGATGATACCTGTCTTCAGGCGTGGATGGATCCAGGTGATCAGATTATTTGGCTTGGAGTAGGAAGGATGGAAGCAGGGCACCTGGTCATGGGATGCCCCATGAACTTAAAAGAGATTTTTTAGCTTTATTTTATAATCTACACACAGTTTCCTGCACAAAGCAGAAGTATGCATCTTGATGTGTTTTTACCTGTGATCACACTTGGGTGAATGCCACCCAGATTAAGATGGAAGACATCTCCGGACCCCCCAAAAACCTTTCTTGTGGCCGTTCCCAGCCTCTGCCCACACTCCTGATTGTTGTCACCTAGTTTGGCCTGATCTAGTTCATATAAATGGACCCAGACAGAATGTTCCCCTCTGTGCCTGACTTGGTTCACTCGTGCTGCTTTTGAGATGCCTCCAGGTTGTTGCATGGTTCTGCAGTTTATTCTGGGTAAAGCAGAATCCAAGTTGAGAAGCTGGACCACTCTCCCCAGGACCATTCAGCCCCCTGTGGGTGCTGACTCCGCGCAGGCGGAGCTGTGCTCTCCGGTGACCATTAGAGGGCAGTGTGACTCCGCAGCTGGCTTGAGCTACCCACAGGTGCCCCCTGAAGTCGGCCATGGAAACAATGCCCTTGAAAGGATTCCAGAGCCTCTCCTTCAGGCCCTGCCCAGGCCTCAGTGATGAATCGACTTGCCGTGGCCACATGGGGAGAGCAGCGTCTGTGCTGGGAAGCAAACGGTCGCCATGGTGACCGCAGGAGCCGGCAGGCAGGCAGCGCAGGGCTGGGAAGCACTTGTCCCTGTGCTCTGCCCAACCTTAAAAGTTGCCAGTGATTTTTTTTTTTATTTAATGTATTTTAGTAGCAAAATTACAGAAACAGCACAAAAGACAGACAACATTAAAAACAGGTACTTGCCTGCAGGGCAACGCAGAAAAGTATAGTGAAACATGATTATAATAATAGTTTAAATTGTTTGAAAAAATTGGGGATTTACTCTTATATCCACAAGTTCATTCAAGGAACTGATAAGCTGACTTCAGCCAAATACTGCTTTTTAAATTCCATCATTATTTGGCAAAAAAATTAAACTCTGGCTGTGAGGAGGGCAGCTCTTTGCCCTTACAGCCCAGCCCCCAACTTCTCTCTCTCTCTCTCTCTCTCTCTCTCTCTCTCTCTCCCTCCCTCCCTCCCTCCCTCCCTCCTTCCCTCCCTATTTCTTGCTTTCTCTCTCCCCTGCTCCTTCTCAGCCCTGAGATCCTACTGGATACCTGGTGTGATGAAATGAAAGGCTGCAGTTACAAACCCAGCCTCCAGCATTTAAGCACCTGCTATGCCCCAGGCACTGGGTAAGCCCTTGACCTGCATTAGCTCAGTTCATCCTCACAACCACCATGGCCCTGTCTGCAGAGGAAGGATAGCATGATGGTTAAGATGTGGGCATTCGACAAATCCCAGCTCTCCCTGTGGGAGCATCACCTCCGTGAACCCCAGCTTTTCAGCTGTAAATGGGGGTGACGATAGAACTAGCCTCACAGACTTGTTGGCAGCACCGAACGTGTTCAGACTTGAACAACACTTATAACGGTGGCTTTCAGTCTGACCAGGTGGTGGCACAGTGGATAGAGCGTCAACCTGGGATGTTGAGGACCCAGGTTTGAAACCCTGAGGTCACAGGCTTGAGTCGCTGGCCCAAAGGTCACTGGCTTGAAGCCCAAGGTCGCTTGCTTAAGCAAGGGGTCACTAGCCCACCAGTCAAGGCACATATGAGAAGCAATCAATGAACAACTAAGATGCCACAACTACCAGTTGATGCTTCTCATCTCTCTCCCTTCCTGTCTCTCTCAGTAAAAAAAAAAAAAAAAAAAAAAAAAAAGTGGAAAAACAAAAACCAAACCAAGGGACCTACATGTTTCAAGGAGAAAAATTGATGCATAAACCTATTTTAACATGTGTAACTTATAAAGAAAACAAATCTATGTCTACTTTCCTTCCCAACCTGTTCCACTGGCTTCTATCTTCTGCCTGGTCCTGGGAGCAGTTTGAAATTTCCATCTGAACCACTGCCCTGTTACCCTGTATCTACCTCGGTCTGCATCCCCAACACCTGAAAGTGCTGGCCAAGAATGAGTGCCTAAATAAGAATGAATGAATAAGCCTGGCCGGATAGCTTGGTTGGTTAGTGCATTGTCCATTAAGTACAGAGTTTGCCGGTTCGATCCTGTCAGGACACATACAGGAACAGACTGATGTTCCTCTCTCTCTCTCTCTCCCCCTTCCTCTCTCACTAAAATCAATAAGTAAAAAATTTTTAAATAATAATGAATGAGTGGTTTCTATACAAAAGCTTCTCCAATAATGACAAAGATATAGTAATGGTGAAGAGTAGGCATTTTTTGTGTGTCACCAAACTGAGGTCAGATCCAGCTTCTACCACTAACTGGCTGCGTGACCTCAGGCAACTTGATCAGTCTCCCTGGGTCTGATGCCCTCAGCTGCAGGTTATTACAATGCAATGTATGTAAATTGCCTGGAATGCTATGTAAATGAAGTTCCCTTCTTCTCCTTCAGTTTATCAAGGTGAGCCAAGGTCAGTACTCAATTGTCTTTAACAAGCTGCCTAGTGCCCAGCTGGCCTGGCCTTGGACTATCTGCTGGGCCAGGGAAACAAGGGTTCCCCATTAATACCATGTTCTGAAAAGAAAGCCCTGGGCCTATAGGGCCCTGGGCCAGATGGCCAAGTCAAGGGTTTAATCCCCCGATACATCTCTGTGAGAACTGGCTTGTTCAACGTCCAAGCATCCCTTCTCCTTCTGCTGCACCTTCCTGAATTGAGGACGCTGGAAAGCTGAAAACTGTTCACCTGGCTGCCTTGCAGCTGGGATCTGGAGCACGTAAGGGCCCACCAGTCAGCTGCGCTCACAGGGATGGCATCGGGCACTGAGTTAAGTGAGGAGAGAGGTGGTTGCACACAGGGCATGCAGCCTGCGGGTGCTGACCAGAGCAGAGCTGGTGTGGGGCAGGACCCAGAAGCTGATGCGTCTGCTCCTGGAGTCAGCAGCAAGGCACCGTGATCCTCATGATCCTTGCGGGAGCAGCACCACCCCACCCCTGACCCCATCCACCACGGGTGGCTCAGTCCTGCAGTGTGGCTCCTTGTGACTCTAAAAGTCTAAATACTCATAACGTGCTATTCAGATCCAATCAGGGAAGCGGCCAGATCTGGCCCAGGAATTTGGGCTTAGTGCTTTATGAAGGGAACTGGACCTTATACAGTGGTGGGAAGAACTGGGGAAGTGAAAATCTGAAAAGGGGCATCAGGCGTCACCAACCAGGCAATCTGAGAAGCTATGAGGCACGTCCAGCCACCCAAGTGAGTCTGCAGAGAGGACTTGAAGAAAAATGGATGGGGGACCATTGCCTCTGCAGCCAAGCGTGCAAGGGTGGGCCAGGCGCTGATATCCATGAAGTCAGGAAGACCTGGACGCAGGGCCAGGTGGAGCCTGCAGCAGGTCCACCGCTGTCTGTCAACATGTCTGGCCACAGTGACCTTGCAAGAGAAGAGGCTGCTGCTTTCTTTCCACATTCAAAACTCTCCTACAAGTGGCTCTTTTGGTCAATTCTAACTCAGAACCAATCAAGGAAAGGGATTCTGGGAAATGTCATTGCAGCCTAGCGGAATTGACACACTACAGATTACACACCAGAGGGTATATCAAACCCTTCTGCTCTAACCGGCTGGGCGAATTCTGCTCTCTACAACTGACCTGACTGAGGAACTTTGGACAGTTCGGTGGTGGGTGCTATCAACGTTTTGGTCAACCCAAGTCCTTTTTCTTGGACAATTTCCCACCTTAGGCATCTGTACCAGAAATGGGCAGAATCTCACATTTACAGCCTCCCTTGCAGTGAGAATGTAATCATGTGACCTACACTCAACCAATCAGATAGACCCAGAGGGTATCCAGTGTCAGCCAATCAACACCCAGGTACTTAAGCTCAGCCAATCAGATACATCCATCCCACCTCCCACCTCAACCCAAACCTCTCTACCTCTCTGAGCTCACGAGCCGCACCCCGATCCCAAAGCCTCGTTGGCCTGCCTTCTGTTCCCCGCAGGAGCCAGGTGCCCCGCCTCGCGCCTCTTACATTCGCTCTTCCTTCTACCTGGGACGCTCTTTCAACCAGATTAGTAGCTCTCAGGGCTGCCTGCCCATTAGGACCACCTGAGGAGCTTTACAAAAGACAGATGCCCAAGCCCCAGAGAGATGATTGTAATTATTCAGGGCAGGGGGTGGCAGCTGGGCCTTATTGGTTTATGTCTTCCCCGGGTGCTGCTAATGTTCATTCAGCCGAGTTCAGACTCGCTGCCCTAGGCATCGTGGTCCCCCCACCCTTCAGGGTTCTACTCACAGGGCTGCTTCTGAGAGAGGCTGTCTGTAATCACACTACCTCCCTCCTTACCCTGCTTACTTACCGTCAGCCCGTCTGTCCCACCTAGATTGTATTATATGCACATTTGACTGCTTCTCAATAAGAATGTCACATAGGCAAGGACAAAGGCCACGCCTGTTTTGTTCGGTGATGTGTCTCCAGCGCTTGACTCATAGAGTAAGTACTCAGTATGACGCCTGAATGAACAACTCTGGTCCACCTTCTCCCTGGTCCAGCGTCGTCTCTGGGGCTGCAGTTCTGCACAGGGGCCACCAAGTGGCGAAGTGCCTGATTGCATTCAAGGTCACCTGTAGACCAGCCTGGACTGGTCTAGACAGGACTGGTCCTGTCACCTACCTGGCCATTCCTAAGAGAAAGGAACAAGGGAAGAGGGCCCCGCAGCCCTGTCTGGATCATCCAGGCCCTTCCCCATGTATCTGTCCACTCATTGACCCTCTCGTGCTGCCGCCTGGGATGAGTCCCACAGGCCCCCCTCCCAGCTCAGGGTTCACTCCAGCACGGGTCTGTTTGCTCCGCCAGTGCGACAATCTGCACACCAATCAGCTGGAGACTGGGACGGTCCTCTTCCACACTCCAGGGTCACAGTGGACCAGTACCAACAATGAAGAAGGGCCCAGACTCTGGGTTACATAGAAAGGAGGACATTAGAGTGTATATCAAATGCTGCCACTTATGCACAGTGAGGGAGAAAATGTCCTGTGTGGGTTTGTAAATGCAGACTCTGAGGGACACGCAGGAAGGGGACACGGGTGGCTGGGAGAAACTCAACATGGAGCCCTCTCAGCCTTCTCACCTTTGAGGGACATAACTGTATTGCCTAGTGAAATAAATAGTGAGTGAAACGCACCATTTCTCTACCAGTGATAAGCCACTTCTTCTTCAGTGTCCTTTCTTCTGTGGGAAACGCAGCTGGAGATGGAAGGACCCAACTGGGGTGGGAGGTCAGCGGACACAGTAGTGAACTGACAGAAAACTTGGCTCAGAGATGAGGCTGAGACACAGGATAACGGGGCTGGCGGTAGGGAGTGGCTACAGAGGTGGCATCTGAAAGACAACCTGGAGAATAAGGTGCCAGACACGGAAGGGTGTGTCGGGCCCAGGGAACAGCAGGTGCAAGGGCCCAGACAAGCAAGGGCCTGGCTTGCCGGAGCTGAAAGCCCACAGCGGAGTGACAGTGCCCTCCTTCTCACAGCCTCGGCCTCTTCCCCTAAAATGGGGCTGTGCCCCCTACTCCATGGTCTTCAGGATAAAATGAGATATCAAGGAGGTACACACCACGCCCAATAAAACTAAATGTTTAACTTCAAAATGACAAAGAATACCCCATCTACCAGAAAGAGCAGTTAAGTAGGAATCCAGTTAGAATCACGAGCTATAGTCACTTACTGGGCCTACAAGAGCCAGTGGGAGGTCGCAGCAGTGGCAAACAGCCCTTTTTGGTTTGACTCATGAGCCCAAGGGCCAGGGAGGAGATCACGGCCCACTGCAGGAAACCAAGAACCAGACTCAGAACCAGCGCCCTCCCTGCCTCGCTGACACTAAGCCACACCGGCCTCTTTGCTGTTCGCCAAGCATGTTAAGTTCATATGTGCCCCAGGTCATTTGCACTTGGCGCTCTGTCTGGGATGCTCACCCACTTGGTTCCCAAAGCTGGCTCTTCATTCAGGTCTCGTAAGAAAGAGAGCTTTATAAAGTACTCCTTCACCCCGTGGTGGCTCTAGAGCATCCCCACCTTGTACTAGACCTATCAGGGTGATCACCGAGTTTAGGTCTAAGCACTGTGCTTTACACCTGAAAAACCAGTATAATGGTACCTCTCAACTGTAATAGAAAAAAATTTACTTTTCAATCCCGACTTCGTTCCTTTTATGGCAACTGGCCAGCAAATGGCCAAAGGCTGCCCATTCCCTGCTTTCATACGGCCTGTGAGCTGAAAAATGTTTGTATTTTTAAATGGTTGGGGGGGGGGGGGAATCAAAATATTGTGACACATGAAAATTAAATGACCAGGTGGGCCTGGGCAGTGCTAAAGTCATGTACTGCCCACTCAGCTATGAGCTCAGGCCTCCGTCCAGGCCGGACAAAGGTAACTCCCTTCCCACTGTTTTTCTGAGACTCACCCAGGATTTCTCTTCACGTCTCTGCCAAAAACACTCAAGGGACTGGGCTGGGAGCCCTCCCTGAGAACACGCCCACCCCCTGTGGAGCTGTTCTTGCCCTGTCCCAGCCTGGCCTGTGTTCGGTGGTAAGAACCTGACATGGCCATCCCGACCAAATGGAAAACTGCAAACTCCAGGACGACCAAGTCATTTTTCCAAAACAGTTTAATTTAAAAAAAGGTGAAGAATCTGAAAAAATTGGGGTGGGGGGAGGGGGGAGGAACCCAAAAGAGCATACCGTGTGAGTTCACTGGCTCAGCCACAAAGAAACGCCATCATCAAAAAAGATATTTAAGTTTAATACAAATTTTATACAAAGAAAATGTGAAAAAATACTTCCATATGCTAAAAGCAATTATGCTTCACAAATAAGGCCAGCTAGGCTATATTTTTTTTGTTTGTTTTTGACAACTGCGATGCACAAATGTTCTTTCTCTCCTGTTTTCTTCTAATACTTCTCTCTTTTTTATTTCTTCTCTAATATGGGTGTGACTAGCTGGAAACTGTACACTTCGCATCCTCTTATCGACAATGAAGAGAAAGGAAACGAGACTAAAATGTACAACAAGATGTACTGGAATGATATCGTACAATTAATTTTCTCATATACATACATCACCTTTTTGCTTTGTTCAATGCTTTGTTTTACACAACATACAAAATGGAACTAGAGCATACGTAGTGTAACAGACAGCACGGCAGGGGGGTCTTCTCTCTCACTGCCTTGGTTTCATGCTTACATAAAAACGTAGAATTCCATCGTATAAATACTACAGACATGCTTCATCCCAGACTCGAATGTCCTCGGCGTGCATCCTGCCCCTGCGTCCTTGCTTCTGAGAAGCCCAGGCGCGCTCTCTCCGAGCTGTGTGTGTTTGAAGGAACCACGATGCCAAGGAAAAGACTTCTCTCCACT
The DNA here is from genome assembly GCF_036850765.1 of Saccopteryx bilineata. Taxonomy (NCBI): domain Eukaryota; kingdom Metazoa; phylum Chordata; class Mammalia; order Chiroptera; family Emballonuridae; genus Saccopteryx; species Saccopteryx bilineata. Next base: position 193,758,009 of record NC_089495.1, on the reverse strand, counting down.
TCAGACCCTCTGACGTGAAACTTACTGCGCTCTCCTCTTCGGCAGCTGAGCTGAGTGGGGCTGGTTACTGTTCCGCGTTTGTAAACAAGGACATTAGGTTTTTCCCTTTTAGGAGGAGTAGTGGAGTCATCATTTAGATCACATAAAATAAACTAGCTTCTCCACGTGTCCTTCTGGTCCGGAGAGCTTGCATTTGATACCCAATAGTAACGTCGTATTTGAAAAGGGCCAGTGGCTTGATGTGATGTGCCCGCGACGGCACAGAATCCGTGTGGAAAACTCGTGATCTTCAGACTGTGTGTCCAGACATCCGAAAGAAAACAGCTCGTGTTCCCCTGGGCGCCCAGGAGGAGGACCTGTGTGCGACAGACATTCCTGGGCCCAGTCCCCCAAACCGCGTGTAACAGATGGGCTGGCAGGCCATCCCTTCTCCAACAGCAAAATATTCTTTTTGTTGTTGGGTGTTTTATTTTTTTTTTAATTGCTTTCCTTTTTTATTTTTTTTTATAAGTTAGAGTCAATACAAATATAAAAAGGGGAAGGTACTCTAGGTTCGGGAACATCCACAAATTGTACATTATTTACAGCTAAAGCGTCGGTTCCCTGTGGGTGGGACAGTCCTCAGTCGGAAGCTAATGCTGGGCGTGGTGTAGTGTGGGAGCCCTCTGCGGGGAGGCCGGGTCTGACTGTTTGGAATTCTCAAGTCTGAAGGCGGTGGCTCCCCCGCCTCACGTTTCTTTGTCGTTCCCCGTTTTCCTGGGGTCTGTTTTCTTTTTCCTCCGTGGGGCGGATGGCTTGTGTCGCAACTTGTCCCTAGTCCCAGAAGGTGTCCAGCCGGGACTCTTTCGAGAGGAGGCTCTTCGAGCTGGTGCTGGTGCTGTGCTCAGAACGTGACGAGCCTCGCTTCTCATCGCTGCCGCTCCAGCCGCCGGACTTACTACTCCGGGAATGGTCTGGGGAGGGAAAGGGACAGAGAGAGGGGTTAGCACGCCTGCCCACCTCCGCTGAAGCAGAGCTGCCCTGCCTCGTGACCTTCCCCTCCGACCCGGGGAGACACATTCCCCTCCCACCCCACACAACCCTGACGGCCAAGTGCTGCCCCCAACGGCTCCCTGGAGAGTGTGGGTCTGCAGGGTACAAAGGCAGGACAACTTCCGGGTTTTTTTTTAGGACTTAACAACAGCTGGTTGGAAAAACAGTAAGGTGTCATGCTCAGAGAATAAAGATTAGTGAGAAAATTGCCCGGGAAGGCATTTCTGGGATGATGTCCAGAACTGTGCATCCTTACAACACGAATGAATGACACCAAGTACTTGTATTCACCTTGGACAAAGGAAAAAAGCACCTTGGACGTAGGAAAAAGTTGGCATTTGATCTACGTACTTATATGAATGAAGTGTCTTTAATCAATTTATAGGCCGCTCGAAACACAGGCTTATACCAACCCACCCAAACGAGATTATAAACAAGGAGGAATGTAGACCAGAATGGTCAAGACCCGCTGGGAACACAGACCCACTGGCCCTCGATAGGCCAAGCCTGAGGGTCACCGAAGGATGCAGAACCAGAGTGGGACCTAAGATAGCTGCCAGGACCACAGGAGCTAAATCGTGGCTAAGAAATGAGGACATTGAAGAGCCAGGCGAGTATGGTACCTGGGAACCTGTCCAACAGTCCAGGCCTGCAGCTCACCAGAGAGTCAGTGACAAAAGACCTCTCAGCAAACCACTAAGATCCCTTCACATGTCAGATCACTTGCCAAGTTCAGACAGACTGGGACAGAACTTTTTTTAAGTTTCTTGAGGTAGGGTGATAATAGCTGACTGAAAGAAGTCCACCGTCAAGTTCAGAGACAGACTAAAATGAGTGAGGAAGGGATCAAACCATCATGGGGGCGGGGGGGGGGGGGTGACATTTCTCATCACCTGTTTAGTCATGAGCCCTGTTTCTGGAAGATAACAGCGAAGACAATGATTTAAGGGTCTTCCCAAGTGACGTCACGCAGGAGGAACTCTTTATTGTCACTTGAGTCAGTGACCAACATGGGGCAGTATTCTGCAGAGCTGGGGTCAAAGCATAGCCCCCCTCCCATCAGTTTCATTCAATATAATTTTATATTAGTTTCAGGTATACAACACAGTAGTTGGACAATCATACACTTTACAGAGTGTCCCCCCGACATTTCCAGTAGCCAACGAACACCATACACAGTTATTACAATATTATCAATATGTGTTTCCTATGCTACAGTTTACATCCCCATGACTATTACATAACTACCAATCTGTCCTTTTCAAGGGCCAGCTCTATCTTAATAATCCTGAACCTTAGCGTGCTGCCTGATTATGTTACGCCTACACCGTTAATTCTTCCAGAAGGCCTTTGGGGAGTGGTGTAGCTGGTCATCACCATACAGGAAAAAACCCTACAACAATGCAGTCAAGTCACATCAACTCATCCCCACCGCACCCCACCCAGCTCTGGTGAAAGCAGAGAAAAAATGGGAGCAGGGCTCTAGCATCTGTAGGGCCTCGCTAGCTCCTCACCTGGACAGGACACAGGGCGCTGGTTGGTATGGCCAGTCACAGCAGGGTAAATCTGGGACCCTTTGTGATGTCCCTATAAGAAGCCTAACCACACACTCTGGCAGTTTCAGTGGCCACCAGAGGCCCAGCTAAGAAGAAACGCAAGCTGAAGCAAGACCCGTCATTCAAAAGAACAGAAGAGAGTAAATACTATACACCTGCAGAGAAGCCCATGTGTGACGGGCCTTCCGTGTGCCGGCAGCTCCCCAAAGACAGGGTCTCGTACTTCTGGGCTGGGTGGGTGGGTGGGTGGGTGGGGTGCGGCTGGTGATCGGTGGTGGTTGGGACAGAGGTAGGTTGTTGCCAACTGAAGAGACAGCACCGGAACCCTCGAGGTCTATTGGAGCTCAAACCCGCACAACCCCAAGTGCTATTTTGGGTCATCAACAAGCTACTGCTTTTAGGATGGCGCTTCATTCATGTCCCCACTCTCCAACTTAATGCACCCACAGGAGACGAAGGCTTTTATATAAATGCGTGTTAAACCATAAACGGGATCACTGGACCCGGCATGGCCTTGCAGGTGGAAATAAGGTACACACAACATAAAAGCAACTCCGTAAACCACAGACTCTCAAAATTCTGAAAGCAAGATAGATCCTCAGAACCACTAACTCAGCCAACAGCCGGACTCACCCAGGGAAACAGAGGCACCAGAACCACAGAAGGTGGGAGGCAACCGCCAAGGAGCGCAGGTTCCTTAGGGCCAATAACAACTACTCTACGGCAGGGGGGGGGGGGCACGGCGGCTGAGGAAGGGGCTACAGAGGAGCTATGGACTGAGCCAGATTCTCGGGGCACCAACCAGTAACATCTGAAATTGAAGAGTCAAAAATGAGTGATATGAAAGGGGTGTCCATAAAATAACTGCTAGCAGTGCGGGGTTCGTTAGGAATTAATTGAAAGTATGATCAAAGGGAAAGAGGCACTGCAGGGAAAAGCAAGGCCATACAGGAACAGAATGTGGTCACAGCACACTAACTGCAGCAGATGGGACGGGCGCAGTGAAGGGAGCGCGGTCGGCATGCTGCGGCCTTCAGACCCGACCAACAATCTGCAGCAAGAAGACTCGGCCTCGATGCAGGAAGGTCACAGCGGAGAGGGTGGCCCGTCAGACAGGACAGGGGTAGGACAGGCGAGGGAGGAGATGAGCCACCAAGATGAGGGACCGGTTTCTAGCTGACAGAACCAAAGAAGAAGAGCTGTATTTGACCGTGGTAACCCACAGCGCAGGTGAAATAGTGCCATGAGTAAGCCTGGAACGAAGTGGGAGAGGTCAATGACCCTAACTCTCACCTGTTAAAGCTGGAAATCACGAACAATGTCTACAGATAAAACCCAGAAACAGAAGTATAGGGAAGAACATTATTCACCAAAAAGGAGATTAAGTACTAGACGCATCACACACACAGCTATGAGACTGGGACTAGGTATTGATTTTCCCCGTACAACTTTATTTCCTCTCACTGGATGCACGTAATGCTTTATTCAAACCTTGACATTTGAGACAAGCAATCAAATCTAAGAGACAAGCAATAGGCCTATGTCCACCCCGGCTAGAAGCTCATACCCCCGACTAAACCTCTCTCCCTTCCAACTGGACTCCTCCTCTTACCCTCCTCCAGATGCCTTGAAAGAGCTCAGAATCCCCAGGTTCTATACAGCCCACTTTCCTCCACGAGACTTCACCTGCTTGTCACCAACAGCAAGAGCTAGCAGAAGTCAGACGTCCAAAGAACTCAAAGGGGAAACGTGGACCCTGTTCACCACGAAACCCCCAGCCCCAGCCAAGCACCAGGCCCAGAGGTACTCTGCAAACTCTTATGGACCTCAACCCTCTGCAAAAAGCCCAGTGCCATGCACCACCCAGGACTCTAAAGTAGAACCGGGGAAGGGGGGGGGGGTCTTTCCCACCCTCTCCTCCCCTTCCTGCTACCGCATCCAGTCCACAGACCCCTGGGGATCATGTTCCTCCCCAACCCACCAGGCACCAAATCACCAGCACCAGCCAGGGCTTCTTGCTGCCTCTCTCCTACATGGTACTCAGTTCACGTTTTTATTGCAAACTCACTTTTAAAATTAAACGACGCAGAACCTCCCTTTCCACCTCTGGACACCTGTGTACTCAGAGTCAGCCAACAAGGGCCCAAATCCAGCCCCATGCCTGTTTTTCCAAATGCAGTTTCACTGGAGCGTGGCCGTGCTCACTTGTTTACATATTATCTGCATCTGCTTTCATCCCACAGTGCCAGAGCTGAGCATTTGTGACACAGCCCATGTGGCCCACAACACTTTAAATATTTACCGCGTGACCCTTCACAGTGTGCTGACCCCTAGACTGGGTGACACCTCATGCACCTCCGAACTGGAATACGATGCAGCTCCCAACCACATTCCGCCTACAGTCCTGCCCATTCCCGCAGATCCCACACACCGCGGCACCCGTCCTCTTCCCAATGCCCTGTGGGTCCCACCACGTTGCTGCTCTACGGCCTCCACAGCGCCCCCTGGCTGACACAGGGAAAGGTGGCCTTTCTCATACCTTAACCTGTGCAATTCTGACACATCCAAAATCCTCCTAACATATGACTTGAGTTCATGTTTTTATTTTAAAATAATTTTTTTAATTTTTATTGCTTGATTGATCTTAGAGAAAGAGGAAGGGGGAGAGAGAGGAGAGAAACATCGATCTGTTGTTCCACTTAATTTATGCATTCATTGAGTTGGTTCTTGTATGTACCCTGACCGGGGATCGAACCCACAACCACGTCATATTGGGAAGACGCTCTTTTACACTCATTTTAAAACTTAAACAAGTGCTCGCTTCGGCAGCACAAACACTAACATGTACAAAAGCTTTCATATCACCACCCAAAGCAGAAAATCATTAATACTTGCCCATGCACAGAAGATAATTCTACAAATAAACATAATGAAAAATAAATTGTAGTATTTAATTTTTTAAATGGGTAGCATACTGCTCGGGTCTAAAGTCTGCTTTCTCTTTGTTAAAAAGAGATACTAGAAAATAGAAAAAAAAATGCAAAAGACAGCTTAGCACCAAACTCCACCTGCTCTCAGAGACTGAATCAGGATCGAAGAGGAAGCCAGAAGGGAGTCACTTTTTCAATAGAGGATCCACAGTATCCAACGCCAAGTTCATATTCCCCCTAAAACCAACTCACGCCATTCCCTCTTCCGAACCCCACTCCCCAGCCCTTCCGGAAACACCTCCGGCCACACTAACAATGAACAACGCCGCTCCCGCTATGTACTTACTATGCAAAGTGAAATAAAATTTTTTGAATTATCAAAAAATTGTGAGAGAAGGATCTTAAGAACTGAAGAACCTTGAATTAAGCGGAGTTGTCCTCAATGAAGACACCTTCTTTGAACCTTTCTGGAATGGCCCAAAACAGGGTCAGAAGGGTGTAAGAAACAGACCCTCTGCCCTAGCAAGGAGAACAGTTCACATCTCACAGAAGAGAAAAAACCAAAATCTAGTCTCAGAAAATCTCCCAATACAGCCTTACCAGGTCACTTATTGCCTAAGAGAAAAGGTTTTCGCAGAAAGATCAACCACCTGAAGTTTTCCTTCATCTCCCCTAAAGGCTCAAATGCCCTCATCTACCAGATGCAGGTGTTGGGACCTCAGGAATAAACTTTCGCACAGTTCCATTTACTGTGGTCATTTCCCTGCAGGCGAAAGACCTGCCGACCCAAAAGGACATCTTCTACCCCACCCCAGGTCGGCAACACATCCCTCTGTCCAGATGAAGCTTTATATGGATCCCCAATAAATATAAAGAAGGTTCTCAGACATCATTTTGTTCAATGTCATTTGATTACATTGATGAGATGCCAGATACTTAGCCTATAGTAAACCTGATTTCGTTACGATATTTTTGCTTAAAGGTGCAAAACCTATCAACGTTAAGTGGGGATTTACTGTACAGGTAAATGCTGATCAGTTTTAGAGAGGTGTCTGCAAGCTGCCTCGCCCAGCCACTCCCTCACCCCCACTGGCCCGCCCAGGGCACCCCCAAGGATCCCTAAGGATCCACGGTAGTTTGAAAAACACTGCTATTAATCCTTCAAGTTCTCTCTAAGAAAATGGCTTCCCCTCTGCCCGTGTGGAATGAGAGCACCATTTACCCACCAGGGGGCAACGTACCAGAGCCTTGGTTGGAGCCTAAGAGAATGGAGGAGGGCGTCTCCCTGGAGCCAGAAAGGTCGAGGGTCTAGAAATACAAAGAGAGAGAGATGGACTCAAGGCACTGGGGCCAATGCAGTCCCCAGAGAAGCCCCGGGATCCGTGGGGGTGCTCATCTCTGCCCCCAAGGCACCTTGGTGCCCTCTGCCTGACATGTGCAGGCCGAGAGGCCAGCTCAGCTGGGGAGGCCCTCTGCCTATGCTGTCTCCAGACTGAACAGGCTGGAGCACAGCACTGGGGTGGCCCCTTTCTCAACCCTGCAGCCTCAGCTTCCAGAACATTCCCTGGTTCCTCAGCTTCACTCACTGACCTACGGATCCTCCAGAGTTTTGCCCAAACAGGAAGTCTATTACTTCAAAAATTACATTAATTCACTTTTAGTTCGCGTTAACCTCTAACTAGGCAAGCTATGAATAAAATCAAAGGGTTCTGACTAATGGGGTAATGACTTATGGGTTTTTTTTCCCTAAAATGTACTGAAATAAATGCGTAATGACTAAAAATGTAAAGCATTCTCCATGTGCCACCTAAAATCATGTTTACAGATGATCCATATTACATATTCCAGACACCAGGAAACTAAGAGATGCAGCCTTCACTGTCCCATATGGCAGCCACCAGTCACATGTGACGACGAATACTAAAATGCATGGAAATGAAATACACTTAAAAACTCACGTCCTTGGTCACACTAGCCACAGTTCAAGTGCTCAGTCACATGAGGCTTAGCAGCTGCCATCCTGGGCAGAGCCGATACAGAACACGTCCATCATCACAGAAGGTTCTACTAGACAATGATGTTCTAAACCTCGACCGCCGGGGAGCAGCTGTCCAGTCACACGAATGTCAACTTGGGCTCCACATTCCTACGCCCCTGCCCACGTGCCCACGGGTGAAAAAGGCGACCTACTCAAGACTCATCCCCACCTGCAGCCTGACTGCCCCACCTTGAAGACAGATAAATCTACTACCGCAGGCAACTTTCCGGGGTGGCGAGAACATGGGGACAGATCCTGAGATTCTGCCTGGTTCACAGGACCAGTGTCACTGGCCAATGGCGTGCGGATACTCACCGAGCCACTGTCCTTGCTTTTCTCAGCAGATGTCTCCTTCTCTTTGGAGGCGCCAGCTGTTTCTGGAGGGGTGGCCTGCGAGCTGGAAGAGGTCCCCTGGGATGACTTGTTTAGTGTTTCGTTGTTCACCTCAGTATCGGCTTCCTGCTGAGGGGCAGTAGCTGGGAGGAGGGGGAGAAGCCGTGTGTAAACCTAGTGCCGTGGCTTCCGGACGAGCAGGGATCACAGCTATGCACCTGGCAAAGTCGGACCCAACCAGAGGCCCAGCCGAGGGGGGCCCGACTTCCAAGTTTTCCAGAAGCTGAAATCCAGACCTTGTGTTTGAAAACATGCTCACTTTTATGGTAATTCACATTTTACTAAATAATTCTGAAGATGAAAGCACGTTCGTGGAACGAATGAAGGCCGAAATCAGGGGCCAGCTACCGCTCATGAGGAATTACAAACTTCATCAACTCGAGCTTTAGACCTATTTGAGCCCCGAGGAATCACTTCCTTCTGAGGCAAGGCGGAGATATCCACTTGAAAAGCAACATGAGGTCAGAGGCACGAAGCCTCGAGAGACAGCAGAAACTTGCAACAAAAAGAAAAAATGGGGCATTTGAGAGGAATTTCGGAAGGATGGCCATGATGATGCCACAGAGAAGGGAAAGCAGAAGGCAGTCTGGCCATCTCATAATAACACATACAGGGTGATCAGACACATTCCAGAACTTAGGGGAAGGTAACTGCACAGTAGGAAGAGATGTAAAATCGCTACAAAGAAAACATCCCCCACTAAGGAAGGTGAAAGGGCACCGCAATGTATGGCTTAACAATTGTCTTTTTAAAAATAACGGAAGGTCAGCATAGAGCAGAAGTGGGCAAACTGTCCACAGGTGCCACCTGTTTTTGTAAATAAAACTTTATGGGGACACAGGCACGCCTGCCAAGCAACAAAGCGTCTATGGCTGGCTGCTTTGGCCCTACGAGAACAGAGCTGAGCAATTTCCACAGACCACGTGGCCCACGAATCCTCAGGTATTTACTTCCGGACCTTCACACACAGAGTCTGCCCACCCTGGTTTAGAGAGAGCTTCTCAAACTCAGTCTCTGATACTTCCTTTGAAAAGTTTGCCAATCTATAGACATCCAACTTGTCATAGTACTCATCTTCTGTTTACATATGTTCTTTAAAATGAAGACTTTTAATTCTAAGCACATAAAGCTACTATTTGCCATAAATAAAAGAGAGCTGTAAAATATTCTTAAAATTAATAACCCTAACTGGACAGGGTCTCCTGGCGGAGTCCCCCCGCTTGCTCGGCGGCAGAGACTACCAGACTGGATTAGTTCCACACCAAGACTTTTCCCTTCACGTCAGAACTGGGAATGCTTATTGGAAAACAGGTTTTCTCCATGTCAGTACCACTGACACGTTGGGCCAGCTCACTCTCCGCTGTGGGCAACTGCCCTGGGCACTGTGAGGTGTTTAGCTGCACCCCTGGTCTCCACCTTCTAGATATCCGTGGCTCCTCCTCTGTTGCTGTAACCACTACAGATGTCCACAGTCAGAGCCAATGTCTTGGAGGGATGGGACACAGACGCTAAACCCCACTAAGAACCACTGCCACCCACAGGGCACCAGAACCACCTGGGCTGTCGTGACAAGCCCCACACTCTGGCAAACAATGCAAAGAAACCAGCGGGTCCGAACACCCGCACCTCGAGCCTCTGCTCCATGCGCACGCTGCTCTGTGTGTGCAAGAGACACAGCGCGCATGTGAGTGCGAGGGCCGGGGGCCGGGCGAGCCGCCCCTGCCAGGTCAGCCCCCTCTGTGGCCCTGCGGCCCCTCGGGGAGCCGAACGCCTGCCCGCTGCCGCCGGGATGGCAGCAGCCAGGTGGGAGTACCTGACTGGGTGCAGGACTTCATGTGCTCGGGCCAGTGGGCCTGCTGGCAGGGGTAGTCGCAGTAGCTGGTGTTCCAGCAGCAGTAGAAAATGGCCTCCTTCTTGCAGTTGGCGCACCACTGCTTCTTCTTGGTCTCGTCCACCGCCTGCTGCTTCTCCAGCTCCAGCTGCTTCTTCACCTCGGCGATGAGCCGGTCCCGCTCCTGCTCCAGGCTCTGCCGCATCTCCGCCATGGTCAGCTCTGGCGGAGGAGGGGAGAGGACACCGGCTTCATCGCCTGTCCCCGCACCCGGGTGCAGGTGCAGGGCCGTTCGGACCACATCAGATGCAAATCCCGGCTCGGAGATGCCGCGGCTGAGTGACCGCCCCTCCCGCCACCGCCCTGAGGCCCAGTGCCTTCATCTGTAAAATGGGCACTCATCGCACTGACCTCATGGAGCTGCCCATGATCTGTGACGGCAACAGGGTGCATCTCAATGCTGACACAGCAGTAACGAGAGCCCCACAGGGGTTCTGGGGCAAAGCCGTCAAATAAACCCTCAAAGCAACTTGTCATTAAACTCGCTTTGAATTTTATCAATATTACAAGCCTTTTCATCTAGCGAGTAACTTACACAGAACCTATTATACGCAGACATTGTTCTAAGCACTCTCTAGTACCTCATTTCCTTTGGATACCGATCCTATGAGGTAAGTACTACTACAATGCCCTTTTCACAGATGAGGAAACTGAGGCACACAGCTATTCAGAGCAGAGCTGGGACTAGAACTCAGACATGCTTTCCCTTTACAGTGTGGCTAGTGGCAATGGTGAAAGCTACCTGATAGGGCATCTGTGGCTGACCGTTGTGCTAACAGGACAACCAGTGAACTGAGTCACCTGAGATTTCTCTAATCCTACTTCAGACAATAAATCTATATCTGCACTCCACCTGGGAGCGATCTGCACACTCATATAAATGGTTCCTCAGTTTCTGAAGATCCTCATCCTGAAATTAAAAATGGAGCCTTCCAAAACAGACCAGTAACAAAAATTAACTGCTTGTCAAGAAGACACCACCTGTGGCCAGACACTTTTCCGTCACTCACAATCGCCTTTTACCAGGAACCGGCAACCCACGGCCAGTTCCGGCCAGCCCACACATATATTCCCCCTCAAATGTGCAGTGACTATTTAAAAATGGAGAGATTCTGCATAAAAACAGATTGTTTGATTTGGCTAGAAAAACATGTAGCAACAACACCCAAATAAACTTCCTGCATATAGGATTGGAGTTTTGCAAGGTGTGATTTCAACATATGTCACCAGTGAGCAGATGGGCACACCTGGACACGCCTCCCCAACAAAGGTAGCCTATGATTTCCAGCATTCTGACTTTGAGACTGATATTATATGAGGGTCTGCTCTACCGTTGGGGGAGGGGGAACTTTTATTAATATTATACAGAACTGTGGGTGAAACACCAATCAGTGTAATCCAGGGACCGACAAAGAAGCTGTCTACAGTGAGGAGTGCACAGGCAGTAGGTCAAGACTTAGTGAAGATACTCAATAGTCAATGATTAAAGGAAGAAGTCTGGACCCTTGTTGGTTGGCTCAGTGGCAGAGCATCAGCCTGGCATATGGATGTACCAGGTTTGATTCCTGGTAAGGGCACACAGGATATGTATCCATCTGCTTCTCCCCCTTCTCTTTCACCCCTTCTCCTCCTGCAGCCATGGCTCTATTGGAGTAAGTTGACCCAGGGCGCTAAGGATAGCTCCATGGCCTCCGCCTCAGGCACTAAGAAGAGCTCAGTTGCTAAGCAATGGAGCAATGCCCCAGATGGGCAGAGCATCGCCCCCTGGTGGACTTGCCGGGTGAATCCCAGTTGGGGCAGGTGTCTGTCTCTGCCTCCCCACTTCACTTAATTTAATTTAAAAATAGGAAGAAGTCTAGACTTGAATCATAGCTATATGATTTTGAACAACTTCCTTAACACAGTGAAGTTTCTCCTGAAAACTGGGATAGGACAGCCCTTTACCATAAGGGTTTCTGTAAGAAGTAAATGGGCTAGTTCCTGCAAAAGCACTTGAAACGACTCCTGGCACATAGTTAAGAGTATAATGAGCAGGAGCTGCCAGGACCGTCACTGCTATTATTTTGTTGCCAGTGTTGGTGTTTGCAGAGAGGAAAGGAAGTGCTTTCATACCTGCTTTCTGCAGGTGGGACTCTCCAGGAGTCTGTGGTCCAACCAGGAGCACTACAACCCCTAGCCCACATCTGACCTAACTCCCATCCGGGCCTGACTCCCGAGGTGCGAAGACGTCCACATCCCACACCCTGCCCAGCACAGACACGGTCACCGGGCCTCACCCAGGTTGTGTTTCATCTCGGACAGCTCCTGCTGGTGCAGCCACTGCAGCTTCTCTATCTCGATCCGCAGCCTGCGAATCTGTAGCGGAAGAGGAAGACTTATGAGGCAAGTCCGGGCGCCGCGCACCCACAGAGCCCCGGAGCACACTCACTGGCTGTCAGGGTGAACCCTGCAGGCAGCCTGGGCCTATGCCGACTTGCACCCGGCTACGACACAGGGAGACGGGCCAGTGGATTAACCCACGTTCACAGAAAATTGTTTCAGAAAACTAAATACAAGCAATCCATCTTTACCAAGAAATAATGGCACCAGGAGAAGCCAATTAAAATGAAAACAAGGACCAGATTTTCATAACAAGTGATACGTAAAAGGTTTGATTAGGACTTTGGTCTACAAATCTAAAACTAAATAAAAGTAGCACTATTTTATCTCTTACCTAACATTTTAAGTGGGGTCTACAGTCATTCACCTGAAACTCCAAAGTCTAATATCTCAAACCCAATTGGTATTTTGGGGCAGAGGGAGAAGTCTGGGGCCAAAAAAAAAAAAAAAAACTCCAGGAAGTGAGAGAGTCCCAAATTAAACAAATCAAAAGAGGCCCACACCAAGATACATCATAATTAAAATGCCACCCTGACCAGTAGGCTCAGAGGTAGAGCATAGGCCCAGCATGTGGAAGTCCAGGGTTCAATTCTCAGCCAGAGCACAAAGGAGAAGCGCCCATCTGCTTCTCCACCCCTCCCCCTCTCCTTCCTCTCTGTCTCTCTCTTCCCCTCCCACAGCCAAGGCTCCATTGGAGCAAAGATGGCCCAGGCGTTGAGGATGGCTCTATGGCCTCTGCCTCAGGCGCTAGAATGACTCTGGTTGCAAAAGAGCGGCGCCCCAGATGGGCAGAGCATCGCCCCCTGGTGGGCATGCCGGGTGGATCCCGGTCAGGTGCACACAGGAGTCTGTCTGCCTCCCCCTCCTCACTTGAGAAAAATACAAAACAAAACAAACAAACAAACAAAAAACACAAGGCCAAACGTTAAAGACAAAAGGCAAATCTTAAAAGCAGCAAGAGAAATAAGGGAGCTCTCATAAGATTGTTGCCTGATTTCTCTACAGAAACTTTGCAAGACAGAAGGAAGTGGCAAGGAATATTCAGTGATGAAAAGTGAGGACCTACCACCAAGAAGACTCTACCCAGCAAAATCATCATTTAGACTAGAAGGACATATAAAGAAATGCCCAGACAAAAATAAAAATCTAACGGAGTTCATCACCACCAAATCATTATTATATAAAATATTAAAGGGTCTTCTTTAAGAAGAAAAATATGAATAATAAAAGGGCAATAAATATATATGTATCAATAATTGAATCTAAAAAACAAAATAAATGGCCTTAGCTAAGTAGCTCAGTTGGTTAGAGCATCATCCCAGTACACCAAGGTTGTGAGTTTAATCCCTGGTCAGGGCACATATAAGAACAGGTTGGCCTGACCAGGCGGTGGCGCAATGGTAGAGTGTTAGACTGGGATGCAGAGAAACCAGGTTCGAGACCCCGAGGTCGCCAGCTTGAGTGCAGGCTCATCTGGTTTGAGCAAAAGCTCACCAGCTTGGACCCAAGGTCGCTGGCTCGAGCAAAGGGTTACTCGGTCTGCTGAAGGCTCGCGGTCAAGGCACATATGAGAAAGCAATCAATGAACTACTAAGGTGTCACAATGCGCAACGAAAAACTAATGATTGATGCTTCTCATCTCTCTCCATTCCTGTCTGTCTGTCCCTATCTATCCCTCTCTCTGACTCTCTCTGTCCCTGTAAAAATAAATAAATGAATAAAGGCAAGAAAGAGCTTTTCACAGAAAAAAAAAAAACAGGTTTGATGTTTGTGTCTCTCTCTTCCTTCCCCTCTCTCTAAAATCAATAAATGAATTTAAAAATAAACAAATAAACAGAACAGAAATACTCAAGATAGAAAACATTTTGACAGTTGCCAGACAGGAAGGGGGATAGGGGAACGGATGGTCAACGTGAAGGGAATGAAAAGTACAAACCGGAAGTTCTAAAATAGTCACGGGCATGTCAAGTACAACACAGGAAATATAGTCAATAATAGTCTAATAACTATGTATGGTGTCAGGTGGGTGTGAGATTTATCAGGATGGTCAGTTATGTAATGTCTGATCACAGGGTGGACACCTGAAACTATTATAATAATGTATGCCAATTAAAATTGAAAAATTAAAAGTGATTCAATGTTTTTTAAAAATTAACAAACAAAAATGAAATGGGGTGTTTTGTTTTAAAGTCAGAAGGTTTTTCTAAAGTAACACTTATCCCTCTTGTTGGATGTCCCCGGCATAATCAGAAAGTCAGTCATATTAGCAAATATCCAGGCGATTCACGGATTTCTCGTGGGGCCTCTCACAGGCCTTTATATTCACATTGTTCTCTGTTGAAGGCCTCTCGGGGCACCTTCCTGAAGATTCTGTCTTCTTCACCTGAGTGCCAGCCTACCCCTGCCCAGCCCCCATCGGTCAGTGCCATTGCATGGGGTTCCCACACTTCTCCAACCTCACTTTCAGTGACCTCAAGAAATCCTGCCACCTGAGATTTCTCTTGGTGTCCTGTTGGCACCTGGCTCCCAGTGAATTAAGCCTAAACGTTCAGGGAGGCCGATTTTTATAAGCGGACATTTTAACATTTCACCACTCAGTTCCTTAGGTGACCACAGACACTGTGGAGGCTCAGTGCACAGGTCCTTAGATAACAACAAGGATCACTTGTACAAAAAAGTCCCATCTTACAGAAGATCAAGGAGCCCGTTATAAATGGAGTGAAAAGACCAGGCTTCCAGTTTCCCCAGTGGGTTAACTCAGGCTCTGGTCAGGCTGTTTCATGAAAAATAAACAGATCAATGAAGGAATACCCTCCCCAACAAACCATCAGCTGACAAGCCTGGTGACTAAAGCAGGACCCTGGAGGGATTTCTGGAGAAGCCTCCTCATGGCGCATTCCTACAGCAGCCGGTAAAACACGTGCAGCAGGCCCTGGCCGGTTGGCTCAGTGGTAGAGCATCGGCCTGGCATGCAGGAGTCCGGGGTTCGATTCCCAGCCAGGGCACACAGGAGAAGCGCCTATCTGCTTCTCCACCCCTCCCCCTCTCCTTCCTCTCTGTCCTTCTCTTCCCCTCCCGCAGCCAAGGCTCCATTGGAGCAAAGATGGCCCGGGCGCTGGGGATGGCTCTGTGGCCTCTGCCTCAGGCGTTAGAATGGCTCTGGTTGCAACAGAGCATCGCCCCCTGGTGGGCATGCCGGGTGGATCCCGGTCATGCGCATGTGGGAGTCTTGTTTGCCTGACTGCCTCCCCGTTTCCAACTTCAGAAAAATATGATACAAAAAAAAAAAAACACAAAAAAAACCCACGCGCAGCAACTAGCAAGTTTAGCAAGTTAATGTGTCATCTCTGACCTCCGCGATTGTGCTTCCGGTAGTGTTTTTAGAAAGGTCATTATAGATTTCAGTCATCGTTCCTTTTATTGCATCCATCATCTGAAAAACAGAAACAGAAACAATTCAGGAGACCACTTCTCCAGGGCCTTCCTAGACGACACACTTCTAAACGCTATCTGTATAAAGTGGCGGTTCTCACCTGGGGGCTCGTGACTAGTTGGGGAGGGATGGGGGTGGCTTCTACCCACTGGCATCTAGTGGGTAGAAGCCAAAGATGCCCCTAAACATCTCTGTGCACAGAATGACCCCCACGACAAAGAACTACCCAGTTCCTAGTGTCACTAGTGCTGAGGCTGAGAAACCCTGATATGAACCAGAGTAAGGAACACCCACAAGTTCGCTGTCTCATAGTTTAGACCAGTGGTTCTCAAACTTTTTGAAGTTGGGGCACATTTAAAATCCTACAAATAATTGTAGGCACACTACATGCAAATTTCTGAGAAATATGTTATAATAATTAAGTCAAATATTAAAGAAAAAAGAAAAGTCCAAGCGTACTTTTGTGGTAAATGAAATAAATACGACAAAATTAAGTTTATTCTGATATTAAAAAAACATTTTATGTTACACTTTTTTTGAATTATGCTTTTTAGAATTCGTAGAAAAGAGAGGTTAAAAAATAAAAAACTGACAAAAGTTATCTTTTTATATATAGATACATTCTTAGTAAGATTTAGTAAATTCGGGAGTCCCAGAGCAAGTATGTTAAGTTTTTTCATTCTTGTGTTTATGAGAAACATGAGCCTGATGTGTCCTAGTAATTTCTTCAATGTTTGGGCATATATTTGAAAGGCAGACTCTCATTTCCTCGTCAATACATTGAAGAATTCCTTTCTTTTTACTCTTAATTGTGTTGAGTGCAGAAAACCCCCACCATACATATCATCTTAACTTTACACCAAACAAAGGATAGAAGAAACTTGCCTCCAGTCTTTTCTGGGAACATTGGGGGTAGTATAAACAATCCAGCATCACAGCTTAACAGCCTTTTGCAACCTAATCAGGCAAGTGAGGTGGGGGGTTGGGCAGACTGTCAGTTTATAGCCAATTCCCCACACCTCTGTCCCCAAAAAGTCTAAATTTCAAAAACCCTGTTGATTTTTTGGTCCCCAACAGGCACATATTTCTCTGGAATACCATAGGGTGCACCTGGAAATCTAGAGGGCACCAGTGCACCGACGCACACTTTGAGATCTGCTGGTTTAGACGTAACCACAAAGCTAGTTTCCATAGCCACAGGCTCAACTGGAGAGGCCCAACTTGACCAGCACAGTGGGCTCAAAGCAAGGATTATTTTGTTTTATTATTGTAGTTTTTTAATTTTTTTCCCCTTAAAAAAAACGAAAGTTTCATTGAGATATCACTGCTACCTCCTACAATTCACCCATTTACAGTGTGCAGTTTAATGGCTCTTAGCATATTCTGAGTTCGATTACATCCACCACCACCATCAATTTCAGCACCTTTTTATTACCCCAAAAAGAAACTCCACCCCCCCCTTAGCCTTCACAACCCCCAAGGCCCCATTAGCCCCCAGCTCCCGACAGTCACTAATCTGCTTTCTATCTGCATGGATTAGCCTAAGCAGCAGATTCCACACACATGGAGTCAGACGACGTGTGGTCTGCTGAGATGGGCTTCCTGGGCTCAGCACACTGTTCTCAAGGTTCGTCTGTTCTCAGGGCTGTATCAGGACTTCATTCCTTTCTATGGACCAATAATATACAATCAATCATCCCTTGCCATATCGTGGTTTACTTTTCACGGTTTCGCTGTATCGCGAATTTTTTAATTGTATATATCTAATTTTGTATAGTGGATTTTTTGCTATACCTGTATTATGGGATTTTGCAGTATATAGGTATTTTTATATATTTATTATTTTAATTATTTTTGCGGCAAACTAAGTGTGGGGAGGGTTTATAAAGCCTAAAAATATATATAAATAATAAAATAAATATAAAGTCGCTACTTTGCGGATTTTCGCCTGTCGTGGGGGGTTCTGGAACCTAACCCCTGCATAGACAGGGGACCACTGCAGTCCATTGTGTGGATGTAGTGGTCTGTTATTTTAATGCCTCGGATGAGAACATTGCCTTTCCGGTTTGTGTCACTCTCTGACTCAGGGAGGCATCAGCAAGTGTGTGACATCAGCTCAGGTCCACAGAGCAGGAGCACAGATAGCTGATGACCAAGTGGGTTTGCAGGATGAATGTCTCTCCTCCCTCCCACGTGCTGGCTGACCCCTCCCGCATCGCAGGAGAAAGAGGACAGGACAGAAGAACAAACCGGGTCTCAGGCCTGGCCTGGCTGCCGTCGGGTCCACCCTGTGTGCCCCAGCTTGACCGCAGGACAAAGAGTGCCCTCAGAGTTGATGCCCGCGGTCTATCCCCACCACCTCTTACCACCTCAGTTTCCCTGGGCGGAAAACGAGGACCACAGGGCCCCCTCGGAGGGTGTGCACAAGGATTACATGAGAAACCCACGTGCGGACTGTGGCTCAGTACCTGCCACAGAGGAGGTGTTCATGTTAGAGAAATACCTGTTCACCTGGTAGCTTTTCTACATAAAAATAAATTCACATGAACATGTCATTGTGAAAATTCTGCCAACCCCCAAAACTGTAACCCCAAATTCAGCCCGAAATGGGGGGTGGGGGGAATGAACACAGTTTATCTGTTGATATCTCCGGCCCGCCACACTGGGACGCCCGCCGCCAGCAAAAACACCGTGCTGCTTTCTGCAGCTCTGCGGTCAGTCATCCCACACGGGACCCTACCCCGTCCCAACCATCCACATCGATGTAGAAAAAAAAAACGCCTGACCTGTGGTGGCGCAGTGGATAAAGCATCGACCTGGAAATGCTGAGGTCGCCAGTTCAAAACCCTGGGCTTGCCTGGTCAAGGCACATATGGGAGTTGATGCTTCCAGCTCCTCCCCCCCTTCTCTCTCTCTCTGTCTCTCCTCTCTTTCTCTCTCTCTGCCTCTGTCTCTCCCTCTCCTCTCTAAAATGAATAAAAAAAATTTAAAAAAAAAACCTGTTTTACATGAAAACTTTAGAAAAATGGATGAAATCCAATCCATTTCTAATGCCATGGTTACATTCCATTTGAAGGAAATCACGAGTTGGTGGGCTGACTTTCACTCTTCCAAATGCAGCTGAGAACGCAATGTTCACAAAGAGCGCCCGTCTGCCAAAATACACAAATCAGGGTCTTTGACTCGGGGTCACCTCAGACAGGAAAGTTCCCTACCTCCAAAAACATGTCCCTGTGTTCATTCTCTGAACCGCAAAAACAACAACAACAAACTGCCATCAAAAAGTTCCCGCCTAGATCCTGCTATCAGGAGTGAAGTGGGAGGCAGAAGGTCACAGGAAAAATGGCGGCAGGAGCTGTGAACACTGGCTCAGGGAGACCCACTGCCAGATCATGGCCTCGGTGTCCTGATTTGCAAGTAGACAGCTTGGTCCCACCCAATCAGTGCAAGGTGACACTTCAGATCCAAACAGAAGAATTCAGTCTGGGAGACCCTCAGTAAACACAGGGTCTTCCCTCCTAAACAGGCCCAAACACCTGTGACTGTGAGGTCGTGACCCTCCTGGTTCCTGACATCCCACCAGGTCCCCGGGGACACTCACTTTGCTAGTGTACTTGGCGATGTCTGCGGCGACGTCGGCTGAGGCGGTGGCGATGGGAAGGTCTGCGTTGATTGAAGACGCAAGGGTGCTCGTGGACCCTGAGCTGGTGACCAGGGGCGACGATGTTGTACTGGTCACCAGGGTGATGGTGGAGGTGGACGGGCTCTGCGTGATCTCCTTCTGCTGGACAGCTAGGGAAACAAAGGGCCCCTGGTCACCCCACTGCTGCGGGAAGGGCCCGTCCCAACACAAAGCTGTGGCGAGGGAATGACACCCGATGTGCGTACACCCTGCGAGCTTTGCTACCTCCAAGTGACGCAGGCCTCTCCTAAACCCCACTGCAGCCAGGCTCCTCTGAGCCCTCACACCTGGCCTATAAGGACTTGAACAAACACTAATAGGGCTTCTAACAGCTCCAGGCAAGATCCCTAGGATGACTCCAGCCCCCCTTAAAGTGCCTGCCTGAGGAAGCTCAAGGCCACCCAAATAACTGACTGTTCCAGCCAACACCCGAAGATAAGGCACCTGTCTTCCGACCTCGGTGGGAAAGTAGGAGCCTAACTTTGATAGGTATCAGTTAGTAAACCCAGATGGGTTTCACACAGACCAACCCTCGCCTCCCACATTTTGTCATTTTCACTTCCCTGGCTGTTGAGTCCCTACTCACCCCCCTTGCAATTAGCTCATTCTCCCTTTAAACATCCGGTCACTTCTGTACAAATCCAAGTTGACTACTTCACAATGGACTTTCTCCCTATTGCAAAAGCAATACATGACCGGTTCAATTCTATCCTAACCACTGTAACGCATTTCCAGCTTTGTTGATCTTTGACACAAGACAATGGAGACATTGAGAGCCATCCCCTCAATGAGCCTCTTCTTGCCTAAATTCTTCTGGGGAGGTTTGTAAGCTGATGGGGTATGAAGATAGAAGCCTGGGACGGGTCGCCCCAATCTCAAAACCCTAGGGGGTTCAGTTCTGCCCCACCACCTCTTTAAAGAGCAAGATCATTCCAGCTGTACCCCACCTTTGCCTGTCCGACCTTCCAGTCTTCCCAACTCCCCACTCTTTCAAAGGTTTCCCCGGGAGCTCCAATGTAGAAGAATCTGGCTGCCTCTCAACCTGCTGACCTGATGCGCCTCTTCAGAGCCCTGCTCACTAGGGTGCACTCACTACACCCGAGTTTCAGTCAAGGAGCCAAACTTTCAAGGGTCTAGATGCAGGTTCCCCATGGAGTAAGAGCTATGTCAGTGCTCACAACAGCTGGGCAAATGGGGACCCATCTGATGAGCGCTTTGCCCGCCCCTCCCTCGGCTCCAGATAGGGCTCCCCCTGCATGGCCAGAAATTCTGATTCTGCAACTTCAACACCTGGCTCCCAACGCTGGCTCCTCTGTGGGTGTGGCTAATCCCTAATCATCCAGGTGGCCTTCAATACCAACTTCTCACTGTACTTTCCCCCCCCTAAAATAATGCCCAGAGGTTCCCAGGTGTGCACAGGACACTTACACAAAGGTATGCACTGCTGACAACAGGGAAGGAACAGGAGTGCTTTTTAAATAAACTAGAAGACTACGCAGCAGTCCGAGAGAGTAAGGTAGAGCTGTGGGTACTGATATGGACGGCCCTCCAAAACATGCTGATGGGTGGGGGGAAAAAAATGGTACCGTTTTTATGTTTTAAAAAAGAAAAAAAGGAAAATAAAAACTAGTATTTTTATGAATCCATATATATAAATATATATGCATACATGCATAAAAACAGGTTCATGGTTCACAGTGGCCGCTGAGAAAGGGAGAAGCAGTCCATCGGGACCATCAACTTCTGCGTCAACATCTTGCCCCCTTTCTAAGGAGCACAGACACACAGATCGCCGGTATAATGGGGAAAAGAAACCGTGAAATCAAAGTAAAAAAAAATCAACTTGCAAAACAATTTTTAAAAAGAATGCCAAGTGGGATGCGGAGGGCCGGGAAACAAAACAGGAACTGAAAAAAAATAAAACAATGGTTGTTTTGTTTTGTTTTGTTTTCTCCTGCCGATGTGGCAAAAAGGGGGCGGGTGCCACGAGCGCAGAAGGGGAGCCGGGTACCTTTCACAGCCTGTCTGGTCTGATATCTCGTCCCCTGGGAAGCCTGAGGCTGCGGCTGCTGGCTCTGCTGCTGCTGCTGCTGCTGCTGCTGCCGCTGCATCTTCTGCATGTGCCACTTTTGGGAGGACGTTTGAAACTTACTTGATGAGTTCCACACGACCCGCTGCACGGCCGGGGCAGTCTCCTTCGGTAAAAGCGGCCTCTGCTTTTTCACCGGGCTTCCCGTGGTGGTGGTGGTGGTGGCGGCGGCGGCGGCGGTGGCGGCGGCCGGGGCCGTGACTGTGGACGTGGTGCTGGTGGTGACCGTGACACCAACCGTGGGAGTTTGGGAGGTCGAGCGGGTAAGAACCGGTGTTTCGGGGGGAGACGGGCTGACTGCCATCGTGGACAGCGGCGGAGCCTTAGCTACGGCTGAAGCCCATGCGCGGAGAAAAACAAACAAAACGTGGGTTTGATTCCGGTTGGCCGGGGGGGTCTCTACACAACCTAAAGCCAGGAACGCCCGGCAAACCCTGCTGCCCACGATGCCCCAAGGAACACAGTCGCCTTATTTGCCATCTACCTCAGAGCACAGCTCCTTCTGTGAGGCGTGGTCCCGTCTGAGACACACACCAGGGCCCCTGGGGGAACCAGACCCAGCAGACCCGGCGCCTGCCCTCAAGCTGCCCATTGGCTCCCGTGAACAGAATCACTGCAAGTGTCGATTCCTAAAGTTAAGTGCTTTGGGCAAGGCCCAGACCAAGTTCCTCCAGAGATGAAGAGAAACCCCTGGGCTAGAAAAAGCAGGTACCGGAACAGCTTCCCAACGACCAGCCCACTGACCACCACTGACCAGCCCCCTGACCACCATTGACCAGCCCACTGACCACCACTTAGCCTTGCAGACACAACAGCACCCGCTGAACCTCTTCTGCAGCCGAGACTGGTTTACCTATTGTGTGGTCAAGTTTAAGTCTAAAGCAGGTTGAATATTTTTTTTTATAAGTAGGTTGCTTCAAATAAAAATATTCATTATGTCAGTAATTATGCAAGCAGGACTTGGGAAACGCCTGAAGTTTGAAGAAAGAGTGGGTCTTCCGGAAGCAGCTGGGCTACAGGGGTTGAGACTTCAACAGGCAGAGACGAGAATTTGGAGGGGAACAGCATTCGCCAAGATGTCCTCAGGAACAGGGAGCGCGCTGCACTTCAGGAAGTGAGGGCAGGCAGGGAGGAGCGGCCGGAAGGCAGGTTAGAGTCGAGAAGCACTGAGCAGGGCAGACTGGGATGACCATGTGAGGGCTCATTTGTAAAAGCGGTGTCAGTTATCACTGCAGAGGGGTTCCAGCCACTGGGGCGGTGAGCCTCCCCCCAGAGAGGAGTCCCCGGGAATCACACACAGAACACGGGTGCACATCAGTACCCCAATCTTAGGCAATCAATGTGCCTGTACATCAAACTCCTTTTAAAGAGGATTCTGCTTGTCTTTTTAGATTTTAGATCTAAAATTAGATCACCTGGAAAAGGCACGAGCTTGGTTAGTCTAGGGAAGATTTTCAGTGACCTATGGGTCTTGGATAGCCAAGGAAATTGAGAAGATAAGCCGACTTTTCTGACTGGGGGGCTTTCTTTTTCCTGGTGGTTATCACATCCGACTGGCCCTTCCGCCCCAATGGACAGGAGTGTTCAAGCAAGTTCAAGGGCAAGAACATGGGGTGGGGCTGGAAGAGGAGCTCTTCCTGCAGTGAATCCTTTCCCAGGACAACCTGTCAGACACTGGATAGAGCCCCTGCCCTTCCAGGGACACAGGTGGCTTTGAACCTGGCCCTTCCAAGAGCCTGCATGGGTCAGTTGGTCAACAAGATTTCTAATCTGCAGAAGTACCTACAACGCCTCCCCCTTCTCTGCCATGTGACCAAAGACATATGGTTGTTGTTGGTTAGCTAGCCTAATCCCCACTTGCACAAAGGGCAACCACAAAAAGGTCCTTCTCTCTCCATGCTTTGTGAAAGCCAACAGTCAGCTTTGCATATGAGTTCTGTCTCGGCAAGAATCATGCCTGGCCCACTTTTCCAAATAAAAAACTAAAGTGTGCAATCTGAAAGAGTTCAGGCTCAAAGTACTAAAATATTTTAATTTCTAGGGGATTCTGATAGTTCATGAAGAAAAAAAATTTAAAGGTTATGGAAATTTCTTTTGTCCGAGAAATTCAGTGTCTGATAGCCTACAGCCCAACAAAGGGTGAATCTCTTAAAGGCCAGCATACCAGAAACTGCCCCATCAAATCAATCTATCGTTCGCCCAGCATGTGGAAGTCCCAGGTGCAATTCCCGGTCAGGGCACACAGGAGAAGTGAGCATATGTTTCTCAGCACCTCTCCCTTCTCTCTCTCTCTCTCTACCCTTCTCTTTCTCCCATCCTCCCACAAACATGGCTTGGTTTGAGCAAGTTTGCCTTGGGCACTGAAGATGGCTCCATGCATGCCCTCACCTCAGGCACTTTAAAAATAAATAAATAAACAAACAAAACAAAAATGCTTCGTTGCCAAGCAACAGACAGCGGTCCCAAATAGGCAGAGCACCGCCTGGTAGGGGGCTTGCCGGGTGGATCCCAATAGATCAGGGTACATGCGAGAGTCTGTCTCTGCCTCCCAGTCTCTCGCTTACTTTTTAAAAAATATATACTTATTTCAAAGTTCGGCACTGTCTTGTACATAAAGGAAGACCTGTTAAGAGAAGGATGGGGCCTGACCAGGCGGTGGCGCAGTGGATAGAGCGTCGGACTGGGATGTGGAGGACCCAGGTTCAAGACCCTGAGGTTGCCAGCTTGAATGCGGGCTCATCTGGTTTGAGCAAAAGCTCACCAGCTTGAGCCCAAGGTCACTGGCTCGAGCAAGGGGTCACTTGGTCTGCTGTAGCCACCTGGTCAAGGCACATATGAGAAAGCAATCAATGAACAACTAAGGAAGCGCAATGAAGAATTGATGTTTCCCATCTCTCTCCCTTCCTGTCTGTCTGTCCCTGCCACACACACACACACACACACACACACACACACACACACACAAGTGAAGGATGATAATTACGTTACAGGTTAGCAGAGCTCTGTCATTAACCGAGCTCCCTTTGCATGCTGGAGATCACTAGCTATAAAGTGGTTTTACTATCTGAGGATTCATATCCTACACAGAAAGAAGCTGCATTCCCAGCTGGAGATGAGTTGGAGCTCACCACAGCACACTCCAAAATGCCCTTCACTAACAAATTTACAAGCAAAAACACGTTTTTGAAAAGATGCTCTCTCCATTGCAGAGTCAAACATGAAGCTGATTCTTCAAGACCCAAACCCACCAGGGGGCTCTGGATTTAAGACTGGTTGGTTTTGCTTCAACCCCTAGGAATCTGCTCTAACTGAATTATGTTTTAGCATCATCTTCAGCTTAAATCCACCCCAAAACTCGGGGTTCCCTGGAGAAATTTTCCTCAGGTCTCAGTGCAAGAAAGAGCTCTATTTTAATCAACTAAAGGTTTTTTATATTTTTTGGAAAATATGACATCTTTTAAGAGACTGTGTTTCCCTGTTTGCTTTGACTGCTGGGAAGCTCACAGCCAAAAAGAAACCCTACTTTGATCATTCTTACGTCTGAAGCAGTATGTATCTCTGTATATAAACTTTCCCCAAACCTCTCACTATCCTGCCATCAACTTTTATACTGATTTCACTTGCATTTTTTGTCTCATGATTATGTATTCTTGTCAATCTGTCACAAATCCTTTCTTGAAGAGGAAGGGGCATAAACCAATCAATAGGAAGATCTGTTCCAGAAAGAAAGAAATGGTACAAATATTCATAGGAGCACCCAAATTTGGGTTGTATCACCCAAATAGTCCCACAAATGGAACAAATGCTACTACTCCTATTATTCTCTGAAATATTCCACAACATGATCAACGTCTTCAGAGACCATTCATAAATATAAAACAGGGGTCCCCAAACTACGGCACACAGGCTGCATGCGGCCCCGAAGCCATTTAAACGGCCCCCACCGCACTTCCAGAAGGGGCACCTCTTTCATTGGTGGTCAGTGAGAGGAGCACAGTATGTGGCGGTGCCACAAAGCGCTGCATCACTCACATACAGTACTACTTCCAGTGACGCAGGATGCACGCGTCATGGCTCCAGAAGCACATCATATCACTTGTTACGGCTAGCAGTGACAAATATGAAACCGGCCCGACCAGGCAGTGGCGCAGTGGACAGAGCATTGGACTGGGATGCGGAGGACCCAGGTTCAAGACCCTGAGGTCACCAACTTGAGCGCGGGCTCATCTGGCTTGAGCAAAAAAAGAAAAGCTCACCAGCTTGGACCCAAGGTCACTGGCTCGAGCAAGGGTTTACTCGGTCTGCTGAAGGCCCCATGGTCAAGGCACATGAGAAAGAAATCAATGAACAATTAAGATGTCGCAACAAAAAAAGAGATGATTGATACTTCTCATTTCTCTCTGTTCCTGTCTGTCTGTCCCTATCTGTCCCTCTCTCTGACTCTCTCTGTCCCTGTAAAAAAAAAAAAAGAAAAAGAAAATGGAACCAGACATTGACCATCTCATTAGCCAAAAGCAGGCCCGAAATTTAATTGTTCTTTATTTTAAATACTGTATTTTTTCCTGTTTTGGTTTTTCACTTTAAAATAAGATATGTGCAGTGTGCATATGGATTTGTTCATAGTTGTTGTTTTTTTATAGTCCGGCCCTCCAACGGTCTGAGGGACAGTGAACTGGCCCCCTATGTAAAAAGTTTGGGGACCCCTGATCTAAAACATGACTCCAGCCTGGCCCGGTAGCTCTGTTGGTTACAAGTCATCCCGATACACCAAGGGGATGACTCACCAAAGTTGCAGGATCATTCCCTATTAGGGCACACACAAGAATCAACCAATGAGTGCATAAATAGATGAAACAACAAACAGTGCTCATCTCCCTCACTCTCATCCATCTTCTCTCTCGCTCTCTTAAAAAAAAAAAAAAAAAAAATCAATAAATTCTTAAAAATTAAATAAGTAAATATTTAAATTAAAAACTGAAAAAGAGATGACTCTGGAATGGAGTGGTGGTCTATACCCTTCCTGCCCCACGCAATCACGCCCCCTGCCTCCATCGCGCCACTGGAGAACACGTTGACCTCTTGATGACCTGCCGGACACAGGTTCCACAGCAGCGCAGGCTGACGTAACCACAGAGGAAAGATTCTCAAGGCCCATCCCTGACTTGCCTTTCAAGTAGCCAGACTAAAAATTCCCCAGGGCCTGACCTGTGGTGGCGCAGTGGATACAACATCGACCCAGAACGCTGAGGTTGCCAGTTCGAAACCCCGGGCTTGCCTGGTCAAGGCACATATGACAAGTAACCAATGAACAACAAGAAAGAGGGAGAAAGATGAACGAGAGAGAAAGAAGAGAGAAAGAAGAGAGAAAGAAGAGAGAAAGAAGAGAGAAAGAAGAGAGAAAGAAGAGAGAAAGGAGAGAGAAAGGAGAGAGGGAAAGAAAGGGGTAGAGAGGGGGAGAGAAAGACTAGAGAGAAAGAACAAGAACAAAGAGAGAGGGAGGAAGGGTAAGAGGGAGGAAAAAAAGAAATCCCCAGGGGTATAGAATCACAAACTCAAGGGTT
Source organism: Saccopteryx bilineata (assembly GCF_036850765.1). Taxonomy (NCBI): domain Eukaryota; kingdom Metazoa; phylum Chordata; class Mammalia; order Chiroptera; family Emballonuridae; genus Saccopteryx; species Saccopteryx bilineata. Next base: position 193,731,025 of record NC_089495.1, on the reverse strand, counting down.
TGGTTCAGCAATCAGCCCCTTTAGGCATACTCAAAAGTTAAACCTGTCAATCCCTGAAAGTTACTCGCAAAATACACAAGGTTTTATGGCTGCAAGCCCTAATTTGTCCATAGGCAATGTTTCTCGTGGGCTCTCAATTAACCCTCCATTATCTTTTGGGGGCCTGTTGGAATCCCCTCACTACCCACTTGCCAAACCAACTGAAAAATGTGCCGGCTGCTTTGTCAATGGGAAGGATACCGTTCCAATTATTCACACGTTCCTTCTGGGGTTTTTGCCAGCAGGCCTGGGCTATGGCAGGCTGGAGGGCACTGCTGGTGGTTCGGCCGTGGGAGCAGCAGCGTGAGCCCGCTGAGACTCAGGCAGCAGTTCTCATACAGGGGGGAGGTTCGCCTCCCAGGGGACACCCCAGGGGGCAATGTCAAAGACATTTGTGATGGCCACAAACGGATAGGTGCTCCTGGCTGGCATCCACTGGGGAGACGCCAGGGATGTTGCTCAACAGCCTCCAGGGCACTGGACAAAGAATTATCCAGCACAAAACATCAGCAGGGCCAGCGAGGAAACACCCTGCCATCTGGGGGATTAAATGCAAATACGGTTCCATTCCCAGTGGGCACCACACAATGCCCCCTGGATCTCCAGCGCCCCAAGAAATGCTCACCGTTCTGGTACCACTGACCCAAATGGTCTCACATTCTAGTAAGAAAGTGCGCGTTGAGATGCCTGGGCAACATGAGGGGAAAGACCTTCACACGGAACACTTCTAACAATGTCAGCCTTGCCAGATGTCTAAATGCTGGCAAACGCTTTAGGACAATGAATGGACATACTGGGAAAGAAGTTGCTTAGGCTACAAGCGACTTGACTCCTAGGGGCAACCACTGCATTCTAAGATGACTTATTTTTGTGTGCTCAAAATCAGGCATGCTGGGTCCTGGGCAGGTACGCAGTGGACAGGCCCGGCGTGAGTCCTGGTCCTAATGCATAACCGGCAGGCTGACCCGCAGCCAACCCCAACTCTGCCACGTCTCCCTCGGCAATATCAGGGAGTCACAGAGCTTTGATCATACAAATGAAAGGTGGCACTGGAAACCAAATCAAGAAACTGGAAACTGGATAGTCACTTACCATCTTGCTTGGGAGATGGTTCTTTGGATTCCTTCTTATTTTTCCGACCCTCCCGCCCAGAATGGTCTTCTCCTAAATCTATGACAAGTTCGCTCTCGGAATCGGAGTCCAGGCCCAAATGGACTGTTGGGGAATCCGTCTCATCTTTTCCCTTCAGTTTATCCTTCGTGGGGTGAGGCGAGGGTTTGGCTTTCTCGGAAAAGTCCTTCTCGGGCGGGGGACTTGCCTTTTCCTTGACTGAGCCTGCATCTGCCTTCTCGCTGGGGGGCGACAATGTGCTTTTCAGCTCCTCTTTAATCTCCAGTGGGCTGGCCAGTTTGGGCTTTTTTTTGACAGTGGGTGTCTCCTTGTCCATTCGACTAACCTCTCTGTCTTCCGTGTCTTCCGGCTCATTCTTGGACTTCTGCTCGTCATCGCTGATATACTCACTGTCGCTACTATCTGACTTGTCGGAATCCTCCGAATCGCTGGGCTCCACGGCCGTATAAACATCTTCTGAGATTTCATTTATGCCTAAATTCAGAAAGAAAACCCAGCATGTGGCACAGTCACAAAATAAAAAGCAGGACCAAGAACGCAAACATTTTCCACGCCAAACACTGGAAATAAAAAGAAACATTTCAAGTCGCATCACACCGGCCTGGTGGGGTTCGCAGTGAACAAAAGGTGCCACTGAGACCTGCAGACAAAGGGACCTTGTGTTTGGAGAGAGTGTCTAAGACAACACACGGGACCAAACCACCTAAATTTTGAATTATCTGGAGCTAAAGCTTTGCAACAGCGATAACTAATGGGGATACAAACATGGGAGGGGTGGGAGGGAACACTAGAGATAAATTACTAAAACTGATCCATCTAACAGAGTAGAAAATAGAGGCTCAGAGCAATCACTTGTCTTAGGACACAGAGAAAACCAAGAGAGAGGCAAGGCCGAAACCAAGAGCTCCTCACACATCCCTGAAGCCTGAAAGCCCTTTACCCTTCGTGTCCAGAGCACAAAGAAGCAGGCCAACGCCTTAGAGTAGAGGTTGCAAACTCACAGCCCACAAGCCACATCTGACCACATTTTATTTAGGAAGCAATGCTTTGGCCCACACAGTAATTGGTTGTTTGCTCTTGTTTTTTAATTTGGAATCTGTTGCCCAATTCACAAATCGGGAAATTTCGCACACAAATCACAATGGCCGGCTTCTGCTGAGAGAGCAGATCTGGCCATTCTGGGCAACAGGCCTGCAAGGTATGGCTGTCTAGGGCCAAGCAGTACTGGCTCCTTCAGGTGGGGAAACTCAATGAGCTTCTAGTCTAGATTGGGAGGGATACCTCCACACAAAGGGACCACTGTTGCTTCTGAACAATAAAGTATCACAGGAGGTGGGCAGATGGAAGAGCAATCAGAGGAGACTTCCTGGAGGAGTTGACACCAAGCTCAGCTTTAGGGACGGGATTCAGGTAGGCAGCCTGAAGGCAGGCAGCAAAGGGGAAGAGGGAGGGAGGCAACAGGTACGGAAGCAGGATGGGTCTCCCAGGTGGGGAGGGCCCAGTCAAGAGAAGGGTTTGTGTTGGACACTTGCAGGACATGATCCTAAAGTCAAGACACTAACTAACATACTGAGAGGGTGCTCAGAGGCAGACCCAGGAGGACCTTTCTGCTTCTAACGCATCTCACAACCTGCACTTCCAAATCTGCAGGCTGTCACAACCAAAGAATACACTGAGGAATTAATTCAAAGAGCCTGTCTGAACAATTAACTAGCAAATCTGAAATAATTGGCTGTGAGTAGAAATATATTTTGAGTTGAACAAACAACTCAAGGTTCAAAGCAGCCAGGCTCCATCTCTGATCACACCTGGGTGGTATCCCTACATATAAGGAGGAGGAGGAGGAGGAAGGGAAGGAGGAGGGGGGGGAGGAGGAAGGGGAGGAGGAAGGGGAGGAGGAGAAGGTGGAGGAGGAGGAGGAGGAGGAGGAAGGGGAGGAGGAGGAAGGGGAGGAGGAGGGGGAGGAGGAGGAGGAAGGGGAGGAGGAGGAAGGAGAGGAGGAGGAAGGGGAGGAGGAAGGGGAGGAGAAGAAGGGGGAGGAGGAGGAAGGGGAGGAGGAAGGGGAGGAGGAGGAGGAGGAGGAGGAAAGCGAACCAAAAGACATACCTAATTGTGCTTTGCAACTCTCTATCGTCTTGTCAAGGTTGAGCTGGAACCTGCTGCGAATCTGCCGCTTGGGAGAGATGAGGGGAACGGGGGCGGCCTGCTGCTGGACCGACTCACTCAGCTCCTTCAAGTCCATCTCGGCCTTGCTTCGATCTGGAAGACACCCACATACCTTCGTCAGACCAGGAGTGGACGGATAAAGAACTCCCAGGGCTTACTTCTCACAAACACACATTTTAGAACATGGGAGGGAAAAACACCTAAAACATTTTTTGTGTGTGTACTTTTCTGAACTGAGAAGCAGGGAGGCAAAGAGGTAAGACTCCTGCATGCGCCCAACCGGAGATCCACCAGGCCTGCCCACCAGGGGGCGATGTTCTGCCCATCTGGGGCGTTGCTCTGTTGTGACCAGAACCATTCTAGCACCTGAGGCAGAGGCCATGGAGCCATTCTCAGTGCCCGGGCCAACCTTGCTCCAGTGGAGCCTTGGCTGTGGGAAGGGAAGAGAGAAAGAGAGAGAAAGGAGAGGGGGAAAAGTGGAAAAACAGGTGGGCACTTCTCCTGTGTGCCCTGGTCGGGAATCAAACCCAGGACTTCCACATGCCGGGCTGACGCTCTACTGCTGAGCTAACTGGCCAGGGCTAAAACATTTTTGTCATTTGTCCCAACATCACCTGCTCAATGACATGGGCAGAGATAACAACTTGAGAAAACACTTGGCAGGTTTACTACACAACAGTCTCCTAAACAATCGCCAGGGTTGCTCTCAGTGTTTGAAAGGCATGGCCCCAGCCAGATGTCTGTCCGCAGAACTCAGCATCTTTAGAGAATCTCGAAAGCCAAAGATTACAGTCATATGCTCAAGCTCAGTATTAGCAGATAAAGTGACGTCGAGTCGGGCCAGACTGTGCTTTGAACTCCAGGAAGAAATTAGAGAGAGGAGAGCGCGTATCCAAGAGACATGCAGAGCCCCTCAGAGGGCTGGGGAGCCCCTGATAACTGGGGCCCCCCAGCTTCATTCTTCATTCTTACTCAACCTAGTCTGGAACTCAAATTCGAAAGGAAGGGAAAACAGAAGAGAGGCAGACCTTCCTTCCAGCCAGCCTGCTCTACCTCCATTTGACTCTCAGCATGTAGGGAAAAGGTAAATACATTAGGCGTGCATTTTTTTTTTTTTTTTTTTACAGAGACAGAGAGTGAGTCAGAGAGAGGGATAGACAGGGACAGACAGACAGGAACACAGAGAGATGAGAAGCATCAATCATTAGTTTTTCATTGCGCGTTGCAACACCTTAGTTGTTCATTGATTGCTTTCTCATACGTGCCTTGACCGCGGGCCGTCAGCAAACCGAGTAACCCCTTGCTGGAGCCAGCGACCTTGGGTTCAAGCTGGTGGGATTTTGCTCAAACCAGATGAACTCGTGCTCAAGCTGGCGACCTTGGGGTCTCGAACCTAGGTCCTCTGCATCCCAGTCCAACGCTCTGTCCACTGCGCAACCACCTGGTCAGGCTAGGCGTGCATATTTTAAATCTGTGACTTCTCGCTCAGGTAACAAGAGTCCAAGCTCCTCGCCCTATTCCCAGGCAAAGGCCTCTGACTGCTGATGACTCAGGCCAAGGTCCTGCCCCCCCACCACCCAACTTCTGGCCGCGGGCTCTTTCTATGACCAACTAGACCAGATTCCATGAGTTTGCATTTCCTGAATCCCTTCCCTTCCTCTTCAGCTGCCTCCTCTAGGGTCCCAGAAACATAAAGGGACAGAATGAAGAAGGTTGTTGCAAAGGCCCAGAAAGCCTTGAGACTTTGCAGGAAGGAGCACCATCTCACCATGCCTGCCACCCTGGGGCATCCCCTCCAGCCAACCCCAAGCGGAGAATATGGGCATCTGCCCGACCCAGACTGGTCCCAGAAAAAGTCAGAAAGCACATGGCATTCAATCAAGGACAAAGAGGAGAAGCCACCTCTGAGCCTCTTCACACAAGCTCAGAGCTCAAGCCCTTCCTTCCATCTACACACACACCACCACCACCACCACCACCAGGCCGTCAGAGCTCAAGCCCTTCCTTCCATCTCCATACACACACACACACACACATACACACACCCCACCACCAGGCCGTCAGAGCTCAAGCCCTTCCTTCCATCTTCATACACACACACACACACACACACACACCACCACCACCACCACCACCACCACCACCACTAGGCCGTCAGAGCTCAAGCCCTTCCTTCCATCTTCATACACACACACACCCCGCCGCCAGGCCGTTAAAGAGGCCCAGGATACAGAGAGGTGGACCACAGGAGCTGTTCAAAGCCTTTACTCTCTCTCTCTCCCTTCTATTACGTTTTGTTTGTTTCCCGATGTGACTGCCACGCCTTCTCCTCCCACCACCCCTCCCCCCCCCAGAAAAGGGCTCTTCCCTATACTGCAGGCCTAGACTTGTTCCACTGAAGTGACCACAGGCAGCCTCCCAAATGCCCCACTCAACACATTTGCAGACGGCCAAAGCAACAAATTGCTCAGACTTGATCTTCTTACCATAATGAGGCCTCCATTAAAGTAAGATTAAGGAGAGAGGGCCTTTATCCAAAACCACACTCAGGGTGGACTGCCAGCATGAAGCAGAAACAGCATCCTTGTCGTTCAAGGGAAGGCTTCAAGAGCCTGACCAGGTCATGGCACAGCGGAAAGAGCAGCAGCCTGGGATACAGAGGACCCAGGTTCCAAACCTCGAGGTTACTGGCTTGAGCGTGGGTCGATGGCTTGAGTGTGGGATCATAGATATGACCCCGTGGTCTCTGGCTTGAGCCCAAAGGTTGCTGACTTGAAACCTAAGGTCACTGGCTTCGCTGGAGCCCACACTGGTCAAGGCACATATTAGAAAGCAATCAATGAACAACTAAGGTGCCGCAACTAAGAATTGATGCTTCCCATTTCTCTTCCTTCCTATCTGTCCCTCTCTTCCCTCGCTCTCTTAAGAAAAAGATGAGAGGCCCTGGCCGGTTGGCTCAGTGGTAGAGCGTCAGCTTGGCGTGCAGAAGTCCCAGGTTCGATTCCCGGCCAGGGCATATAGGAGAAGCGCCCATCTGCTTCTCCACCCCCCCCTTCCTCTCTGTCTCTCTCTTCCCCTCCCGCAGCCGAGGCTCCATTGGAGCAGAGATGGCCCAGGTGCTGGGGATGGCTCCTTGGCCTCTGCCCCAGGCGCTAGAGTGGCTCTGGTTGCAGCAAAGAGATGCCCCAGAGGGGCAGAGCATCGCCCCCTGGTGGGCAGAGCGTTGCCCCCTGGTGGGCGTGCCGGGTGGATCCCGGTCGGGCGTATGCGGGAATCTGTCTGTCTCTCCCTGTTTCCGGCTTCAGAAAGATACAAAAGAAAAAAGAAAAAAGAAAAAGATGAGGTTCAAGCAAACATATCAGTATCTGTGCATGTGTGGGCATACACACACATGTGTATGCACATGTGTACACAAGCACGCACACATTTGCTAACCAGGAACTTCTCAGAGAGCCTATCAGCACCAGGACTGAGGACACTCACAGGTGTGAATGCACAGCCACTGTGGAGGGGAAGGGTTTGTTCCAAGTCACTGGAGAATCACCTTACAAAGAGAAGACAGAGAGGGAAGCCATGATAAAAAAAAAGGAGAAAGGGGGAGGGGAAGGGGAAGAGAAGGAGGAGGACCAGGGAAACAAAAAAAAAAGGACCCAATTAAAGACAGTACGAATAGGACTTAAGGCCTTCAACAGCTAATCTGCAAATACGACAGCAAAAGGCAGAATAGGATGTCTGTCTGGTAATTTATGCTCACAGAAATGAGGATGCATATTAGATTCCAAAGAGAAAAGGCAGCCTTTTCAAGTACAAGTTAGGAAAGAAGTGTCACAAAAATACTCTCCATGAAGTGTGTGTGTGGGGGGGGGGGGGGGGGGGTGTTTGCTACCCAAATGATATGCTCATCAGTCCTCAATAACATTTTTACACAGTTAATAGATCCCAAATAGCCTGATCAGTGGTGACACAGAGGATGGAGCATCAACCTGGGACACTGAGGTCCCAGGTTCAAAACCCCAAGGTCGCCAGCTTGAGCATGGGTTCCTGGCTTGAGCGCGGGATCACTGGCATGAATGATCCCATGTCATTCACTTGAAGCCTACTTTCTCCCCCTTCCTGTCTCTGTCTCTTAAAAAAAAAAAAAATCCCATATAGCAGTTATTGAAAAACACCAATTACTGCACCAGGGGTCAGAAACTCTTCTTTCCGTAAAGGGCCAGAGAATAACTAGGCTCTGTAAACCAGGGGTCCCCAAACTTTTTACACAGGGGGCCAGTTCACTGTCCCTCAGACCATTGGAGGGCCGGACTATAAAAAAAACTATGAATAAATCCCTATGCACACTGCACATATCTTATTTTAAAGTAAAAAAACAAAACGGGAACAAATACAATATTTAAAATAAAGAACAAGTAAATTTAATCAACAAACTGACCAGTATTTCAATGGGAACTATGGGCCTACTTTTGGCTAATGAGATGGTCAATGTGCTCCTCTCACTGACCACCAATGAAAGAGGTGCCCCTTCCGGAAGTGCAGCGGGGGCCGGAAAAGTGGCCTCAGGGGGCCGCATGCTGCCGTAGTTTGGGGACCTCTGCTGTAAACAACACAGGGTCTGGTGCAAAGGAGAAAAGAAACAGTATGTCAACCAATGGCTGGTAGCTGTTTCCCATTAAAATTTTATTTACAAAAACAGGTGGAAAGCCAGATTTGGTCTGCAGACTGTAAACTCTGCCATCGCTGTGTAAGAGCCTGTGACTGCTAACCTGGCGCCACACGTAGATTACCTATTGAGCTCTAAAAAAAATCCTAATGCCTTGGCCACCACCCCCAGAGACTCTGGTTTAATTGGCCTGGGCTAAGTCCTGGACACTGGCCTTTTAAAAGTCCCCTGGGTGATTCTAATGGCAGCGAAGGTTGAGAACCCTGTGTTAGACCAATGCGAGTAAAGAAAACCCCTCATGATCTGCCTGAACCCTAGCGTATCTGTGTTAACAGAACCACTCTTCTAAACCGTCAAGTTCACAGAGAGAAACCTACACCTCATCATCAAGAGAAATGAAAAGAAAGGAAAGTACCTCATTTTACAAAAAATAAGGTCGCTCGAGTCAATAAGCTACTGTACTGTGTGTTCTAACAAGAAACCACCAAAAGCCAGGGAGCTGGCAACCCAGGTCCCTGGGAGCAGACCTTCCGTTTCTCCGAATGTAATTATCTTCCTGACCATTTCAGCTGCGTTGGACTCGCCTCCCCTCCAGGGGGAGGAGAGCGGGCTGCTGTCACTCAGCTCGCAGGGGCTTCTCTGGACTCTCTCCACCCCTGCCCTTCTATATCGGGAGTATCTTCAGAATCCACCCCAGCTGCCAACATTTTGAACTTTTCAGCTGATAGGAAGACAGCTCAGGCTATAAATGGAAACCACGGATTAAAAAAAAAAAAAAATACCCACGCTAGAGAAAGAGGCACGATCTTCCATTTCTGGAGGGAGTGTTAAATCAGAACAGTCCCTGTAGAGGGTAATTTGACAGTGTCTCTCCAAATGTCAAGTGCACATGGCCTCTGACCCGGGGTTCCACTTATTGGAATTTACCCTATGGCTGCACACTCCAATGTGGGTAAAGGGGTCTTTATCGTAGCTGTTTTCAACGGGGGGGGGGGGGGGGGGGGGGGGGACGGGGGACGGGGGGGGGGGGACAACCTAGAGTCCATAAATGAGGTGCCTGGCTAAAAAAGTTACAGTTCACTGTGAAATGGATTCAAATGCAGCTGCTAAAATAAAACAGTGGCAGAGCTCAGTACCCGGACACGGAGAGCCAACCTGTTTAGTGGGAAAAGCGACAATGGGGAGGAGGCTTTAGCATGGGGGAGAAAGGAGGAAGTGGAACACAGATAGGAATACGTCTGTGTTCCTGGGGCTTCTCAATGCGGGCGCTTCAACATCTGGGGCTGGATAGGTCTTTGTCGAGGGAGGTGAGCATGGAGGGGCGGGCTGTCCTGTGCATTGTAGAATGTTTAACGGCAACCCTAGCTTCCATCCACTAGATGCCAGTAGCACCCCAGTTGTGGCAATAAAAATGTCTCACATATTGTCCCATGTTCCCTGGGAGACAAAATCACCAAGATTGAGAACCACTGGTTTTTATCTTTCTTCTTCCCTTTTACTTAGAGGCAGGGAGGCAGAGACAGATTCCTGCATACGCCCCGACTGGGATCGACCCAGCAAGCCCCCTACAGCGCCATGTTCGGCCCATCTGGGGCCACTGCTCCGTTATTCAGCAACAGAGCTATTTCAGCACCTGAGGCAGAGGCCATGGAGCCATCCTCAGTGCCCTGGGCCAACTTGCTCGAATGAAGCCATGCTGCAGGAGGCGAAGAGAGAGAGAAGGGGAGGAGTGGAGAAGCAGATGGGCGCTTCTCCTGTGTGCCCTGACTAGGAATCGAACCCGGGACTTCCACACGCCAGGCCAATGCTCTACCACTGAGCCAACCGGCCAGGGATCACACTGGTATATATCTAGTAGTAAACTCTCCAGGGAGGATAAACATGGGTAATAGTGATCGCCTGTGAGGGGCAGGTGATAAGAGGTCGCAGCCAGGGGGGCTTTTCCTTAAATATCCTTCTGTACTTTGAAATGTCTCTTACCATGTGCCCTCATGACTTATAAAAACCAAATCAACTTTTCCAAAGAGAAACATAACCAATTCTTTTTCAGTTACAAAAGAAAAGAAATAAAGATAAAATAGAACTCCTTTGTTCAAAACACGACGGCTGACTATAACAGATGGACTTCCAGGAGCCACAAAACAGTGGCCCCTTCAAGGGTACACTAGTCAGACAAGAGACCCTGGCGGATGCTCGCATCCCCATCAAAGCCATGCTGGGATTCTTGCTCACTTCACTCACGGTAAAAAAGAAAAAAAGAAATCAAGACAACCTTTGGGAAACCCTGGCCCCTACACTGCCTCCAGCCTCTTCAGCAATGCCCGACTCCCAGGCCCTGCTTCCTGGGAAGAACACATGTCTCTCAGCGGCCAAATACGCAGCGCAGAGAGAGCAACCAGGCTCACTCTTGTCACTGACAGGACCCACCGCTGCCCCGCTGCACACGTTCAGCCCAGAGCAGACCCCTCTGTGAGCTAGGAGAGGAGCATTCACAGAGAACGCAAACCAGAACCCAGAAGAAGAAAGGAATCAGGGCCTCCTCCTTGGCCCTGTCTCACCAACTCGTTCTTGTTTGTGACTCATTTATAATCACCACAGAGTCACACAAGGGGCCATGACAATCCTCCAGGGTTGGGCACCTTGTTAGGAGCTAAGAGGCCCACAGGGCAGCCACTGAGGGGCCCTGTTGCCAGCAGCAGGGTGAGGTCAGTCTCGGTCTCTGCAGAAACCTTCCCCTCGGTCACGCACCCAAATTCATACTTATGAGAGTCAAGTAACCAACGAATAACCCGCGGACTGGTGCTTGCTTTTTGTTAGTTGGATTTATTTAGCCCAAGTAAAGTCTTTATGTTTTGAAGGAATTGATGTAAAATTTTTAAAAACTTATATATAAGAGTTCCCTTAAAAATACGAATTCCTGTTTTTCTTGAAAATTCAGAATCTTGACAAACACAGGTTCGAGTGGTGGGAGCTGCTTCCTATCAGAAAGCACTTTGTCCTCCGTGTGATTGCCCGTAATCAAGCCCCCAACCCAACCCTACAGCTGGCCAGCTTGTCCAAGGGCACATGAAAGTTAAAACTGGGCCCTGTCTGGAAGTATTTTAGGTCCTGTATCCCGGTCAAAAGCCCAAGTTACACAGCAAAAACGGCCAAACTTTCCCTCAAACCATGTGTGACCCTGGGTAGGTAACTTTACTTCCCTGGACCTCAGTTTCCACTTCTGTGAAATGGGGCTACTAACTACCTTAAAACTTATGGGGTTTTTTTCGTAGTTTTCATTTGCAGAGAGTAAAATTCCCTTTTTGGGGGAATATGGTTCTGAGTTTGAACACCTGCTTAGTTTTGTGTAACCAGCACCACAAGAAGAATGCAAGACAATTCCACCTGCCACAGAACCCCTTTGCGATCTGTAGTCAAATCACCCCCCACCCCCGGGGCCCCTGGCAGTCACTGATCTATCTGTCTGCCATCTCCACGAGTTTGCCTTTTCCAGTGTAATTCTTAAATTAAATATTCTGTTAGCTGTCACAATGTCATCGTTATCTGTAGCACTACCTTATTTCTGGCTGCTCAAAGTCCTTATACAGACGATGGACATAATCAAGGCCCATAAAGCATTTGCCCCGTCCCTGGGGTGCTAGAGATTTAGCATTTCCCTCCACTTCCCCGTTTTTCTCCTCATCCCTGAGACTTTTCACTGCTTCCCATCGGATCCTCTTCCCAGTAGGTAACTGAAACCCCAGCCCTAAAACACCCACATTCCCGATGCTTCTGCTCCCGCTGACCAACGAGGCACGGGTCCCAGAATGGAAAGAGCTAGCAGGGAGCTTCTGCACAGGAGGCCCGGTGAGGCTGTGCCCACCCCCCGGACGCAGGACAGGAAGAAACTGCACTCCCACCATGGGTCAAGCCAAACCGAAAGACCCGCCGTGTCACGAGGATGCCCAAGGGCCGCCCGATTTAGGGAAGGAGCTATTCTCACCATGCATGAGCGGCACAGAGGAAATGTGACCGTGAGAACGCCTCCACACAGCGTTTCTTCTCGGGGTGTGGAGGTGGGAGGAGGGGGTGAGAAAGCAAACCACAGAGCTGAGAACGATGACTATTCCCCAGGGCAGCAAATGGGTCCCCTGTTCTCCAAGTAAGCAATTCCCACCCATCAATCTGAACGGGAGCCCCTAAAGCCACCGCACTGACTCCAATCTCATCCAAGCTGCACTGACAGGTGACCCACGGTGAGCAAGGCGCAGGGCTCCGTGGAGACACACCCTGCCCTGCCACCTTCGGGCTCTGCAATTCTAGGCACCAGAGGCCTCCTCTCCAGACTCCAGTTTCTCCACTTTTCTCTGAAAAGGACACTGCAGGACAAGATGCATCTGGAAGGCATTGACCACCTCAGCCTGCAAAATCGTGCTAGAGAATCCTCCCTAAGCCCTGTAGTATTTGCCTCCAGGACACCACACAGCACAAACACAGCCCCAGCCACCCCGGTGGCTTTCCCTTTGACCGGTGGCTTTCCCTTTGACCGCCGCGCCTCCTCAGCCTTCTCTGCTGACGGAGCCTCCTCTGCTGATGGAGATACTCAGGCACCCCGGACCCTCACTCTTTATGTCCTACACCCGGGTCTTAATCTTAGCACTACTGCCACTGGGATCAGAGAATTCCTTGTTTGGTGGGGGAGGAACGTGTACCAGCCTCCCTGACCTGCAACCACTAAATCACTAAATGCCGGCGGCAGGCAACCCCCACTGCCACCCCACCTATGAGAACGGCTGCTCTAACCCAACCCTGTGTACCAATCAAGAGGCCCAGAATTACACTCCTGCCTTGACCTGGCCTCAAGGCACCCAAAGGTACAGAATCTAAAACTGAGCTGGCTCCTGTTCCTCCTGCCACATCTAAATCTATCAGCACAGCCTGACCTGTGGTGGCGCAGTGGATCAACTGTCGACATGGAATGCTGGTCGCTGGTTCAAAACCCTGGGCTTCTGGCCGGTTGGCTCAGCGGTAGAGCGTCGGCCTAGCGTGCGGAGGACCCGGGTTCGATTCCTGGCCAGGGCACACAAGAGAAGCGCCCATTTGCTTCTCCACCCCTCCGCCGCGCTTTCCTCTCTGTCTCTCTCTTCCCCTCCCGCAGCCAAGGCTCCATTGAAGCAAAGATGGCCCGGGCGCTGGGGATGGCTCTGTGGCCTCTGCCTCAGGCGCTAGAGTGGCTCTGGTCGCAACATGGCGATGCCCAGGATGGGCACAGCATCACCCCCTGGTGGGCAGAGCATTGCCCCTGGTGGGCGTGCCGGGTGGATCCCGGTCAGGCGCATGCGGGAGTCTGTCTGACTGTCTCTCCCTGTTTCCAGCTTCAGAAAAATGAGGAAAAAAAAAAAAAAACAAACCCTGGGCTTGCCTGGTTATGGCACATATGGGAGTTGATGATTCCTACTCCTCCCCCTTCTTTCTCTCTCTCTCTTCTCTAAAATGAATAAATAAAAAAATAAAATAAAAAATAAATAAATCTATCAGCACAGTTCCTGGCACAACCCAGGGACTGCTGGCAGCGGGGGCCTGGTCTGAGCACTGCGGGGTGTTCGCCAGCACCCCTGATCTGTCCACTGGATGCGTGCGGCACCTCCCACCCCCCAGCTGTGCTGACAGAAATGTCTCCTGACACTGCAAGTGTCTCCCGGGTGGAGGGAGGAGCTGCCCCTGTTTGGGAATGGCGGACAAGGGCCAGTCTCCACCCAGCAGCCAAGAGGTCCTTCTAAAGCCAGCTCACCTCCCTCCACTGCTCCAACCAGGATCCTCAAGGCCCCTGTGCTCTCTGACTCCCCCCCCTCCCCCTCTCCCTCCCCACTGGAACATAACCAACTACCTGGGCCTCCTTGCCACGCCTATGACACACGAAGTTCATCCTTACCCTAGGGCCTGTAAATGTCTTGTTTCTTCTAGAATGTTCTTCCTCCTGGTCCTGGCATGGCTGGTTTTTCCTGTCATGCAACTCTCCACTCAAACAGGCCCTTCCCTAACCCTTCCACCTAGTGAACCACTGCCCCTTCTCCCTAGCCCCACCCCACCCACCTCTCTCTGTCACATTCACACTCTCACCTTGTGGCATGACCTGTCCTGTTTGTCGACCCTGATTATCCTCTGTCCCTCTAGAACCCATGCTCCACGAGAGCGGGGCCCTTGCTCACCATACTCTGCCCCATGCCTAAAGCATTATATAATACATAGATGCTCAATAAAAACTGGGAACCATGGTGGAATGTATCAATACAATAATAACTTCATAAAATAAGGTAGTTAACATTTCTAGTGCCAATTTTTGCTGAAGACTTTGGCCAAAGGTAGTATTTAAAAAAAAAAAATAGGAGAGAATTGAGGACACATTATATCAGAATATACTGCACACAGAAAAGGAAAATACTGATTCCTAATAGTGGATATACACACAAACATATAATACACACACACACACACACGCATACACCTTTACATATATGAGAACTGTGTCACTATGGTCAAGGGCAAGTAAGGCTGTTGGCACTGGCCTGAAGTGCCCAAGATAAAACAGCTTTGCATGTTAACAAGTCCTAGGAAACCTCTTACTTGTTCCTTTTATTGATCTGTCTTCACAGTCATCCACTGTAGCTTTTAAATAGTTCTCTCAAAGAGTTCAGAGTTCAAGAACCACGCACATAAGAGGGCATCACAAACTTGCAAAAATATTCATCACTGCCACACAAAGAGACTTCCAAAATTCTAACTGACCCAGGTTAAGGTTCAGGATGCTTCCGGTGGTGGACGTCTTGTCCGTTTTCACTGTGATTGGCGCGGACACTTGAGGAGAGAAAGGTTTCGGGCTGCCAGATAAACTCCCTGCTTGTCCCGTCTTCATGGAGGCCGGTGATGCTGAAAAAAGTATGGCACTTGTTAAAAGGCAGATTTACAAAACAATAAACACATAAAACTTGTCTTCCGTGATGGGTGGGGGAGAGCAGAGAAATTGTATCTGATTTCAACAGGTCACCAGAGCACCACCGATGGGGTGGAGCGGGCAGGGCTGGCCATTTATTTCAAAGCAAAGGGCTTTTACCCAATGTTAAACCGTTAAAGCCACAAAGGAAGGAGGCCTCCCAGTTATTCTATTAAACACAAAGCTCTAAGACAAATCGGCTAAGCTGCCACTGAAATTGGTTTGGCCCATTCACGGGTGTAAATCTCAAAATAAATAGCGATTAAACCAGCCCCCACCACAGTCCAGATGCAGAGACCAGAGCCAGGAGTGTCAATGGCATGCCTCTCGCTGTGGGAGACACAGGGGCCGGTTCCCACAGCTCCTGCACCTGCCGGGGGCCAACTTGACCCCTCAGGAGAGCTTGGGATTCCCGTTTCAAAGCTTCTGAAAGGCTGAAGGAAGCTGAATTCAGTCCCAGTGAGGGGACGCTGATAAATTATCTCCTTTTCACTGTTTCAAACTTTGACAGGAAGCTGGAGAGTCGTACCTATGCCCAAAGCTTTTAAAAATGCCTTAAAACTACCTTATATCCTGTTTCCTGGACCCTCATCCACTGGGTACAGGAAAGACAGAAACCAAACCATTTAACAAAAGGAGGTGGCTCAGACGGGCCAACTGGAGCCTCCTGGAGACCCTCACACCCTTTCCCTGGACATCACTGGGACTGTCCTGCTACTCAATGTGCGACAGGCAACACACTGCCAGCTCCCCTCAGATGCACAGGAAACAGACTTGGAGGTGATCGGTCCTTCAGAGACCGCTGCAGACGGCAAAGGTATTAGGCATCAAGACATCATGGGGACGTCACAGGCTCTCAGACACTGGGGTGGGCGCTTACCTCGGTTTCCTCACCTGCCAAATAGGGATTCTCAGGGTGAGGATTCGATAGGTTAAACTTGTACAGCAGCTGGGCTACTCAATATACCCGAGGTAACCTCATCTCTGGTGTCTGGACCCACCCACACTCTGTCTAATGTAACAGAGTGGGGAAGACTCTAGGCACCGAGAGAAGTAGATTCAAGCACGGAATAAAAGCCAGACCAGGCGCAAATCTCAGCTCGGCTGCTGACTTGCTGTGTGATCTTGGGTAAGTTACGCGATGTCTCTGAATCTCCTTTCCTGACAGCGGCAAAGAGGAATCCCGTCCTCAACTGAGGGCTGTTATTATTACTGACTAGCCACTAGTACAGTAACACGCAGCGCTGAAGTGCTTGTTACACAAAGAAACACAAAGAAACATAAGGGCATTTTAAAAGAGTTTAAATATTTCCAACAAAACGTTTAGTGTTAGGATGTTTGGGTGTTTGTTTGTTTTTTGTTTGTGTTTTAACTAATTCATTCATTTATGTTCTACCTATTTCCAAGGGATCTGTGTGGCTGAAAAGATCGGTATAATGTACTACCCGTGAGGACTCCAGAAGACCACGCTTATCTAACTGTAGTCTCTGAAACTAACAAGTAGGCCTAGCAGAGAGGGTCTAACTTAGCACACTATCAAGCACTGCTGAGGATTTCAGGGAACTTTGACAAGGAAGCCTAACCCTAAAGGGAACAAGAACAAAGAAACATGCAGGCCCTGGCCAGGTAGCTCAACTGGTCATAGCACTGTCCTAAGATACTAAGGTGTGGGTTCGAGCCTGGTCAGGGCACAGACAAGAATCAACCAATGAGTGCATAAAAACGTAGAACAACAAACTGACCTTTCCCTCTCTCTTTCTAAAATCAATAAAAATAAATTCTTTTAAAAATACATGCAAAGGTACTGTCCCAAGAGCCCTCAGCCAAGTGAGTCCATGGTTCCCTGCTTAACAGATTGTTAAAAAAGTAAAAAGGAGAGGCCAGAAGGCGGCCTAACAGAGCCCTGCCTGCCCCAGCTGTGGTCCCGCAGAAGATTTTAGTAACAACACAGGCAAAGTAATTATCTTTATAATTCTGTGTGTGTGTATGTATGTGTGTGTGATCAAAATAAACAAGCAACTGATACAAGCTTTTAATTTCACATATAGTTTCCTTTGTTAATAAAATTTCAGTACTGAGGTTTAAGAAACATGCTTTTTAAATTGTTTTTTTTTTGTTTTCTTTTGTTTTTTTTAAACATAGTTCTTGGATATGGCAAGGATAACGGTTTGCGTGGAGACAGGTCTGGCTCACGCCCCTCCCGGCCAGCAGAGGGCAGGGCAACCCTCATGGGCCTCTAGAACCACACTGTTTCCTGTCACTGAGAGGGGCAGCACCTCAGTCACCTAGCAACCCACAGGACCCACACCAGGAGTAAGTCCTGAGGAAGCCATGGCCCATGCCCACCCCTGAGTGCCACATGCCCCACCTACCCGATTTGTGACAGACCTTGGCCCTGCCTCGACCCCTATCAGTTAATGTGACAGCCACTCACCAGGTTGTTCAATCCTCCTGCCTCAACTTACCCAACTTTTCAGCAAGGCCTATGCACACCACTTCCAAAATATACCCCAGATCTCTCCACTGATCCCCACCTCTGCTGCTATCTCTCTAGTCCATGCATTCAACGGGGGCAGTGTGGCTCTCAGAGGGCAAGAAGTGGTTCTTAAAGGGTGAAAAGCTCCTACACTTCAGTATACAGCAGAGACATGCACGCAGTACACAAACAGATATACAATACTTTTTAAAAACCTCATGAAGGTCCACTTCTAGGTATATACCCCAAAGAACTGAAAACAGGCACTCAAACAAATCCTTGTACACAAAGGTTCAGAGCAGCACTATTCGCAATAGCCCAAAGGTAGAAACAACCCCAATGTCCAACAAAAAACAAACTGTGACCCTAAGAAATGAGATGTTACTGGGTCATAAGAAAGAATGCCATTCTGATGCATGCTGCAAGTGAAGGACCTTTAAAATCTTTAAAATGGGTACAAAAATGTATGTTAACATAGAAAAATGTACATAAATAATTCTGTAATTGGCCCTGGCCGGTTGGCTCAGCGGTAGAGCGTCGGCCTGGCGTACAGGAGTCCGGGGTTCGATTCCTGGCCAGGGCACACAGGAGAAGCGCCCATCTGCTTCTCCACCCCTCCCCCTCTCCTTCCTCTCTGTCTCTCTCTTCCCCTCCCGCAGCCAAGGCTCCATTGGAGCAAAGATGACCCGGGCGCTGGGGATGGCTCTGTAGCCTCTGCCTCAGGCACTAGAATGGCTCTGGATGCAACAGAGCGACGCCCCAGAGGGGCAGAACATCGCCCCCTGGTGGGCATGCCAGGTGGATCCCGGTCGGGCGCATGCAGGAGTCTGTCTGACTGCCTCCCCGTTTCCAGCTTCGGGAAAAATGAAAAAAAAAAAAGAAAAAGAAAAAGAAAAAACAACAAAAAAGAATTCTGTAATTATATGACTCCAGCGAGGTTCAATAGGTATGATCTTAAAAAACCTTTATTCCGGCTTTTATGTGGCCATCTAGAGAAATGTGGAGAATACTCAGCTGGCCAAAATGCCTACAGCATTAGGGGTGAGAAAATTAGCAAGGACATATATGTATCATATATAAAAACGACATTAAGAACACAAATCAGGCCCTGGCCAGTTGGCTCAGTGGTAAAGCGTCGGCTTGGCGTGCAGAAGTCCCGGGTTCAATTCCCAGCCAGGGCACACAGGAGAGGCGCCCATCTGCTTCTCCACCCCTCCCCCTCTCCTTCCTCTCTGTCTCTCTCTTCCCCTCCCGCAGCTAAGGCTCCATTGGAGCAAAGATGGCCCGGGCGCTGGGGATGGCTCTGTGGCCTCTGCCTCAGGCGCTAGAGTGGCTCTGGTCGCAACATAGGGATGCCCAGGATGGGCAGAGCATCGCCCCCTGGTGGGCAGAGCATCGCCCCTGGTGGGCGTGCCAGGTGTATCCCGGTCAGGTGCGTGCGGGAGTCTGTCTGACTGTCTCTCCCCATTTCCAGCTTCAGAAAAATACAAAAAAGAAAAGAAAAGAAAACAAATCAGGCCTGACCTATTGTGGGGCAGTGGACGGAGTGTCAACCTGGAATGCTGAGGTCACCAGTTCCAAACCCTGTGTTTGCCTAGTCAAAGCACATACATACTACTACAAGTTGATGGTTCCCAATCCTCCCCTTCTTCTCTTTCTCTCTCTCTAAAAATCAATAAACAAAATCTTGGAAGGAAGGGAGTGAATCAACGCGTCCATTTAAAATATTTGCATTCATATTACCTCACAAAACCAGGTTTCTTCCCCAAGTCATGTCTCTCAAAATTCCATCACACTCCCATCACCTGTCATATTTACATATGATCTATATACTCCTGACAATGAGAACTATGCACACTAACACAGAAAGAAAGCCAAGAAACACTGCGAAGCTAAGAGGCAAAAAGCTTAGCATGATCCCATTCCGCCACAAAAAAGAAAAAAATTTATCATCATCAATGTGATTATTTACATTAAAAAATTGGAAGGAACAGCCAATTCTTAATAGTCGTCACCTCTTAGGGTAGAATGACGGGCCATTAATTCTATAACATTAAATTTTAAAACGAATGTTTTATGTTCAAGAAGAAAAAAAATGAGGCACAAATTAAATGCAAATAAGAGCTTCAAAGATACATGGGAGGCAATCAGAATCCTGTTCACAGCTGAAATTCAAAAGCCTTGGACATTAAATCAATAGTTCTCAGTGGGGACTGGAGGGATGGCTGTGTCCTCCGGGGGATATGCGATGACGTCTGGAGACGTTTCTGGCTGTCATAATTGTGAACTGGGCGTGCTACCAGTACCTAGTAGGCCAGCGGTGCTGTTCTAGTGCACAGGACAGCCCCCACAATAGTGTTATCTGGCCCCAAATGTCAACAGTGCCAAGGCTGAGGAATCTCGTTTTAATTCACTTGAGACAATTTCAAAAGCAAAAAGGACACTGGGAAATGCTTGTTTCAATTAAGCTTTGAAACGGATGCCAATCCTTTTATAACACCATAAATCTTGCCCAAAGGAAGAACTAATAGCCTTTGAAGTCACCAATAATTTAATAAGATTTCATACTTTGATGTCCAATTCACAAGTGTGGGCTAAGACACATCGCTTATGATCTACATTTACAGAATGCGAGCCTGTGCTAAATGCTGTTCTGACTACATGAAACAGGAATCTTAGGATGAAATTAGAAAAAAATGTCCCTTCCCTCCCCTGCACCCCAGCCCTCTGAAGGTGAAGGGGAGACCGAGTCATGCTAAATGTCCTCTACTTATCAAACCCTGAAAACAGCTTCTATGTCCAAAGCGCTGCACCTTACACAAGCCGTGGTGGCACGCACAGGTACATCACTGGATGGTCTGTGATGAGACAGAAACGCTGGGTTACCTCCTAACATGAAAATATATTCAGAACACAAGGTTAAGTTAAAATTTAAAAAACAAAACTCTAAATAGTCCAAACATTGCATACAGGTGATCCACGAATCAAGCACATAGTTCACAGATGCATTTGATGTAGCGTATCATTTCCTGTTTTTTGTTTGTTTGTTTTTTAATAAAAGTCAGGGTAGCCTGACCAGGCGGTGGTGCAGTGGACTGGGGTATGGAGGACCCAGGTTCGAGACCCCGAGGTCACCAGCTTGAGCACAGACTCATCTGGTTTGAGCAAAGCTCACCAGCTTCAGCAAGGACTTACTCGGTCTGCTGAAGGCCCACAGTCAAGGCACATATGAGAAAGCAATCAATGAACAACTAAGGTGTCGCACGAAAAACTGATGACTGATGCCTCTCATGTCTCTCCGTTCCTGTCTGTCCCTGCCTATCCCTCTCTCTCTGTCTCTGTAAAAATAATAATAATAATAATAATAATTGAGGCTTCTCTTGAACAACCAGAAATTTGGAAACACTGAGCCCCCGTTCCCACTTGGCTACAACCAGGAGGAAGAAAAGGCCCCACTGCCCTTTAGAAAAAAGGCATAGCTCAGAGCCTCATGTGTCGGATAGTAGGTCGGCATTGCTTTGGGAAGTGTTATACACACAAGCGCCCATGTGCACATGTAATCAGTCATGGTAAGGGGTGCAGTTCTGCCTTAGTTCACCCCAGTCCCTACCACTTCCCAGCCTCGCTCACTTCCATACCTGCGTGACCTGTGGAAGTGAGAGTTTTCAACTTAATTGTATGACTTATATACCAACGTGGAAAACTCTCTACACGCTGGAATCAAAGGACTGACTGCAGGAGGTGGTATAATCTGCGCCCTTAGTCTTTGTAAATAACAATTATTTTATGACAAATACATATTGATTTCACAATAAAAAGGGAGTTTATGAAAACAGTTTCCCTTCTCCCTAAGCAGTCATTCAAATGGAGCTATAAGACCAAAGGCCAATTAGTTCACACGGTGGTGACAGCCAGGCCCAGGACTCTGACCTTAATATATATTAATGACTTAAATTGGGATCCCACAAGCAAATATTGAAGAAGGCATCAATTCTGGCCAAGAGACCTAGATAAAGGGGGAAGCAGAAAAATCGCTGAGAATATAAATCACTCTGACCATTAATATTCCAGGACACCACGCGTGAGAGGCTTCTGGCTGAGCAACGTGCTCCTCAGAAAGCTAACTCCACTTCCAAGGATTATAGACACATGCTTCTGAGTGTCTCAATCCCACTTCACCACCCATAGAAGCGTATCTAAACTCATAAACATTTTATTTAATAACATATTTCGATTTTATGTTGCTGGTTACAAATTTTTCATTGCTGTAACTAATATGGCTTTTCTGTTCCTAAGGCAATCTTTTTTTTTTTTTTAAACAGTTTTGGTCGGCCTAGCGTGCGGAGGACCCGGGTTCGATTCCCGGCCAGGGCACACAGGAGAAGCGCCCATTTGCTTCTCCACCCCTCCGCCGCGCTTTCCCTCTCTGTCTCTCTCTTCCCCTCCTGCAGCCAAGGCTCCATTGGAGCAAAGATGGCCCGGGCGCTGGGGATGGCTCTGTGGCCTCTGCCTCAGGCGCTAGAGTGGCTCTGGTCGCAACATGGCGACGCCCAGGATGGGCAGAGCATCGCCCCCTGGTGGGCAGAGCGTTGCCCCCGGTGGGCGTGCCGGGTGGATCCCGGTCGGGCGCATGCGGGAGTCTGTCTGACTGTCTCTCCCTGTTTCCAGCTTCAGAAAAATGAAAAAAAAACAAAAAAAAAAAACCACAGTTTTGGATAAACCACCGTCTTATTGTGAGATCATTTCAATAAATATCCCCTTCTTCCAATGAATATTATTATCTCTGCAAACAGCAGAGGGCAGTAGAATGCAGTAAAAAGAACCAGGGTCTGGATTCAGGACTTGCTGGTAGGTACCTCGGCCCCTCCCTACCCTCTTCCCAGGACCTCACCGGACCTTCTGTGAAACGGGAGACGGACTCAGTTTCTCTTAGCCTATACTAGAGGCTGGCAACCCAACCCATGGGACAAATCTAGCATGTTACCCATATTTCTTCAGCCTGCAAGCTAAGACGGTTATTTACTTTACCATTTTTAAAAGGTTGGGGGGAAAACAAAATCAAAAGGATTTACAATTCATGAAACAAATTATATGACATTCACATTAGTCAGTTCCTGTGCTGTAGGGAAAACTACAACAACAATTTAAACACAAAGTAGCTTTTAAGGACTCTGGTCAGAGCTTATATATACATTTTATTTAGCGTAGGAGGAAGCAAAATTGGAGGTTTATATTTCTGACTGTGATAAAATAGGCAGCACTTGGATGTGGCAAAAACCATGGCAATGGAAGCCGAGGTGACGGTGATTCCCAGGATGGCTGCCGAAGTTAAAACAGTTTCTCAAAAGCGTGCATTCCGTGGGAACCAACAGGCTGGGGAGCCTGTGTGATCGTGCACCATGTTCTGTTAATTGGGCTTACATGAAATCGTGCGATGGAATACAAAGTAGCTTCTAAGGACTCTGGTCAGACACCAGAGGGCAGGAGGGAAGTTTTTTCTGAAACTGTGTCAACACAAGTGACGTCCTCTTAGAACAAAGCTCTAAAACCCATCTGAGTACCTAGGACCTCACAGCTATGATCGGAACTGAAGAAAGAGAGATGGCAGCCTTTATTTTCAAGAGCCAAAAGTCGCTGGTCCTTAACTCTCTCTCTGCTCCGTCTCTAGCCATTTGTGGAACAGCTACAGGCAATACCTGAAAATAACCAACCAACCAGAACCAAGAAACAACACAACCAAAATGGGTTGAATTGAGTTCCCAACTAAGTTCTTATTTTTTTATCTTCTGGGCTCTTCTGTGGTCTCTTGAAGAATGGAACCTGCTCCTTAGCGTTGTCATGGAAAGGAGAAAAGGAGGGGAGGGAAGGAGGAAAAAGAGAGTGGGAAAAGCTATCCAAGGTTAACGCTTGGGCAGGAAATCTAATACCAACATTAAAACTTGGGTAGGAAGTCCAACACCCATGGTCCAACCTGTAGATGAGTTTTATTCACTCTGGAAAATACTCTTAAGATATGTTGAGTTGACATTTAACAATTAGTGATTTTACATAAAAATTATGTAATAAAGGCAGACTTCCTGGGTCTCTGGAAGAATGTTAAGATCTGAAAACAGATCCTGGTCAGGTGCATGCAGAAGTCTGTCTGTCTTCCCCCACCTCCACCTCCCCCCACCCCACCCCGCTTCTCACTTCAGAAAAAAAGTAAAAATTTAAAATTTTTTTTTAAAATAAGTATCTGAAAACCAGCCTTAGCTGGGTAGGTCTGTTGGTTAGTTAGAGCGTTGTCCCAATACACCAAGGTTAGGAGTTCAATCCTCAGTCAGGGCACATATAAAAATCAACCAATGGCCGGACCAGGCGGTGGCACAGTGGATAGAGCGTCAGACTAGGACGCGAAGGACCCTGGTTAGAAACTACCGAAGTCGCCGGCTTGAGCACGGGCTCAAAAGCTTGAGTGCAGGGTCGCTGGCTTGAGCATGGCATCATAGACATGACCCCATGGTCGCTGGCTTGAAGCCCAAGGTCATTGGCTCGAGCAAGGGGTCACTCGCTCTGCTGTAGCCCCCCCACTCCCGTCAAGGCACATATGAGAAAGCAATCAATGAACAACTAAGGAGCCTCAATGAAGAATCGATGCTTCTCATCTCTCCCTTCCTGTCTTATCTGTCCCTCTCTGACTCTCTCTAAAACAATCTATACATAAATTAAAAAAAATTTTTTAATGCATGACAACTGTTAAATAAGGTGACCATTAAGGAATGAGACAGCACTTGAGGAAAGAGTATTGTTTATCTTGCATGGTTCTCTGATATTCCAGCATTAAATGGTGTAATTGCGTGGTTTTGATAGAAAAATGTTTCAATTAAAATAAAATTCTTGAGAAAGAAAAAAAACTGAAGGATTTCTCCCTATCTCTGCCCACTTTCAGCAATGACCTACAAGATGGCCCGTTGGCAACACTGTTGTCATTCTTTGGTCCCTAACAGCAAGAATCCAGCTGTGTTACTCATTTAAAATGTAAGCTGTGCTCCAGTGAGTGAAACACCCTGAGAAGCTCTCACTGACTCTGTGACACAAGCCAGCTTAGGCCCGCCAGGTGTGGTGTCCACAGACAGCCCAAGTCCCAGCGGCCTCCTCCCCCCTCTCCCACCGGGGCTGACCTGTGCTCTTGTCCAGGAAGTCCATGGACTCCTCACTGGCACTGAAATGGCTTGACATGGCCTTCTTCTCGGGGTCCTGCTCCACGTCGGAGCCCGTGTGCACCGAAGAGTTTGTACTCATGGGGGAGCGAGGCATGTCTGACAAGGAGATCCTGCGGCCGGTGCCCCCGCTCAGCATGGGCTTGCTCATCAGGATCTTGGGGGACGCCGTCATGTCAAAGTTGAGCTTGACCTTCTCCTGCTTGTCGATCTTGGCGGCACCAGCGCTGGGGTTGCTGGGGTCCAGCAGCATTTGGTACTGGCTGTTGGGCGTGTAGGGTGTCCTGAACGGAGAGTAATTAAAAACCCCGAACTTCCTGCGAATGTTCTCCACGTAAACCTCCATCTCCTGCATTGCACTGTTGAAGATGCTTTTAGTCTTTTTCACAGAAAAAGGAATTTCTTTAGACATGAGGTAGCAATTATTTATTGGAACCCAGGCCCTAGGAGGGCAAAAGAGAAAGAGAGTTTAAGTCGACGATGGTCATTTCCAAGATGTATTTTTAACTTTTTTTTTTTTTAATTTATTTCATTGTGGTAAGAACAGTTGACATTGAGTCCTGCCCTCTTAACAAATGTGTAAGGGTACAACACAGAACTAGATAGCACAAGGCTAGACAGCAAGCAGACCTCTAGAACGTGTTCACCTTGTTGACCTGCAACTTTCAACCCCGTTGACTAATTAATTCCCCATTTGCCCTCCCCTAGTGCCTGACAACCCCCATTCCACCGATTCTATGAAACTACTTTAGATTCCTCACATAAATGGAACCATGCCGCAGTTGTCCTTAACATGACTGGCTCATGTCACTCCGCATGTCCTCCACCCCAGCCACGCTGTGGCATACTTTTTAAGACTGAATGGTGTTCCACTGGGTACACATACCACATTCCCCTTAGCCAACTCATCAGCTGATGAGCATTCAGGTTGTTTTCAGAACTCTTTTTCCCTTAACGCAACCCGAATGCGTCTAGAATGCGTGCCAAGATTCTTAAATATATATATTCCATTTTTTTAAAATGACTTGCTTTGAATGGTTAATAAACGACCCACTAAACAAGCATGTTCTGTCATCAGGACTGAACGTGAACACAAACTTCGCCAAAACATAAAAGGCTCAAAAGATTTAAGTCATTTTAGTCCATTAAAAAAAATAATAACAACAACTCCCCTTTGGCTTTGGGTTGGTAGAGAATAAGAAAACTGTCACCGTATTTTAGACCACACCTCCCACGAGAAAATTATTCCCCAATCTCTCTCTTTTGCACTCAAACAATAAAAAGCTTTCCCTTTGAAAATGGAGGTTCTCCACAGGACGAGGATGACACGTTGGAAAGCCAAAACCCTAAGAGGAGGAGCGCGGGTTTTGAATGTGAGATAATTCACATGGAAAATAATGAGGACACAGCCCATGGCCTTCGGGAATGCGCCCTCCACTTCCCAGGCTGGTCCCCATCTTCCTTCCTTCAATACCCACCCCACCCCCCGCCCCCGTGTGCTCTGCGGAGATGCCAGGAGAGCGTGGGCTGCTTTTCTGCAATCAGTGACCCGAGTAACTACAGGCAGGTGATGGGCACTCAATTCCCGTGCTCTGGGGAAGGCAGAGCTAATACAGAAACACCTGCGATAGAACTTGATCACGTATCACCCCCTCACCTCACCCCAGCTTGCAGCTGGGAATCTGGGGGGAGTGAGCTTCCCAAGGAGGCCTTTTGCATGTCACAGACCATAAACTCAAGCCTGGTGGCAAAGTGCAGGAAGCAGAGTGAACTGTGAGGACTTAAGCCCACGGCCCGTCTAATGCAAGCTCCATCTACACCAGTGCTATCGGAAGTGCCCACACAGGACTCTGAACCCAATGCTGTCGCGGCTTCAAAGGTTTCCAAGAGAAACAAAAGAGGAACTTTTTAACATTACGTTTTACCCAAATTTTAACAGTAGGCATCTCATTCCTATTTTTAAATGAAAAAGTGGCCCTGGCCTGTTGGCTCAGTGTTAGAGCATCAGCCTGGCATGTGGATGTCCCAGGCTCGATTACCATTCAGGCACAAAGGAGAAGTGACCATCTGCTTCTATACCCAACCCAACCCAACCCTCCCCCTCCCCTCCCCTCCCCCTTCTCGAGCTCTCTCTCTCTCTCTCTCTCTCTCTCTCTCTCTCTCCTGCAGCCATGGATTGGATCGAGCACATAGGCCCCAGGCGATGAGAAGCCTCCGCTCAGACACTAAAAATAGCTCAGTTGCAAGCATGGCTCCAGATGGGCAGAGCATCGGCCCCAGACGGGTTGCCAGGTAGATGCTGGTAGGGGCACATGGGGGAGTCTATCTTCCCTCCTCTCACTTGGAAAAGAAGAAAGAAAAAAAGAAAGAAAAAGCAACCCAGGAAAAACAAAGCATGTGCATGGAGCAGAATTCAGGGCACAGGCTGTCTTGTCTGCAACGCTCAGTGACACTGGATTGTGACACAAACTAAAACTAGACACCCTAACGGTGTCTGCTCTCTCAGAGCGCTGGAAGTTACCAGCTTCTCAACCATTCCAACCGGCTGCTGTCTGGCTGCTGAGACCTGAGGAACCCATCTGCAGCCACACGAATGACCTAGACCCCGCGTGTTACCACTGGATGGGCTCTAAGAGTCTAGATCAGACAGGACAGATCTGAGGAGCAGGCAGGATCCCCAGGGCTGCGGCAGACAAACGATGCCCCTTCCCTGAGCCAGCCTCAGCGCTGTCATCAGTAAAACGGACGGTCACTGGGACCGTGTTTCCCACACGCTGGTATCAGGACCTTACCTGTTTCTTCCCAGGTTCTTAAGTGCCTTCACTGAAGTTGCTTGGCAAGTGATTTCAGGAAAGGGAGTGTTTCTTTTCCTTTAAGCAGGCCCAGGAAATATTTAAAGGAAAATTAGATTTGCTTAACAATATAAAGCCTGTGGGGGCGGCAATGTCATGAGGCCGCGGAGTCACACATCTGAGCTACCTCTGGGCCTCAGGTTTCTCATCAGTAAAATGGGTATAAAAGCAGCTTCTACAAAAAGCACTTAGAGCAGTGCCTGCTGCATGGTTGGCCCTCGGTGAATGCCAGCTCTGCAGGAATTTAATATAATATGTTCTGTATTTTTATATAATCTTGTGGGTGGTCTATGAAATAAAACCCCAAAAAATCAAAAATCAAAATATTTCAAAGAACAAAAGGCATGAGATTACTCTCCTGAGAACACGCCTTGATTTGCCTACGAGCCTTCTCAGGCTCCAATATTTGTTAACTTGACCACGAACATGTAACCGTCTGTGATATTTTTTATCCTGCTGTCTTGACCTATTTCACTGACACCTGTCCAGGCTCACGTGTTGGCTCTACAAGCCCAAAGCAAAGCTCCCTGCTCAGGGGACAGTGTGGAACCCCACCTTACAGCCTCCCTGCAGTCTGCCCGTCGTGTTCCTGGGTCTAGACCCAGAGCAGCTGTAGACAGACCGGCCTCATCCACTTTAAGGACATCTCTGAGAACAGAGGGATGCTCACCCTTTTAGTAGTGGATTCCTCCGTCCCTGTCAGGGACTCCCTGCCCAAGGCCAACTGAAACATTTTTACAAGGCCAACATATCGTCACTCCACCACTGAGAGTGTCTGTAACACCATGGCCAATGCACGCCCACCACCCAGAATGAGCCCAAGAGCTCAGCACATTCCCTGCAAAGGGGCAGAGGACACCAAGCAGGCAAAACAAAACCTCATGGACATCAGACTTGTGCTGCAGTCTTTTGCACAAACGTAGGAGCCCAGCTGTAGGGAGAAAACAGTCTCTGGAAACAGAGCCAGCAAAGCTCATGCCCCTAAGCCCCCTTCAATGGCTGTCAGGTTAGAGTAAGAGGTCCATGCAGAGTGCCTTAGCCAAAGGCACAACCAGAAAGTAAGCGTCTGGGAACACTGGGTGCACCTGGGCCTATTGCCTCAGACTATCCGTATTAGGTTATATTATAGAATAAAAATAATCCCGAATCAAGAAAGTTAGCCCCTGCATGCTAGAATGAGGCAGGAGGATGTATAACCTGCCACCAATTCCTCCTACTCTTCTGATAAAAGCCAGGCTCCTGACAACAGCCCATGTGATCCAGGCCTTGCCCGAGCCCTGAACCTAGTGTCTTATCACGCCCTCCTCCCTCATCCTGTTCAAACCACACTGTGCTCCTGGCTTTTCCTGAGCACAATGGGCCTTGGCCCTTCCCGGCCTGAGTCCCTGCTCTCTGGGGCCCCTCCACCCAGGTCTGCACTGGGTTCCACCGTTACCTCCCAACCTGAGACCTCAGAGCTTGCTTCGTTTACTTGTGTATGATCTGTCTTCCCCACTAGGACGTGAGCCTTTTGACGGGACAGAGACAGTAATCTGCTTACCTAACCCTAAAGCCCCAGCACCCAGCACACAGCCTGGCCCAACACAGGCACCAAATACCTATTTCTTTGAATGAACAAATAAAGGAATTTTTTTTTCAAGATTTCAAACAAAAAAAAAAAGGTCAAAATCAAATAAAGGGTAATATACCTCCTATCAAACCCACGATCATCTCGGCTAACTTCCATTCCGCCTCCTGACACTGGACGGCCTGGATTCCTAGTAAATGATTTTGTAGATTACTTTGGAATGCACTCTTTCCTTGGATTGGCAAGATGACAAGCAAAACTTAACAAGGGGAACGGTATTTCAGATTCCGGTGTTGTTCAAAATTGTCAAGTGTAGGTTCTATATAGTCTGTGGCTGTGTGTAACATTTAGTATTATGTCTTTTAAATAGTCTCCGCTACACACTCGCACACTTTGTCAAACTGCTCAGTGGGGCTTCCACGGGGCTTTCTGCCTTACTGAATCATAACGTAACCGGCTAACATAGAGCTTGGATACGAAGTGCGGCTCATCCCGCTCTACCCATTGTTCTCCAGCACACGGGGGCTGTGCTCTAAGGAGAACTGCTAAGTCGCTGGAATAATTCACTTGGCTGTGAGCGAGGGAAAGGGAAGGGGACGGCTGGGGGGAGGGCTCACACTTGTCAAAACAGCAGCCCTTTATAATTTCCCATTTTCACTTCAGAGAAACAGGAACGGGGCAGGGGGTGGGGGTGGGGACAGGGATGGGGACAGGGACCAGACTACCCAGCACAACGATAGGCGATCCATTTACTGGTTGGTCATCTGGGGAAAGGTTTCTGATCCCCGAAAGCATTATTTCAAAAACCAATTTGCACAGCAGTTTTGATTTACTCCAGAAAAATAAAATAAAATTAAAATTAAAAAGGAGGGGGGGGAGAACAGCATTTAAAATCGCCATGGAACCTTATCCCAGTGCTGGTTTCTCCAAAACACGCAGGAAAGCAAGATTCTTTCCTAATGTACCTGAAAAAAACTTAAGCCCAGGTGCTAATCAGGCTTAACACGGCACAGGACAGCATCCTGAAACTTACAAGATCACCGGTTGGTATCGTGACAATCAACAAAAGGACAGCCGCACCCGCCGCTCCTTCTCGTCCCCACTGACAGGAGTATCAAAGGTTCAGTGAAAGCGACACGTTTGTAGCCTGTTTTTAACTCCCACCTGTCATGTTGTCCAAAGAAACGGGCATCAACCTGCCCATCCTTATCCCTCAGAGCTTTTGCAGGCCAGAATGGGAACCCCTTCAGTTTTGCCCAGACCAAAGGATGTGGGTTGCTCTAGGAAAAGAAAAACAAAACCCAGAGTCTGTATGTATTCGACAGCAAGGTGCACACATAAAGCCAGGCGTCTGAGGATAAAGCAAAGGAGAGGTGGGAGAGGCCACAAATTCCAAGCGAACTATTTCAAACCCTCTCCCCGGGGAGTGTGTCTCCCGACGAGGCGTGCGGCCGGCAGGCCTGGGCGAAGATGGGAAAGGGGTTACGTGGTGAAGCCAAGAGCTGAGAGCACTGACAGAACGGGAATGGAATCCTGATTGTGTGGTCATTACCCGGGTGGCCAGGGGCAAGAGACTCCACCATTCTGGGCGACAGAGACAGGACCACTTACAGCCTCTGCCATGTTGGGGGATTAGTGTGCGTTGTGTCTAGCACGTAATAAGGGGCAGTTTTAGCCATTTTTATTCTTTATGGAGGGCTACTCAAATCCGTAACAACTGAGGTGTCCTTCTCCAAAGGCAGGAAGAGACATCCACTATTGTTTTCATTCTCAACTGTGCCTGCCCAATCTTGTCCCCCAATAAACTACCTTCCCCCCCGCCCCCCCCCCCACCCCCCGCCAGCAGCCCACTCCAAAACTGCACTTGCCTCTGTAGAACACCAGTTTGGAAAATGCAGACCGTGGGAAAGCAGGGGTGGTTTTTCTCCCCCAGCCCCCACCCCCCGCCACCATATTTGGAGAGGCCATGGACTTCATCCAAGGAGGTATTGCCAAACCTCTTAAAATAGATTTGTAAATGACACGCTCATTGAACACTCGTGTCATTATCTGCATGACTCCGGCGAATCGCCATACTCTAGAGGAAGTTCCGTTTACTCAGAATCCTGCAGTCTGCCGGGCTAATAAATCCAGCTACCGTGCTACCCTGACCCGTGAACACACAGCTGGAGAGGTTTCTCCTACCTGCATTACTTTTTCCCTCTGCCAGAACTTTATCGGTAAAACAATTATTTTAAAACTGCAAAGTTTGGTCGAACAAGCCACCTAGAGAAAGTGGTCTTGGGTAGTCAGTCATCCAGGCACAGAGCTCAGAAAAGGAAGGAAAGAAAATCCAACTTACACAAGGCTCACAAAACCAGTTATCTCGTTTTTGGCAAGCAGCTAAGTAACACTCTGGACACACTTCAATTTCATTCATCTGTAAGGCAAAGAGGGAGTTAGAATGTGACATCCCGGGGACCTTACATTTATTTCTAGGCCCTCAGGAAATGCAAGGCAGTATTGGCAAATGACCTTAGCTAAACCAAGTCACACTCCAGGGAACTAACTGCCTGTAGTGTGCCCAACACTTCCCACGCAGCCCAAGCTGCCATCGTCTCTCTCGGGAACATGTCTCCCAGCCTCCACTATGGTTCACTCCCCCTAGAAGGTCTGCAGAGCCTTCTGGAAACATCAATTTGATCTTGTCCCTCCCCTTATACCAGTGGTTCTTCATCAGGGCCATTTAACAGCTCCAGAAATATGTGGCAATGTCTGGAGACATTTTTGGTTATCACAACCAGGGGAACGGGAGGAGTGGCAACAGAGATTTATGATATATAAGGCAGTCACTACAAAAAAAGAATTCTTCAGCCTCAAAAATGTCAGCACAACCACCTTGCTGTCCCTCTCCCTCTTGAGACAGTACATTCCCCTAAAGTACCACCATGTCTTAGAACCAAGAGCCCGGCAGTTCCCATCATGGGTCTGAATTCAGACTCCACTATTTCCCAGAGGAAGAAAATAGCAACTTGGCCCTGGCCGGTTGGCTCAATGGTAGAGCATTGGCCTGGCGTGCAGGAGTCCCGGGTTCAATTCCCAGCCAGGGCACACAGGAGAAGCACCCATCTGCTTCTCCACCCCTCCCCCTCTCCTTCTCTCTGTCTCTCTCTTCCCCTCCCGCAGCCAAGGCTCCATTGGAGCAAAGTTGGCCTGGGTGCTGGGGATGGCTCTATGTGGCCTCTGCCTCAGGCACTAGAATGGCTCTGGTTGCAACAGAACGAAGCCCCAGATGGGCAGAGCATCGCCCCCTGGTGGGTATGCCAGGTGGATCCCGGTGGGGTGCATGCGGGAGTGTCTGACTGCCTCCCCGTTTCCAACTTCAGGAAAAAAAAAAAAAGAAAACAAGGTCCCTAGAAGGACTCGAGTAGCATGACCACGGTCTCACCACAGCAACGTGGCAGGGCCAGGGCTTGAACTCGAGCAGTGGGGCTCCAAAGGCCATGCACGTCACCACTGCCCTGTTAGTTGCTATATCTTCTTCCCACCATGAGACTTCTTTTTATCTCCTGCATCACGCAAGGTGCCAAATACATAGCAGGCATTCAATTAATTATTCATTAATTTCATAATTATAAGTATAGCTGAAAACTGAATGCTGGAATATAATACCTCCTTCTACCCAGTCTACTCCCATTCTAATGGCGCTGGGTAGAACAAAACGGTAACCAACAGGTCCCAGACATCCCTGGCTCTGGAGCCCACAAAGCAGTACTGTGCTGCCAACAGACACATTCAAAAATGCCAGGCAGCCCGACCTGTGGTGGCACAGGGGATAAAGCATCAGATCTAGAATGCTGAGGTTGCCTGTTTGAAACCCCAGGCTTGCCTGGTCAAGGCACATATGGGAGTTGATGCTTCCTGCTCCTCCCCCTCTTCTTTCTTGCTCTCTCTATAAAAATAAATAAAATCTAAAAAAAAAAAAATGCCAGACAGAGAATCTGGGTTCAAAAACTGCCACCTTGGGGCACCTACCAATTAAAGGCCTACGTTTCAGCTCCCAAATCCAGGGAAACAAATAATTCCCCAAGGGGAAAAGGACTGAACCACTCGCCCACCCAAATCTCTAAATCACCAATTAATTAACAGTATCCAAAACAGTCCATGATGACCTGTCATCAAAGAAATACAAACCAAAATCACAGGAGATATCACCATTTCTACTGATCACACTGAAGGGAAAACTTCTGTACAAGTATTTTTTTTTTTTCTGATTAGAACTTCCAGTACTGGAAAGAACACAGAAACTACCACCCACGCCCATCCGTTCCAGGTTGTCATGCAAGTTGCTACAGCTTTTCCCAAAAGACAGCAGGAAATATCTATCTAAAACTTCTGCCACATTTACCACCTTAGACCTGGTACGTATATCTCTAACAATTCTATCAAGGCAATCATCAGAACACCCATTAAGAAATTCTGTTCTGTTCTGTGTGTCTAATTACCTAGGAAAACACACAAACTAGGTGAAATAGGTAATTATAAAACTCTATGTAAATATGTAGACATGAACATATATATCCTCAGAAATCCAAATGTTTTCCTTATGAACGAATGAACCAATCAAATACACAGACAGGGTGATGACCATCACATCTCAGGTTCTTACTCTGATAACAGGGATCTAAGAAAGAAAGCGTTCTTCGTACCATTCCTGCCACCAGCCCATCCCACAACTACTTGAGCCTCAGGGTGCACAGCCCAGGAAGTTCGTTTCATCATCACACCTATTGGTATTTACAAGAGAGGCAGACTCGGCTGGACACCTGAGCTGCTCTCTGAGAAAAGTCAAGATCATTCCCCAAATAATGTCAAAAACCAAACATCATCTGCAAGAAGACCGAAAAGGACCTGATTTGATGCCACAGGCTGTGGGGTGAAGAAATTATGAACTCTATCTAAGCAACCAAGCAAATTCAGGATGTCCAGTGCTTGACCATGACTCAAAGCTCAAGAACAGACAGTCATTTCCATCCATCTCCTTTAGATCATGGGTGGCTACAGTAAGGGTGCTCTAGTCTAGAACATATCACGGATTGACTCCATGTCGCTTTTACTTTTCCTTAAAAAGAGGGAGAGCTGTCTGGGTCTCAACAAATTCTAACCCCACCCTCGCTACCCACTGGGAGATACTGCACATGGAAACTTCAGCCTCCCCAACCCTCACTGCTGGCCGCGTGTAAAACACAACAGGGGAAAACACATACCTCATGCTCACAGATTTTGATGACTACTTTTGCTATTTGCGTCAATTTGTGATTTCCTAGGGGAATAAGAAAATAGAATTAATTCAAATGAAAACTTGGAACACCCAGCCTTGGGATTCTATTTCCACTTAACAATCTTTTAACCTGCCCTTTCCCCCAGGATGAAGCCTTTAAAGGCTAAACACCAGAAGGTTCTGGCTTCTAATAACGGTTCAAATGATGCAACTTCTCCCATAAATGTCAACCGAACTTCAGGGCTTTGATGTCATCTTTTTTGAAACTGAGCAATATGTGGATAAATATGTGAAAGAAGCTTTTACATTTTAAAGGCTCAAGTTAGTGGGAAGGAGCACTACTCCACCCACTGACCCAGATTCCAACTCAAGAAGAGTATGGGAGAAAGAAGACACTCAGTTAAACAACTCTGGTGTACCCAGTGCTTCAAAACACACTTTCTTGTTAACGCCTCAAGAAGCCATAATAGGAAGCAAATAGGAATATTTCCATTTCATTAATGAGTAAGCCACGGCTCAAGAGTCATCACTTACATGAGCCCACTTAGTTAATTAGTTAAAGATCCGGCCCCAGATCTAACACTAAATCCCTTAACTTTGCACTAAACCAGAAGATGGTCAGAAAGCCAGGCTTTCTTTAAATGTTACTTTATTAGCAGAAATTTAATATTTCTTGACAAAAGATTTCACACACACACACAAACACACACACCCCTAGATTTCTGGCTTGCCTTGAAAATTCTGATCTGATAAATCTGTATCCAACAAACAATGAAGTGTCCAGTGGCACCCTGCCAGTCCAGGCAGGAGTGCCCTGTTCTCCAAGGTCTCCTGCTATACCCACAGTTAGGGTTGGGGTCAATGCTTGCCCCCTGGCTGGTGCTATTCTCCCACCAGTCCTCATTCAGTAGTTTATGTGTTTGAGCTTACCATCTTTACACAAATCTAAATGTCTAGTGACTCCCGTTCCTCTCTGCACTCCAACCCTGCTACTGAGCTTACAATGCAAAACGTGTGCTTTAAGAAAACATATACCGGCCCTGGCCAGTTGGCTCAGTGGTAGAGCGTCGGCCTGGCATGCAGAAGTCCTGGGTTCAATTCCCGGCCAGGGCACACAGGAGAAGGGCCCATCTGCTTCTCCACCCCTCCCCCTCTCCTTCCTCTCTGTCTCTCTCTTCCCCTCCCGCAGCCGAAGCTCCATTGGAGCAAGGATGGCCCGGGCGCTGGGGATGGCTCCTTGGCCTCTGCCCCAGGCACTAGAGTGGCTCTGGTCGCAACAGAGCGACACCCTGGAGGGGCAGAGCATGGCCCACTGGTGAGCAGAGAGACGCCCCCTGGTGCGCGTGCCAGGTGGATCCCGGTCGGGCGTATCCTGGAGTCTGTCTGACTGTCTCTCCACGTTTCTAGCTTCAGAAAAGTACAAAAAAAAAGAAAACATATACCCATTTGTACACCTTTCCTTAAAGGTTACGTAGAAGTCTATGCTAGACCCAAGGGTATACAGAGAACAAGACATGGAGTCTGCACTTAAAGAGCTTATATACTGGTGAGGAACTGAAACCAAGACAGCATCATCCAGAAAGTATAATAAATGCTGCCACAGGGAAATACAGGTACTGTGACAGTCCCTAACAATAGTATGTGACGTGTTCTAGGACTAGGTCACTAGGAAAAGCTCTTTAGAAGACTGAGAAGATGAGACTGAAGAATAAGAAAAAGCCAGCAAGACAGAGTTAAAGACTGTCCCATCAGGGGACAGAAAGACCTGGGGATAAGAGGGACAGAACACTGAAAGATCTACTGGCCAGAAGGTAAACAGAGAGGATTGTGGGAGAGAAGCTGGGGCAACTGGAAAGGTGCCAGGAGGAGGTTTCTCTGTCCAGATGGTTCAATCCTCTAAATCAGTGGTCCCCAACCTTTTTTGGGTCACGGACCAGTTTAATGTCAGAAAATATTTTCACAGACCGGCCTTTAGGGTGGGACGGATAAATGTATCACGTGACCGAGACAAGTGTCAAGAGTGAGTCTTAGACAGATGTAACAGAGGGAATCTAGTCATTTTTTAAAAATAAAACATCGTTCAGACTTAAATATAAATAAAATGGAAATAATGTAAATTATTTATTCTTTCTCTGCAGACCAGTACCAAATGGCCCACGGACCGGTACCAGTCCGCAGCCCAGGGGTTGGGGACCACTGCTCTAAATCCATGAACACACAACTGACAAAACTTTATCCAGAACATAAAGCTCTCCTACACTTGAGTAATGAAACACAAAAACCCCATTTTTTTAAAGGAGTAAAAGATTTTAAAAGGTATTTTACCAAAAGATACACAAATGACTTAGTGAGCACATAAAAAGATATTCAATACCATTAGTCACTGCAAAAAGGCAAATTAAAACCGTTATGATAAAATATTTCATACCTTCAGAAATGGCTAAAATTAAAGACAGACAATACCAAGTGTTAACAAAGAATATGGAACTACTAAGACTCATATATACTCTGCTAGGAATACAAAATGATACAGCCACTTGGCAAATGCAAATCAAATACAAACCTAATCAATGGTCTAGCAATACCACTCCTAGGTATTTACCCAAGAGAAATAAAAACAAATGTCCACACAAACACTTCTACAAGAATATTCAGAGTTGGCCCTGGCCTGGCTCAGTGGACAGAGCATCATCCCGGCAGAAAGGTCATGGACTCAATCCCTAGTCAGAGCACACAGGAAAAGCAACCAACAAATGCACACAGTTGATTCATCTCTTTCTCTCTCCCTCTCCCTTCTCACCCCTCCCTTTCTCTCTCACGTTCTCTCAAATCAATGGGAAAACTTTAAAAAAAAAAAAAAAAAATGTTCACCGCAGCTTTGTTCATAACAGCCAAAAGCTGAAAACAAAAATATCCATCAGCAAACAACAAGGTGAATGGATAAATTGTATGTTGATTAAACAACACTCAGCAATAAAAAGAAATGAACCACTGATACACACAAAATGGATGAATCCCAAAATATATTATGCTGCATTAAAGCAGCCAGACACAAGAGTGCAGTGCACGCTCTATGACTCCATTTACATGAAATTCTAGCATATGCAAAACTAATCAATAGTTAACATATTTACTGGAAAAGAGGAAAGGGGGAATATAATAGGATGAAAATGTTCTAGATCCGTGGTTCTCAACCTTTCTAATGCCGTGACCCCGCAATACAGTTCCTCATGTTGCGGTGACCCCAAACCAAAAAATAATTTTGGTGGCTACTTCATAACTGTAATTTTGCTACAGTTATGATTCGGAATGTAAATACCTGATATGCATTATGTATTTTCCGATGGCTTTAGGCGACCCCGCCGGGGTCACGACCCACAGGTTAAGAACCGCTGTTCTAGATCTTATTTGAGGTTGTGGTCACATATATATCAAACATGTAGAATATACAGGTTAGATCTGTGCAGTTTATTATATGTAATTCTTCCTCCATTACAATCAAGTCTTTAAAAAGGACAGGTGGCCACAGCATTGCATAGCCACCAGCCAGTGAGGATGTCCGCTCATACTTAAAATACACAGACACTGGCCCCTACTAAGTAATGTTAGCAATCTATACACAAATATTGTGAGATACCGGCCCTGATGCATGAAAAGAGAGCCTGGTTGTTTTTTTTTTTAAATGAAAAGTGGAAAAAAAGGCCAACACACACAGCACACGCTTTTTCCAGGCGCTATCCACGCCACTCACCCCCATTGTAAATGATGCAGTTGTGCAAAATCCACTTGGCATCGGCCAGGAAGGCTTCGGTGCAGCCATACATTTTCTTCTTAGCGTTCTGGGCAGAGAAGCCAGAGCAGAGTCACCGGTGAGTCTACACAAGCCACAGCCACCAACACCTGCGTCCCCCGCATAATTTTCTTAGCCGTCATTTGCCAAATTAATTAATGCTGCTTCTCATTTCCCCAGATGCTATTCTAGTTGAGATCTGTAATTCTGTAAGAATACATTCGCTGAATTTACTGCGCTAACCTGAATTTCTCATTTTATAGCAGCTGTCCTTAATCAGCTCCTTAGTCCAATGAACCAGGACATTACACAGATTTGTGTATTTTATTATTATTTGTAGTAGCCTTCCATAAGCCTCGTGACTGAGAAGTCAATGAAGCGGTTATTACCACCCCCATTTTCTAGACAGGCACCAAGGTCTGGGGACGCTTAGGAACGTATCCAGAGTTCCACAGCTGGAATTTATGAAGCTAGAACTCAGACCCCATCTTCCCCCGCCCCCGACCTCGTCTTTTTTGAATGCCTTCTTTCTAGAATACCAGGCGAGTAGGTGCCATCTTGCCTGGCCTGCGGTGGTACAGTGGATAGGGTGTCCACCTGGAATGCTGAGGTCGCCCGTTCGAGACCCCAGGCTTGCCTGGTCAAGGCAAATACGAGAAGCAACTGTAAATTGATGCTTCCCACCCCTCCCTCTCTCCTGGCTTTCTTCCTCTCTTTCTCCTCTAAAATTAATAAATAAAATCTTTTTTTAAAAAAAACAGCTGCCAGCTTCCAAAAGCAGGTTGGATTTACTGCTTGGGGTCATCCGTGCAAATAACACTAAGTAGTATTTTCTTCTTATCCATGCTTTCTTGCCCCAGATTTTGGTGCGAATAATTTGAAAATCAGCACCAGGATGTTGTGCATAATCTAAAGGGTTGCAAGGGTAATTTTCAACATGGAAGTTCAGCATGAATTTTTTTTTTTTTAATTTTTATTTATTGATTTTTTTTAGAGAGAGAGGAGTGAGAGAGAGAGACAGAGAGAGAGAGAGAGAGAGAGAAGGGGGAGGAGCAGGAAGCATCAACTCCCATATGTGCCTTGACCAGGCAAGCCCAAGGTTTCGAACCGGCGACCTCAGTGTTCCAGGTCGACGCTTTATCCCACTGCGCCACCACAGGTCAGGCCTCAGCATGAATTTTTAAAACAACCTTCGGGCTTTCAAGCCATACCCTTGTAGGTAGAATGAGTCAAATGCTATGAAACCGTAAATGTATTGCCCATGTGAACGTTTCCCAGACATTTAATTTCCTCTTCCTCCCTCCTGCTGCAATCATTAGCACCTCCGATAGGGAAGATCAGGATCAAATCACTAATCCTTAGAAGCTATGACTTTTTCACATAAAGAACTAGAATCACGAGCAGAAGTAATACTTGGAGCTAATCAGTGGACTTCAACACTCCACTGCAATCCTTGAAAGACTTGTCATAGAAGAAATTAGGAGATAAAAAGTTCTTCCATCCCAATAAAAATGGTGCGGAGGCAATGTAGGGAAACCATCTAACTGGAGACAGGGCACAAATAATGAGGGAGGATCCTCGGTCATCTCGACAACTGTGGGCTACGACGGTGAGGTTCTCGGATGAAGGCCAACCTTTTCCAATGTACAAAGGTCCATGGGGTGGAAGATGTATTCTGCGTAGTCGGGATGCTGTTCCAAGGGAACAGGCTTCTGGAATGCGTCTGTCTATAAAAGAAAAGATGTACACACATGGACACAAACCCATCACAGCTCTGGAAGCCCAGGAAGCGAGGCCAACCAAGCACTTTCAAAACGGGCACAACTCGTCGGACAACGTGGTGCTTAAAGTTTTCAAAAGCGTGACTTTGAGGAGCTCCCCACATCAGTTCCCCTTCTGATTCTGCCTGTTTATCAATAATCATGGACCCACTTGTGCTCTAGTTTTGTTTTCTTTTCGAGATAGATGCAAACAACAGGTCGCGTCCTCTAATACAGGGTGCGGCCAAAGTAGGTTAACAGTTGTTTGTGTGGAAAATAATACAATAATTAATAAATAATATTATAAGAATAAACTTTCATGTACTCACAACTATACACCTACTTTTGCCACACCTTGTATTAGATTGACAAGAACAACTCACTATCAGTTACTTTAGACCTGAAAAAAGCTTATCCGTCCACTGCAAATGCCCACAATCCAAACTGAGGGTGAGATTTAGCTGCACCTAGAGATGCCGCACCAAATCAAGTGTGTCAAATGGGGGGGGGGGGGGGCATTTTAAACAGGGAGATTTTGCTCCTCCTTTGAGAGCCAAATTACCTTTAACACAGAAACTATGTAAAAGCTTTTCATCTTGATCCATTTTCTTAAACCCTACTTGAATCAGCTGAAAATGCAAGCCTGGTTTGTTGGTATTTAATTATCAATTTAAAAAAAAGATTAAATTAAACACCAAAATACATTCAAGCAAGACATCGGAATGGGTTACCATTTGCAGTCATCGGAGACCTTTTTATCCGGGATGAAAGTGTGGCCATTTTAGGTTTAAGATGCTACCATGAAATCAGCAACTCTATCCCCTGATTGATTTTATACCAAACAATTTATGTAAAAAATTGACACCCTCTCCAATTTTTCTTTTTGGTTTACAATTCCACAGTGTTGACAAGTCTACATGACTCTATTATTCCTTTTGTAAACAGTCCTCAGCAGATATAATTAATTTTTAACAGCCTATGAAAAGCAGGAAGTAATTCCTTGTCACTCAACATATGAAAACTCCATAGTTTTAAGTTTGTCTTTTTAACCAAAATGAGACTATATACACTTTTGCTTCCATTGACGGACATTTTATTAAAGAGACAAAAAGGTTCCCAGTTTAGCAATACCCAGCTGGCATCCTCTAAATCTTTTTCATCATGATATCATGTTATCAGTATATAATCTCAAAATTAAAGCTTTCCTTTTTTTTTTTTTAAAGAAATTAAACCACAGTGGCTACTAACTACACTGAGATTCTACATTCCTAGATGTTCACTTGACTTAGAAGGCAAACTCGACAGTTTCACAAGGTTTACTATTGGTCCATCGGGTGCCTTTGTGCAATCAGAAAAAGAGAACTCCATCCTCAAGTGTCTGCAGGTAAAATGTCATGAAAACACTGATTGAACTGGCATAACTCATTATTTTTAGAAGCAAAGTATTTTACTGCCCTCTTCCTGAAAAGTGTCACAATTAAACTGAAGCCATCAACCATGGCTACAATCAGACTGGCACTTGGTAGAGAAACCATGTTAAGTGCACAACGTGCCACCTGAACGTGACAACCCTGCGTTCACATCACACTGTCCTTAAGGGGCAGAGGCTGTGCATCAAATCCCACTGCAACACTGAAGGAACTAAGCAAGTTCTCACCGTTCATGGGAAATCTCCCTGGTTGAGTTTTACTTGAAGGTTCCGTCATCAGGCCTGGATTACAAATAAACGGGGTTGTACTCAGCTCCCTCATTGCAAGGGCATTTTACTAATTCCTATGGAAAGGCATAAACGTCCCCTTACCCAAGGGGGGAGGTATGAGGTTTCGCTATATAACCAATCAGAAAATTAAATACCCATCAACTTTATCCGCTATATGTCATTTCCCAGTTAAAGTCCTCGAGGACACAGAATGCTCATTATAGAGTTGAATGCAGTCCTACCTTATGTTTCGTTTACAGATATTGGATTCGGGCACATAGGAAAGGCTAACGAGTACGCACAGGTGTCTGATACGCTAGAGCTGCATGGAATCGGCTGTTAACAGAATAAAAGTCACCACTTCCATTTACGCTTGTACCAATAGGAACTTTCTTCTTACCCCCGGCTGTTTCATTTTCTGAATGGCAAACTTGAGCAAGTAGGACAACTGTTCGATGGTGAGCATTGTCATGGCTTTACTCTGGGTCTCGATGCATTCTGCTACCGTAATCTTCTACAAGTCAAAATCACACAAATGTCCGGTTAGAAAAAAAAGAGTTACTATCCGCCAATTGGTTTCCCTTGCTTCCAAATTTTCCAGTAAGCGCACACATAAAAAAGAATCTCCGAACGAGACCAGACGTTTCGCTTGCCAAGGACTGCAAGCTACTTGACCATATGCTGGGATCAGTGGATGAAAGTTAGAAGCGCACCAATCCATGAATTACCTCACTGGAAGAGTTCTGTGCGCATGAAGAAGACAGACTCTGAGAAAGACGCAGCAAGGCAGGGACCTGAAAATCATCATTATGACAACGTTGGGTTTCAAGAATGGGATGAGAGGAAATGCCACTGACACTTTCAGGGCAATCTCTTCTTATAATGAATCAGCCACTTATCCTGATCTGAAGATTCTGAGCTACCTCTTTCAGGAAACTGACAAGGCATTAAGTCAATGACATCATTGATGAAAAGGGACAGTCTTCACATAGAAAGAACCCAAGGGGGATGGAAGTGAACTAATAATAAATATGACTTAACTCCCTGTCACCACTGACGTGAATCCACTCAGAACATCCTGGCAAACTACATGAGAAGCATAGTCTAGCTGTCCATCTCCATGGGCAATAAATGTCATTTTATAAGGGAAATTCCCATCAAAGAAGAAGCCCAGAGAAATGTCTGAAACTGGGTTCCGCTATGCAAACCGAGCCCTCCATCTCAGCGCTTCGGAATCCTTCTGTAGCAACAACAAGAATAGTGAAGTCTGATGATGTCAATAAACACTCTTTAACCATCTGTGTAAGAGAGCTGAGAAAAATCTCCTCCAATTAATTTGGATTTTATTTCCTTCCTTCTCATCTCTGGATCTTCCA
The DNA here is from genome assembly GCF_036850765.1 of Saccopteryx bilineata. Taxonomy (NCBI): domain Eukaryota; kingdom Metazoa; phylum Chordata; class Mammalia; order Chiroptera; family Emballonuridae; genus Saccopteryx; species Saccopteryx bilineata. The sequence goes on along the minus strand of NC_089495.1, from coordinate 193,688,080 downwards.
AAAGGAACTTTCAGATGTGTCTGGTTGTCGAGGAAAAGGACAACAGAAGAATCGTTCTGAAGCTGAAAACAGTGCATGTCGTGAGTGTCTAACTGCTTGGCGACCAGAGCCTGGAGCAGCAAGCATGCCTTCTCAGCTGACTGCCCTCCCAGTTTACCCGGAAGAACACTGGGCCCTGAAACCTTAGACCTAGCACACCTGTTTGTTTGAACTCCTGTTCGTTTCCAGGGAACTTATCCATGGCGAACACTTGGGCTGCACGGTCAACTGTCATTCACCTCCTCTGCCCCGCCCCTCTTCAACCTCTTGCTCCTGGGCTGTCAGTGCCTATTACCCACGATATAGACTAAAAGTGCCAGACAAGTGTGTTTCAAGCTTTTTCTGCATAAGGACAGGTGATCTGATCCTGACCTATGAACCCAAGGACAAGTCAAGCTGGAGGCTGATGGGCAAAGTCCTTCTGCTTGATGAAGAGAGATGTGAAGGGAGACACTCCTATGGGGCCTTCCTGTCCAGCCACCTGTGATAAAATCCCCGGCAGCCATCTTAGGCCACACAGGGACAATCCACCGCCCACAACCACATGGAAAGAGTCTGGCTCTGAACAAACCCTGGCCTGGCCCTGCCTCTGGGTTTTTCCTACGCATGATAATAGAACTCTATTGTTTCAGCCACCTTTCATCAAGAGCTATTATTTGCAGCAAAAGGATCCTCTCTGAGCCACTATCTTTTTTTGGAAAACCATCAAACAATTTTAAGGAAGGGAAGGTCTGTCTGATCCAGACCCAGGAAACAGAGAAAGGCTCCAGTTCCCACATTCAATGTAGAAAATGAGGTCAGACTCTGACAAGAGGGTAGCTGAGCCAATCCTGTCCTGCAAATCTTCCCCCAGAGAACCACGGGCCACCTTTTGCAATTTTAGGGGCAGAATACCATTAAAATATCATCATCACCCTACTGACTGAATGTCTAATTTCTTTTCTATACTTGTTACTTTTCTCCATTTCCTACCCAAAAGCAGTAACACAGACACTGTCCTATAGCTTGCTTCCCCCCCTCACTAATGACATCTGAGAGAACTTTCCATTTCACACCTAGAAAGCTTCCCTCATTTGAGACCCAACTGCAATATACCTTTGAATCTAAGTGACTGTGCATATTAAATGATTTTGAAGACACCTCAGAATAGTGGAAAGCGTAGTAATTGTTTTAATGAAGAGTGTTTTGACTTTGCTGCAAATGAAATAAACGTAAGGTTCCCTTCACTAAGCCGGTGTGCTTCCTTCGGCCTGGGGGCCTGAACTGGCAGCCCCTCTACCTAGGATCTTCCTCACTATGGCTTCAGGGCTCACTCCTCTTCATCCGAGTCTTTCTCAAATCCTACGAAGGCTTCCTGGATCTCTCAGTTTAAAATGGAAACACCCTGCACCCTCCTCGCTCCCTAGTCTCATCTTCAATTCATTTTCTCCAGAACACCCTCCTGCTAACATACTGTATATATTTTCTTTATTCTGCCGTTTTTGTCCTTTCCTCCTGAAAAGAAATGTGATTCATGCCTCTTTGAGATTGCTGCCGGTTCCCTAGCACCTAAGAAGAACGGGAGAAACAGTGGTTGCCTGAATGAAAGTTTTCCATGGCAACCACATGGAACAAACAACCAAAATTGGTCTTCCTAGCTTGGCTACTGCCAAGGATTCAATGATGTCGCAAGAGACAGCATCCAAGAAAGGGAAAGGGGAAAACATCTTTTCAAAAAGATGTCAAGACTCATAAGTTAACATCTGAAATGTTTGTTACAAAAGAATCAAGAGAAGGTGGCAGATCTCAAAGCGATCCGAAGACCCAGGAAGAATCAAAAAGAACATTCAGTGTAACTGTCTCTCCAGGAGGCCACACTGCCCATGTTGGTCCAAAAAAAGGGGTGACCAGGAAAGAGCAGATGGAAAGCAAGAGATTTCTCTTTTCCCAGTTTGTGGATGATTTGAAGAGCTCAAGATGAAAGGAAGAGAGCGGAAGGAGAAGAAAACGAGGCAGGTAACGCATCCATTCGTCAGGAACTAACCTCACATTCAGGACAAAACCAGTCCCCCTCTGGTTCCGATGTCAGTCTCAGACACTTAGCGTGATAAACCCGGGGACAGAGCTCACAGCAAAGGACTTGGCCTTCCCGGTGACAAACCCAGCAGTAGAAATCATTTCGTCCATCCTGCGGTACAACATCAACAGGGTCTGTGGTGAGTGGCTGCTTCATATAGTAAAACGGACCATGTCTTAGTTCTGACTGAAATGTAGGCAAGAAAGACAGGTTTGGTTTCAAAACAAATGTGCATTCTCAAAAGGAATTTGAACAAACACATCAATAAACAACAACAAACAAAAATTACAGCATTTCATACATTTATTAAAAAGCCATCTTGGATTACTCTACTATATACAGAGTTTATAGATAATTTTACATTTCTTTCTTCCTTTCTCTTTTAAAAGGACAAAGATTAAAAAGCTGGTGTCTAAGAGTTAATAGGCAGTCCTATGGCAGGATAGCGTAATGGCTATAACCCAGCCATACTTGGGCTCAGATTTTGGTTCTATCAGCTGCATGACCCTGGGCAAGTCTCTTAACCTTGCAATTTCAATTTTCTCATCTGTAAAATGGGCATGATAATACTTAACTTCCAGTACTGTGACTGGGATTAAATGGGATGATATAATATATGCAATTAACACAGTGCCACTATTACCAACACTAATGCTATAATATAGTTAAGAGGTCAATATATGGAAGTTTAAATGTACAAAGACAACAAAATAAAGTCCATTTTCCCTGGGATTCTTTCAACAGCAGACTTTTGGAGAATAGATCAATTGGCTTTGAGTCACCAAAAAAATGATCACCCATTTTTTTAAGTCTCCCCTGAATGCATAAAGTACTATGAGCCGACCCTGGCCGGTTGGCTCAGTGGTAGAACATCGGCCTGGTGTGCAGGAATCCCGGGTTCAATTCCCGGCCAGGGCACACAGTAGAAGCACCCATTTGCTTCTCCACCCTTCCCCCACTCCTTCCTCTCTCTTTCTTCCCCTCCCGCAGCCAAGGCTCCATTGGAGCAGGGTTGGCCCAGGCGCTGAGGATGGCTCTATGGCCTCTGCCTCGGGCACTGGAATGGCTCTAGTTGCAGCAAGAGTGGCGCCCCAGATGGGCAGAGCATCGCCCCCCTGGTGGGCATGCCGGATGGATCCCGGTCGGGCGCATGCGGGAGTCTGACTGCCTTCCCGTTTCCAACTTCAGAGGAATACACACACACACACAAAAAAAAAAATGCTATGAGCCAACAAGAGGCTTCTTAAAGCCATAATTCTTAAACATGGTTAAGTCCTCATCTACCAGGAGCTACATCACCTGAGAACCAACAATGGCAGAAAGATGAGATGGGTGGCCAATTCATGGGACCCAAACCCCTTCCCATCCCAAAATATCAAGAGAAATATTTTCCTAATGATGTATTATAGAATCCAGCAAGGTCATACTCCAATCACATAAAATCACTCAGCAGAAACTCATTAGGAAAATGTCTATCAGAAACCAGTAAGAAGTCCTATTTAGGAAGTATGAGAAAGTCTCGTGGTAAACATCAAATGACCTGGGGAACTGGCTGTGTGACCTTGAGAAGGCAACTCATCCCACTTGGAGCCTCGACTCCATGAATAGCTTAGTCATAACCATAGCGCCTACTTCTGAATCAACCTCCTTCTATAACAAGCTTTTTCCCTGTCCTTCAGTAAAACAGTACTTTCCTCCATAAAGATCTCATACACTGGTTAGAGACTGCGTAATTTGTATTGATACCGGAAACAGCATCTTTTTCTATTATATTTTCTAAATAGTTATTGTTAGTACATAGAAATGCTGTTAGCCCTGGCTAGATAGCTCAGTTGGTTAGAGCAGCATGGGAAAGACAGAAGTTGCCAGTTCAATCCCAGGTCAGGGCACATACAGGAATAGATCAATGTTCCTGTTTCTCTGTGTGGCTCTCTCTGTCTGTCTCTCTCTCCCCCTCTCTCTTTAAAAATCAATTAAATAAACATTTAAAAGAAATAAATTTTAAGGGAAAAAAATATTTTTAATTACTTTTCTTTTATTCATTATGGGAGAGAGTGGCCAAGATCACAGGCACCTATGTCTTGTTCCCGGTTTTTATTATGAGGTTTTCATGTTCTCAAAACGCCTGCTCCTTCTACACTGCTTTATAAAGAGCCTCACAGATGCCTAGCAGAACCTTGCTAACCAATCCTTCTAAGGCTCTTACTCTCATTTCTACTAAGAAAACAAGGGTGATTACTTTTCTTCGGCAAAAAGGAAAGCAGAGGTTTATTGGTTTAAGGAAGTGGCACCTAGCCTGACAACAGAGGCAAGCTAGTGCTCTAAAACCTGGCTCCCCGATGGCCCACACGGGGACATATTATGTACAAGGAAAATTATTCATTGTGGTGATTAATTTTTTTAAAAGAATCAAAAAAGTATGCCTGACCAGGTAGTGGTGCAGTGAACAGAGCACTGAACTGGGACGCAGAGGACCCAAGTAACCCCTAGGTCACCAGCTAGATAGAGCAGGGGTTCATCCGGCCTGAGCATGGGCTCACCAGCTTGAGCCTGGGGCTGCTGGCTTGATTGAGTGTAGGATCATAGACATGACTCCCATGGTCACTGGCTTGAGTCCAAAGGTCTCTAGCTTGAGCCCAAGGTCAAGGGGTTACTTGACCTTGAGCTGGCTTGAGCAAGGGGTTACTTGGTCTGCTGTAGCCCCCAGGTCAAGGCACATATGAGAAAGCAATTAATGAACAACTAAGGTGCCAAAACGAAGAATTGATGCTTCTCATCTCTCTCCCTTACTGCCCGCCTGTCCCTATCTGTCCCTCTCTCTGTCTAAAGGGAAAAATAAAAAAGAATAAAAAAATTAGAGAAATAAGAAAAAGTTAAAGGTCCAACAAGGTAGAACAGTCTATCTTTAATTTATCTGATTAAATTGGTTCCTTAACTGTCCATATGTATTTGAGTCAGCGTCTGAACTTTTTTTTTGTTTGTCTATTTACAACTCAGTAACATGGTTTCATTACTGATTTTAAAAATCTTAGATGGTTATTATTCCCTCAAAAAATAAAATAAAATAAAATAAAATAAATAAAAATAAAATCCACTGACCAGAAAATGAAAATCAGGGTGATTAAGAAAGTTGGGGTCTGGGCTCTACTGATTGGTTAGGGTCAGGGCACAGAGCAATTGGTCAATGGATCAGGTCCTGATGTCAGCCATGGCATTTTTCTGTCTAGTTTTCATGATGTTAAATAGGGCAGAACCACTTTCATGGGCCTGGGACCTAAGACGTCATCAATTTCCAAAACCAGAACAAAATGCCAAATCTAGGCCTTTTCAATTCCTCCTTTCTTTCTTGAGAGGCAGAACGCAGGGAGGCAGAGACAGACTCCCACATGTGCCTCAACTGGGATCCACCCAGCAAGCCCCCTACATGGCGATGCTTTGCCCATCTAGGGCCACTGCTCCATTGCTCAGCAACCAAGCTATTTCAGCACCTGAGGCAAGGCCATGGAGCCATCCTCAGTGCCCCAGGCCAAAATGCTCAAACCATTCGAGCCATAACTGCAGCAGGGGGTGGGGGAAGAAATGGAGAAGCAGGTGGTGGCTTCTCCTGTGTGCCCTAACAGGGAATTGAACCCGGGACTTTCACACACCAAGCCAACAGTCACTGAGCCAACCAGCCAGGGGTAATTCCTCATTTTTTACACTGCAAACAAAAAACGCTGTAGGGTGAGGGCTCCCAGTCATGGACTGCCATCTTGCCTCCTCCTCTAAGACAACAGGTCTGGGCAGATGCTAGGTGAGGCCCTAGAGACAAGCCCCAAGCCAGGGGTCACCAAATCTCCAGGAAAAAAAAGCCCCATGTTGGACGCCAAAATTGTTACTGGACTGAAAGAGGTCTATTTGCTTGCGTGCATCAAAGCCCAATAAAGCCCTGGCCGGTTGGCTCAGCGGTAGAGCGTCGGCCTAGCGTGCGGAGGACCCGGGTTCGATTCCAGCCAGGGCACACAGGAGAAGCGCCCATTTGCTTCTCCACCCCTCCGCCACGCTTTCCTCTCTGTCTCTCTCCTCCCCTCCTGCAGCCGAGGCTCCATTGGAGCAAAGATGGCCCGGGCGCTGGGGATGGCTCTGTGGCCTCTGCCTCAGGCGCTAGAGTGGCTCTGGTCGCAACATGGCGACGCCCAGGATGGGCAGAGCATCGCCCCCTGGTGGGCAGAGCGTCGCCCCTGGTGGGCGTGCCGGGTGGATCCCGGTTGGGCGCATGCGGGAGTCTGTCTGACTGTCTCTCCCTGTTTCCAGCTTCAGAAAAATGAAAAAAAAAAAAAAAAAAAAAAAAAAAAAGCCCAATAAAACACGAACAAAAGTTTGCAGCAAAGAAAGTAGAGATTTATTGGTTATGAAAAAAATAGCACCATGCCTGGCCTCTGGTGGCGCAGTGGAGAGAGCGCCAACCTGGAAAGCTGAGGTTGCTGGTTCAAAACCCCGGGCTTGCCTGGTCAAGGCACATACGACAAACAAAAAATGAATAGCTAGAGTGAAACAACTACTTCATATCACCCGCCCCTTCCTCTCTAAAATCAATAACTAAAATCTTTAAAAAAAAAGAAAAGAAAAGAAAGACAATGGTACCAAGCCCTGAGACACAGGTAAGCTAAGTGCTCTAGAATGTGGCTCCAGGGATTACATAATTCTTGAGCCTCGTTACTTCCGTTTCACGTCAACGTTTAAGACAGAGCATTGACTTGGTTTCCAGAGAATAACATCATCGCTACAACATTCTCCCCATGTTATGTTTTTCAACATAATGTCACACACACCTCTTCATTTTATCCTTACAACCGCCCAGAAGGGTACTCAGGTAGACACTACTAGCCTTACTTGACAGATGAGAGAACCAGGTTAAAAAGACTTATTTGGGAGAACTGGGTGAAAAATGTGAAGGGATGGAGAAGTACAAATTGGCAGTTACAAAACAGTCCCGGGGATGTGAAGTACAGCACAGGGAATACAGTCAGTAACATTGTAATAAGTATGTATGGTGCCAGGTGAGTACTTGAATTATCAGGGGATAAAGTACATGACTGTCTAACCACTATGCTGCACACCTGAAACTAATACAAGATAATATGGAATGTAAACTGTAATTGGAAAATAAAATTGCCTGGCCAGGTGGTGGCACAGTGGATAGAGCATCGAGCGTCAACCCAGGGTGCTGAAGACCCAGGTTTGACACCCCAAGGTCACCCCGGCTCATGCGTGGGCTCATCTGTCTTGAGTGCGGGGTCACCAGCTTGAGAATGGGATCACAGACATGATCCTATGGTCACTGGCTTGAGCCCAAAGGTCACTGGCTTGGAGCATAAAGTCTCTGGCTTGAGCCCAAGGTTGCTGGCTTGAAGCCCAAGGTCACTGTCTTGAGCAAGGGGTCACTAGCTCAACTGGAGCCCCCAGGTCAAGGCACATGTGAGAAGCAATCAATGAACAACTGAAGTGCTACAACTACAAGCTGATGTTTTTCATCTCTCTCCCTTCCTGTCTGTCTCTCCTACTCCATTATTTAAAAAGAAAAAAAAAGTTATCTGACCCCCAAGCCCAGTGGAAGGCCTCAAACCTAGGTGTCCCAGAACTACTTCTTGCCCCTTTGTCCCATATAAGATGGTGCTGAACGCAGAAGAGATTCTGATGATTGAGTGACCCCCTCAGAGAACACTCTGCAGTTCTAAAATAGTCTGTCGAATGCAATAAGCTAGAAGGGAAAACAAATCTGAAAATCTGGAAGGCACTAGAAATATAATAGATGGGGACATAAAAAGCTAATAGCATCTACAGCAAACTTCATCACTATTGACATGTGGAGCCAGACATCCCGGGGGAAGGAGGGGAGCTGTCCTGTGTACTGTGTGTGGGACGCTTAGCAGCGTCCCTGGCTGGATCCAGTAGCACTGCCCATGCACAAAACTGTGACAACCCAAAATGTCTCCAGACATTGCTAAATACCTCTCAATTGAGAGGCTATTATGAATGTAGCAGGTTTGCTGTCGACCTAGGAAAAGGGCTGTTTGAATTTCTTTGGGTGCTTAGAAAAGAAAAAACTCCTATTGAAAATTACACTGCCTAACCAGGTGGTGGCATAGTGGATAGGGTGTCAGACTGGGACACAGAGGACCCAGGTTTGAAACCCCGAGGTCGCCAGCTGGAGCATGGGGTCACTGGCTTGAGCATGAGATCATGGACATGACCCCATGGTCGTTGGCTTGAGCTCAAGGTCTCAGGCTTGAGCAAGGGGTCACTCGCTCTGCTGTAGCCCCCCAGTCAAGGCACATATGAGAAAGTATGAACTAAGGAGCCACAACGAAGAATTGATGCTTCTCATCTCTATTCCTTCCTGTCTATCTGTCCCTCTCTGTCCCTGTGTCTCTCTCTGTCACACAAAAAACTAAACTATACAACCCTGGCCAGCTAGACCAGCTAGTTAAAGTGTCATCCTGATATGCAAAGATTACAGGTTCAATTCCAGGTCAAGGTGCATACAAATATCAACCAGTGAGTGCATAAATAAGTAGAACAACTGATGTCTCTTTCTAAAGAATTAAACTAAAATTTAAAAAAAAATGACAAAACACTAAAGTGTACATGTCAGGCAAGCAGAACTATCCCTACCCTGAGTTAGGGTCGTCTAGGGTGCTTCTGTGGCTTCTGCAAGAGAACAGTGAGCCAGTGAGCCACATTTCAGTTTTCGACTTCCTTTCAGTAAGTTAGTAATAATAGCACAGGAAGAGTCATTAGGATCTAAACAAAACTGGAAAACTCAAATATGACAGCTCATCTCCCCAGTCGGCAACCCACGTCCTCCCTACCTCAGAGGAGCCAGGGTACTGACTGCCTCTTCCAAGTTATATATCCTCCATGTCCTTCCCCCGCCCCACACCTGGCTGGGCCGAGTGGGCGTTCCTGGGAGGATCATGAGAACTTGAGGATCACCGAGCCATGCTGCTCCCATCTCTTTTTTTTTTTTTTTTTTTTATTTATTCATTTTAGAGAGGAGAGGGAGAGACAGAGAGAGAGAAGGGAGGGAGGAGCTGGAAGCATCAACTCCCATATGTGCCTTGACCAGGCAAGCTCAGGGTTTTGAACCGGCGACCTCAGCACTTCCAGGTCAATGCTTTATCCCACTGCACCACCACAGGTCAGGCGCTGCTCCCATCTCTTTTCAGGAAATTTCATCCTTTCCTGAAGCAGGGAAGTTGCTGCAGGGACCTAGCTCCCTGGTAATCTCCTTGTCAATCAGATACCTGCCTTATCTGCTGCTTGTAAATGTTTCCTGCTCCATCGAAATAATCTGATAACCAATATGGAACTTTTAAAACAGGAAAAGCAAATCATTTCAGGTCAAATGAGTTATGAGTCTTCACCCCCACCAGTAGAGGGTGTGTTACCAGCCTTCTGGTAAGGCGAACAGGTTGTAACCTGTGTTATTATATAGGACTGCAGATGCTCCCGTTCCCCTGCTTCTCCCACAGGGTGGCTAACAAAACACAGACAGGCTCCTTCACTCCCTCTGGAGTGCCTCAGTCTACACCAGGAACCAGCCAACTTTTCCTATAAAGGGTTCTAGAAAGACGACAGCTAATGCTGAAGGCTTCGCGGGTCACCTGGTGTCCGTTCACAACTACTGAACTCGGCCACCGCAGCACAAAACCAACACAGACAACATGTAAACGAATGAACATGGCTGTAGGCCAATAAAACTTGACAAAAACAGGCTGTAGATACAACAGTGCCAGGTGGATACCGGAAATATAGCGGAGGAGGCCACTCGGTAAAGTCCATGGCTCTCTAACCACTATGCTGTACACCTGAAGCTCATACAAAGCAATACTGAATGTAAACTGTCATTAAAAATTTTTTTTAATGTTTTTAATTTTAAAATTAAACTGTGAAGACAGGCTCTGGGCCACATCTGGCCCACAGGCTATAGTGTGCAACACCTGGCTATATAGTTCGCCTAAGCCAGAGATGCTCTGACTGTTGTGTAAGCACAAGGTACACGTGGGAAGCATGGGGTTCACACATTCAAACCCTACAGGGGCCGTGCGGTAACGTAAGTCAGTCGAGTCCTCGTTCCAGCTTTTGTTCTCCACATTGGATTAAGGCATGGGTCTTACAAAAGACGAACTGCCTGTCCCTGGAGAGTGAGTAGCGGCCCTGGCATTCAGCCTGGCAGAGCTCGTGCCCACCCTCTGGGAGCACATCCACTTGGCTCCAGGGCCCAAGGCAGCGAGGCAGGCCCGGCCCATGGCGCTGCCCGACCTCAGGAAGATGTCAGCAATCCTACTGGCTCAACTGCTAATACACCGCCCCTGCCCAACAAAGGACTTCTGTGAAATGTCCCAGTTTTTAAAATAATGCACGGACCCAACACAGTAAGTCCTAGCCCACCCATTTATGATAGATAGGTACATACCCTGTACTCAGAGGTGAGGAGAGGCCCCATGATTCCTTTGCCATATATGATCAAAGTATACTTCGGGCTATTTTGTCTAAGTCTATTAGCAACTATTTCTCAATCCTTTGATAAAGGGAGGGAGGAAGTGGGAGGGAGGGAACTGCCAAGGTCACAAAGCCAGTTCCCCAGATGCAGTGGGGACTAGAAAGAGCCCGGTCGCGTGGTCTGCAACATTCTCCCTCCAGGGGCACAGTCCTGAGATCTCTTCTACCAGGACTGAAGGTGACAGACAATCCGGAGCATGATCACAGCCCGTGTCTGGTCACCCAGGCTCTGTTATTTTTCTCACCCTGAGTATGTTCTGCATTCACAACCTCCACCCTGGGTCAAACTCTGGGAAGACGGCAGTCCACGGACACTGGCCAGTTTTGTGAGGCTGAGCATCCGGAGGGGACCACAGACTTGAGGTTTCAGTGTCACAGACGTGGTATTGACACACGGGTGGGGAAGGGAGAGAAAACAGTGTGTGAACTGTCCGAGTTGATCAGCTTCTGGAAAGAGATGTGAGCCAGTCCTTAAAGGACAGGTCGGGGCTCACAAAGGGCGAGGGCGTGTGCCTGTGCGGACACCCAGGGCGGAGGCACAAGGAAGGGACAACATCTGCTTAGTGACGCAAGGAAAACTGGTAGGAAAGTGTCTGCCCAGGAAGTTAATGACTGGCTAAAAAAAGGTTTCGGGATTATCTGTGGCTTTCATCTTTCTTTCTTAGCCCTTAATTTAATCGCAACTGCTGAGGTAGCTCCTGGGTGACAGGCAGACCTAAGCTCAAAAGCAGCTTCTTACTCTCAGGTCTGAGGAGGCAAGGTAACCTCACTGAACCCCTGTGCCGTCTATAAAATGGAGATGATTACAGACCTCCCTCACAGGGTTATTATAAACATTAACAGAGAAACCTGGAAATAGGCGGGGAAGGAGGAAAGATCTGAAACTAATATAATGTCCTATGTCAATTATAGCTCAGTTTAAAAAAAAAAATAGTTTTAAAGATTAACACAGAAAAGTGATTACAACAGGACACAGCATACTGCAAAAGCACTACTTTTGGTTTCATTATTACCAACACTATTAAAAGATGGTTTTTTCAAATGGCAATTCCCCCAGAAATTTATTTAGGTCCCACCAGTTCCTTCTCCTCTAATAGGATTAGACCAGCACTGTCCAACCCAGTGGCTACAACCACAGACAGCCACTTACATGTAAATTCAATTAGAAATTCAGTCCCTTGGTCACATTTGCCATTTTGCAAGTCCTCAGTGGCCACACATGGCTTGTGACTATCACACTGAACAGCACAGGTCCAGGCTATTCCTAAAGCTGTTGTTAAATTACTGCACGTACGGTTTGTGTGATCATTCCGCTCAGCGCAGAGCCTGGCTTAATTTTCGTTATTATTATTTATGTCATTTGGTTCAATTCATCTCAACAACCTGAGGAAATGAGCAGGAGGAGTGTCATTATCGCCATTTCAGCAGCCGGGAGGACTAGGCACAAAAGAGGTTAACTTGCCCACAGCCACGGAGCGAAGCAGCGCTGGCATTTCGCTATATAATTTGGGAATGGAAATAGATTAGTGCGCAGAAACGTCCTCTCTCACAGTTCTGGGCATTTAACCACTGCTAGGTCTCTTCCCGTGAAAGCAATCATCTTGTTTTTATTCAACCTCAGATCCCCAGAGCCCACTTCAGCATTCTGTACACGTGAAATGCATGAACACATCTGAGGAATCCCTGCCTAAGTGGTACCAGAACCATGGGCCATTCTGTCCCCTCTGGTGCCAGGAGGTTTGGCCTCACAGTCCACAAAAGGACCTCGCATTGTTTTCAATCAGAACTCTATCTAGCCTGCATCAGAGAATTTTAAAGCTAGAAGGTTTCTTTAGCAAGACCCAAGATGGTCAACAGACGTTCATATCGAGTTGATTGGTCCCCGTGCCCAGGGAAGGGGGCTCTGCTGTCCAAGATCCATGCACCACGAGAAGGAATGGTGACTAATTACCAAAGTTTGCCACGAGCAGGGGGCGGGGAGAGCAGCTGTCTCTCACCACAGACCTACACCCATTATTTTACAGATGAGAAAACTGAGACCAGAAGGGAGCATGCCTCGGCCACCCAAACCCCTCCAGGCAGAGGTGAGAACCACCCTGCTGGCATGGCCCAGGAGGGAAAAACCCTCCGGCCACATGGGGGAAACAGCCCTAAAGTATGAAACAGCCACCCCAGGAATAGCCGCTCCCCACTACAGCACAGAATCTTCATCTCATCTGGGTCACTGCCCTGTCCCCAAACCAGATCTGAACACCCGCCAGACATTTCTACACAGGCCCATTCTGAGCTGCCCTTTTTTTTTTTTTTGTCCTATGCCAACGACAGCCGGAGTAAGGCAGACAGATTGCTTAACGCCAAGGACGCCGGCTCTCAGAAAAACCCGGAGAACCTACAGTACTTCTCACTGCGGCTCCATCCCCCTGCTGTGCACACCATTCCCGGTGGCCCTTTACCTGCTCCTTATTGTTACTGTTCAGTAAGCCAGGTTTCTTTTTCTTTTTAATGGGGCTTGCTGATGTGTCCTGTGGCGAGTGGCCATTGGAGGAATGTGGAGGGCTGGGGAACTTTCTTTTCTGGGCCGTTCTTTCTGTGGAGCCAGGATCTGAAAGAGACACAGGACCACATATTTGAAAGCAGTCAGGGAGGCCCAGGCCCCCTTAGGGAGGGGGCGTGAAGGACACAACACAATTCGTCCCCAAAGCCAATGCCATTTCTGTGTTACCCTCCTTCTAGAATACACCCACCCACCCACCCTCCCCTTTGTTACCTATCTCAGAGGTCAGACCATCTTTCTTTGGCCTACATACCATTTTTGTAAAAATTTTCATTTGCTGCCAAAATATAAAAATTGGGAGACCTCACAAAATAACTTAGATTTTTGGCTTTTCTTTTCTTTTTTTTTTTTCCCCCCCCCCCCCATTTTTCTGAAGCTGGAAACAGGGAGAGACAGTCAGACAGACTCCCGCATGCGCCCAACCGGGATCCACCCGGCACGCCCACCAGGGGCAACGCTATGCCCATCCTGGGCGTCGCCATGTTGCAACCAGAGCCACTCTAGCGCCTGGGGCAGAGGCCACAGAGCCATCCCCAGCGCCCAGGCCATCTTTGCTCCAATGGAGCCTTGGCTGCGGGAGGGGAAGAGAGAGACAGAGAGGAAAGCGCGGCGGAGGGGTGGAGAAGCAAATGGGTGCTTCTCCTGTGTGCCCTGGCCGGGAATCGAACCTGGGTCCTCCGCACACTAGGCCGACGCTCTACCGCTGAGCCAACTGGCCAGGGCTGGCTTTTCTTTAAAAAACAAAACAAAAAACCAGATCAGAGCATTCTAGGGCCTATGGCAACAGACAGAGCTGAACACCAGCCAGTCATTTTTTACGTGAAAACATGCCCTTCAGTTTGCCACAGTCCCCACCCTTCCCTGATCTGTGCTGACAAGGCGATGACCAAGCTACCATGAGCTGTCAAGAGGCACCAGTATCGTCCTTATCCCATAGAAATATATTTCTTCTCCACATCCGTTCCTGATGGCAAAAGCAGGAAACCACGCAAGATACACCAGGAAGGCCACACGTTTAAGAAAACAAAGGCAAACATACTTCTTTGTGGAAGACAACCCTTACTCACGTTTATCAGGCTAACAACATATAAAGAACATAACCTACAGCCCGGGCCAGCTAGCTCAGTTGCTTGGAACATCATCCCAAAGCGCCAAGATTGTGGGTTTGGTCCCTGGTCAGGGCACATACAGGAAGTGACCAATGGGCACACAACTAAGGGGAACAACAAAATGAATGCTTTCCTCCCCCCCCATTCCTGTCTCTGTAAAAATCAATCAATGGGTATGGGTGGGTGGGTGGGAGTGTGTGTGTGTGTGTATCTCACCCACCAGAAAGTTATGGCCCACCCACCAGTGGGCATTAGGTTTGCAACCCTCCTCCATAAGAGATTGACACAAATTACATTCTCACTGATTCTCATCTGTAAACTGTCACCCTCACCTTTGTCAATCCACTCTTTTCTATTTTAATTCTCCTAGAATCTCATTTAAACACAAATACATTTCCATCACCATCCAATCTTCACCTGCAAACCTGTGCAGCCATTCCATGCCCGACAGCTGTCTCGTTAGCTTAGGGAAGATACAGCGGCGCGGCCTGCACACCACACGTGCTGAGAAAAGCAAGCTACAGGGAAGAGCTACGCGGAGAGTACAGGTGATGGGATGGGACATGAAATCCTGAAGGATGATTATCCCCAAAGATAGGCCTGCCCAACGTTCCTCCTCCAGTTTGAACCTCAGGCGAGTCCCAGCACGCAGGCTGCTCGGCCTGTCACCGTCCTCCGTGTCTGGACAGGAGCCGCTGGGGGCAGATTCACAGGGTCCAGCCTGGCCACATGCAAGGCCTCCTCATGGTTCACTTTGGTCTGAGAGGTGGAGCATACTGCGTCACGCTCACAAAGCAAGACAATGAGCTGCTGTGACAAAATCCTGTCCCTGGGATGGCTCTCTCCAGTCTCCCCAGACGGGCTTCAGGAAAATCCTAAACCCACGGGCAGGGTCTCTGTGGAGACACAGCCCTGAGAGGAAATTAAATGCTAACCACAGGTACCTTGAGGGAGGGAGAAGGGACCCCAGAGTTCGGGGGCACAGACATCAAAACAAAGGCCTAGAGAGCCCAAGGGGTGGGGCCAGAGGCACATGACGGCTAGTTAGTGAGAAAACTCACTCACAAGGGGCGGCCAGGATTGGCACATTCCCCAGGAAAACGAGCCTCATTCCCACCAGGATCCTCACCCCATCCACCTTCCAAACTCTCAGTCTTTGACCCCAGTCTCCTCGGAGCACAGTCTACAGACATCACAGAGGAGCACAGCACACACAAGATGACCCCTCTGCAGCACCGTGCACCAAACCTAAGGCTGGACACAACCTCAGAGCCCACGAAGAGAGGACCGGTCTAATAACACACTCCAGCCACACAGTGTGCCTTTTTGCAGCCCTTAGGAGGAATGAGGACCTACCCATGCGTTGATGTCTGATGATCTCCAAGCTTCTCCATCGGGTTAAAAAGAAAAGCAACACATGTCTAGCACCATTAATGGACCAAAACACATAATCCCCCCAAAAGCTGTAATATATGTCTCCCTGCTTGCATGAGCCTAGAATATTCCTGGATGAACACAAAAGTGCCGGAAGAGCTCCCAATGGGATCTGGTGGTTGCCTCAGGGGAGGAGAACCTGCTGGGTGTACTGTGCCATGTGCCTGGACAACTTACCAAAATAAAATAATGAAGTGTTTAAGAGGTTCAATTTCATATTAAAAAAAAAAAAAGGCAGTAAATGCAAACCAAAGCCAGTAATGAGCGGATGGCAGAGGTCTGATTCAAATTTTTAAAAAGTCACCATATGGACAAAATTGGGGCTGATCAAAGAAAGGTGTTTGGAATTTGTTCTATGCAGATCTGATAAAGCCACAAATCTCTGCTCAGGTGTCTGGGGATCGGTGTTTAAGAAAGTTGAAGGGCCTGACCTGTGGTGGTGCAGAGGATAAAGCGTCAACCTGGAAACGCTGAGGTCGCCGGTTCGAAACCCTGGGCTTGCCTGGTCAGGGCACATATGGGAGTTGATGCTTCCTGCTCCTCCCCCCTTCTCTCTCTCTCTCTCTCTCTCTCTCTCTCTCTCTCCCCTCTCTATAATGAATAAATAAAGTCTTTAAAAAAAAAAAAATTCAGAAAGTTGAAGGGCCTGACAAGGCGGTGGCGCAGTGCATAGAGTGTTGGATTGGGATGCGGAGGTCCCAGGTTCAGGACCCCGAGGTCGCCAGCTTGAGCGCGGGCTCATCTGGTTTGAGCAAGGGGTCACTCGGTCTGCTGAAGGCCCGCGGTCAAGGCACATATGAGAAAGCAATCAGTGAACAACTAAGGAACCGCAAGGAAGACTTGATGTTTCTCATCTCTCTTCCTTTCTGTCTGTCTGTCCCTATCTGTCCCTCTCTCTGACTCTCTCTGTCTCCCCACTCCCCCCCCCAAAAAAAAAAGGTGAAGGGAACTTCCAGATGTGTCCCAGTAGAAGCGACATCCTGGCCAGACAAACACTGAAAGCAACTGGGCAGTGGTTTTGATTTTGTGTGTTCTGCTCCATTGGTGGGTAAATTAGGAAGGCAGAAAAGTGCATGAGGAAAGACACGCCAACGGGAAAATCAGGGCGTGCTGGGGGGGAACAGAGTAGCATGTTCTGATGTTTCTCACTGGAGCACGCACTACTGGATTTTGGAAGGGACGGCTCTTCCCCACTGCAGAGGACCTCAGCACCCTCCCACTCAATGACATCAGCACTCCCAAACGCTAGCAACAAAAAGCACCCGCACAGGCCTCCCAAACACTCCCAGAGGAGTGCTCCCGCTGAGCAGGGACGGCCCCGCCCACGCCCACGGTAGTCAACCTCTGAAGCCAGAAACGGCACCAGTTCCCCCTTAGGCAGTCTAAGTTGGTTCCCATCCTAGCTGCAGCTGGGAACTTGCTAGAAATGCATATTCTCAGGTCCCACACTGGAGCGGCAAAACCAGAAATCCTCGGAGAGGGCCCGGCCATCTGTGGTTTTTAACAAGCCCTCTGGAGGACTCAGGAGCACGCTGGTTTGAGACGCTCTCAGTGTGCTGTAGGGGCTGGACTCTGAGTTCTCAAGTCTAGAGAATCCTGTCCCACCCAGATAAGCCAATCTCCTCTCCTTCCCCCAACCACTACTTGTGGGGTTGGTTCAGGACTGAGGAAATAGAAATCAAGCGAGGAGACCAGGCAAGAGAATAAAGACAGCCAAAGAGGAGACAACTGCAGGCAAGTCTCCACTTCTCAGGGCCCCAGGGCCACACCTGTAAAACGGGAGGAGGGGAGAGAAGTAGCCAGACCAGCACGTCTCACCTGGAGCCCAAGAATGCACGGCCGGGACCCATGATCCATGTGCCACCTGCTCTGGACGTGGAAGCGCTTTCCTGGGAAGAACCATGCCTACTCCACCTTCTCCAGGGGTCATCAGCAGTAGAGATGACAAAGTGCAGGGCTAGGCTAGAGGATCTTACAGTCCCCTTTGAACTTTCACATTCTTTAATTCCACGGAAAATAAAGGGGGCGGCATGGAGAATTACTAGAAATGAATACACTCGTAAACAATTTACAGCTAAGGAGCCCACAAGGAAACAAAAGGAGTTTAAACAGGGGACCCACTTGGCAAGATGAGGACTCTGACCCAAGGCTGCCCGTGCCTCAAAGGATCCCAACCTTCTAGTCTCAACAAAATATATATAAAGAACTCAGTTCTGTTCCTGGTTACAAACACACCGGAGTTAATAAGACTTTGGCGGTTGCATCCAAAGGGTAGAAATTTAATAGGTTCCCAACACCAGGCACATCTATCAACAGCAACAGCTTTCCATGAAGGCTCTCAGGGAGAAAAATTGGGCAATGGCGGCCTTCAGAGGGATAAGACAGCACGTCAGCATTCTGACATAAAAACCCACCCACCGCAGTGGGAGCCAGGCCTGTCGTGGTGGTCAATCGGTGAGTGCTATGGACCTCACGGTAGTCATGGTAACGAAGCTGCCTTGAAGACCTTTTCCAGAAAGCTGAGTCAAGTATTTTTCTTCCTTCTTTAATGATTTAATTCTGACGAGGATGTATTGCTAAACGCATTTCATCTATGAACCTGGAACAATGACAAACTGCCTCTGTAGACTGAATCACCAGGGAAATGGTTCACCCTTGATCTGCAAGCCCTTTCTGGGAGGTAGCAGGACCTGCGATGCCACTGGGCTGGCCCAGAGGCAATCGTCTGCTTTATGCCCCCACCCTCAAAAGTAAGTCTGGCTGTGAAGCAGTTAATGTGGGCGAGGAAGGAAAGCAGAGCAAGGAAAAGGACAGAGCAATGACTCAGGAAAACGGCTTGGCATGGAGCACGCCCCCTCCTTGTGACAGTTCACTGAAATCTTAATAATATGGGAAGGTCTCTGGGTATTAGGAACCGAGCATGTGATAAGATGGCTCCCGAACCAGTGCCTTGTGGACCCCAGAAATAATCCTGCTCAGCCTACTCCTAGGTGCACCTTGACTTAAAGGACCCCGTACTTCAAGATAGATAACCCAGCCTCCTCCCTTTCCTGAGACGCAGTATTAACAACTAAGACTTTCTTTTATTTCATACAATGTACCAGGCAGTGTTCTAAATGCTTTTCAGGTCCTTCCCTCTAAGCCACTGCCCTAAGGTCACACAAGTGGCGGGGCTGAGATTTGAACCCAGACAGTGCGACCCGGAGGCCCATGCATGGCCTCACGCCAGGGAGAGGCTTCTCTGAGCTCTGTAGCAAGATGACTTCCTAATTCATCTGTGGGTCTGTGTTTTAAGAGCACACTCTCATTTTGCCTTTTTCTTCCTCTACTGTAGATGGTGGTATGGGGTGGGGGATGATAGGGAGTTCCGAGAAAGACAGGGAATCCTGTTTGTCCCTCATTGATGATGCACACCAATCTCTCAAAGACCGTCCCCCAGGAAGCATGTTCGCCTCCCAATCTTCCAATGGTGGCACCAGAACCTGACCTGTGCCACAAAACAGGCTGGGGGACACTCTCCATGGCCATCTCCCCTCCTGACACCCTTTCCCATCTCCATCCAGGTGTCCCAGACAGACCACAGCAGTTACCCCGCCCCCACCCACATCCGGAGCCTGAGTCACAGCACTCACAATTCTCTAAAGGCTAGGAAATGACACGCCATTACAGGGAATTATATCCTCCAGAAGGGAAGGGCCCCAGCTGAAAGGCTGGGGCCCTTCCCCCACAAGAACCAGCCTGTGATGTGTTTTTGTGGGTGTTAAATTTCCTTAATGATGTCGACAGCAAAGACTCCTGAGGCCTGAACAAAAAAGAAACTCCGTCAACAGGCATCATGGGCCACAGAAGTAGGATGAGCAAACCGCTGGTTGTCCGGAAATGGACAGACTCAGGCAAACCAGGATGAGTTTGGTCACCCTCTGGAAGTCGAGCACATACTCTGCTCAAGACCTGGTCCAGGTGACACAAACGGTGTCACAATGGTCGGGAGCCTAGTTCTGCTGATGCCCAGCATGGGGCCTTAAGAAAGCTACTGAACCTCTGTGCCAACATTCTGCCCTAAGGCAGACATCGTAGTACCTTGTAGAGTTAGAGAAGAATTGAATGAGTTAATTCATGTGAAGCCATTAGTGTAATACCTGGCAAAGAGTATGCATTCAATAAAAGGTAGCTATTTTTTAAAACCAACAAGTATTCCTCCTCATCTTCTTCTTCTTCTTCTTTCTTCTCCCTCCTCCAACACCCTTCCCCCAAAAACAATGCTTGGTTTCTCAGACAAGCATGTTAAATTAATGCAGCAGGTTTGATGTTAATGGAAGTGCCAGGCTATAAAGCGGAGACCGTACTAGTCCAGGACATGATCTCTCCATTTCCATCAGATCATCGAGTTTCCTCGGGTACCTGTGAAGGCAGGGGCAGGGGTAGAGGCCTGCACTGGCTCGGGCACCAGTGTAGTCGCCAGCCCTCCCCATAGCCTTTTCAAACATGACCTCACAAAGCAGAGCATAGTTGATCATTTCAAAAGCATTTCCCAAAGACAGAGCAGGTACTCAGACAGGCCTCCCTCCCCAGGAATGTCAGGGCACTCTCCAGCCAGTAATTACATCATAATAAAACAAAAGCCCTGAACTTCCTCCAGGCCCAGAACAGAAATGAGAAATCAGAAGCAAAAGACTGGGGTTGGGGTGGGGGCATCGTGTTCCTGACAGTAGAGAATGCCCAAGCCACGAGGAACACAAGCAAAAACAACCCTGGAGCAAACCATCTGCTCACACACAGAACATCTCCGGGACCCACGGCATCTGGGAGACAAGGCCACAGCCTCCTTCAGAAAGGCTGCTCTCCGGCCTACGCTGGGCTTCTAAACGGTTCTCCACCGCATGTGAATGTGAACTTCTCAGCCAGATCCGGAAAAGAAAGGCTGGAATAGGAATGAGGCAGTGGAACAAAAGGGTCACTCTCAATGTGGGTAAAGGTCAATGTGCCAGGAATCCCGGGTACCTCGTTGGCAAAGCAAGCGAACCGGCAGGTAACCCTAGTTAGAGGGGCGCTTACCTGCCATTGAGATAGCGCTGCGGCTCAGAGGGCCTGGCCTCTCTTTGACAGAGAACAGAGGCTCACACACTGCAGACATTCCTGCTTCCGGATCCTCGGCGGCCTCTCCCAGGGGGAGGAGGAAGAGGCAGAGGACAGGCTAAGAGCCACTACTTACCAGGTCAGCCCTGGCTTGTTCGCACTGGGTCTCTCCCGAGGGGCGGGGGGAGGGGGGCAAGGACACCCTCACCTCTCTGCCATCAGGCAGTCTGGGGCAGGGCGACGTGCCTTCGTGTTCCGGGGCTTTCGGCTCTAATTCATCACCCTGGACAGACAGGCGGCTAAGCTGAACGTCTTCACTGCACTGCACTGAACAGCCATTTATTTCACCGGATGTGAATAAACACAACTTACATTTGTTCTGCTGGCTGGAGTGAGGACAGCAGAAGGGAGTGGGGTGGTTTGCAAAGGTGGTTTTCGCTTTTTACTAATCATTTATTGTTTCAAATTGTCTTTAGTTCTATTGAGCCTCTCCTAGAAATGAGAAAACCATCTATCTTCCTACTATTTATAGTCTCCTTCCTTCTCTCTCTCTCTCTCTCTCTCTTTCTCTCTCTCTCTCTCTCTCACACACACACACACACACACACACAGAAATGGTGATTAAAGGGTACATTCATATGTAAAAGACGAACTTCCAAACCCTCCTGGCAGGACAGAAATTGCTCCAATCTAGGGAAAAGAGGCTGATTTACAAATGAATTCGCTGTTTGGCCCTCAACAACTAGAGGCAATTGCAGCCACAGCAGTCCTCTCTCCCCCTCCGCTGGGATGAGGCCTTCTGGAAAAAACAACATCTCAACAGTAATTTCCTGACTCAAGGATGCCAAGCTTTTTCAAATTTTGCCCAGAGAGGGGAGGCAGGACCCAACTCCTTACCAACCAGAAGCCACCGCACCCCACCCACCCCCTTCCGCAGGCCCGAGGCCCCGAAGGCTGCATCCCACGTGTGTACATATGTGAGGCCCTTCAAACAGCCAAACCACCACCGGGAAAATGTGGAATAACCGGTTGCCTTTGGCCTTTACATCCCGGCTGGCCGAGGAGAGTTTCGCAGGAGCCGGTTCTGGTGGCTGAAACCCGTTTGCATTATTTATCCGGGCTGTGGGGACTGAGGGGACTGCGGCGCCCCGCCCCACCCCCCAGATCAGGTTCGAGAATGCTCAGGTGCTGGTGGGTGGCTTGCAAATTGCAATGGGGAACTGCAGCATCAGAGGGCCCATTCGGAAACAAAAACCGACTCCGCGGGCGGCGGCTGAAGCAGAGAAGCAGGCTGTGAGCAGAATAGGGAACTACGGAGGCTTCAGGAAAAGGCCAGATGAAGAAAGAGGTGTCTGCTAATAACCAGGCACCCCCACGTCCTGGGTGGGGGTCTGGCCCGCTCTAAAAGCCGCCATAATTAATGAAGGCAGGAAAATTCTCTAAAGCGCCAGGGAAGAAGGGACAGACCCTCTAAGGTCACCTCATCGTGCTCCTGTTGGGGGAGGCGAAGATTTCAGACCCATAATGTCACCCAAATTACGCTGCTCAAAAGGCTGCTTACCATCACCCAGATATCAGTGGGGATTCTAAGAATGTGTCCTGTGGCCCAAAGGCCCAGGAGTGCCCAGAGGAGGGTCAGTGTAGCCACTGCAGCACCCCATGCGGAAGCCAAGGATGAGAAGCAACTTCACTGTCATCAACGGGACGGAGATGCAAAAAAACTCGTGATGCAGCCAGAAAATGGAATAAAAAGGGAATCACGTCTCTATGTAGTAGTGCACAGAAAACCCAGGAGTAAAGAGGCCAGAAATAGAACCTGGTGAAAGAAACAGGGGCCGAGGGGGCTCTGGGTTTGCAATTTCCTGCAGAAACCCCTGGGAAACCAGGAGCACTGGGCTCCTTTTTGAATTCTTTCTGATCGCATTTTTTTTTTATTCATTTTAGAGAGGAGAGGGAGAGACAGGAGAGACAGAGAGAGAGAAAGGGGGAGGAGCTGGAAGCATCAACTCCCATATGCGCCTTGACCAGGCAAGCCCAGGATTTCAAACCGGGGACCTCAGCATTTCCAGGTCAACGCTTTATCCACTGCGCCACCACAGGTCAGGCTTTCTGATTGCATTTAATTAAGATTTTTTTTTTTTTGAGAGAGAGAGAGAGAGAGAGAGAGATAAGAAGCATCAACTTGGCCTGACCAGGTGGTGGCGCAGTGGATAGAGCGTCAGACTGGGATGCGGAAGGACCCAGGTTCGAGACCCCGAGGTCGCCAGATTGAGCGCCGGCTCATCTGGCTTGAGCAAAGAGCTCACCAGCTTGGACCCAAGGTCGCTGGCTCCAGCAGGGTGTTACTCGGTCTGCTGAAGGCCCGCGGTCAAGGCACATGTGAGAAAGCAATCAATGAACAACTAAGAAGTCCCAACGAGAAGCTGATGATTGATGCTTCTCATCTCTCTCCGTTCCTGTCTGTCTGTCCCTATCTCTGCCTCTGTAAAAAAAAAAAAAAAAAAAAAGCATCTTGTAGTTGTGTCGCTTTAGTTATTCACTGATTGCTTCTCCTATATGCCTGGGCGGGTGGGGGGGAGGGGGCGCTCAAGCCAAACCAGTGACCCCTTGCTCAAGCCATTGACCTTTATGCTCAAGCTACTGACTCTGGGATCATGTCGATGATCCCATGCTCAAGCCAGCAACCTCAGGGTTTCAAACCTGGGACCTCAGCATTCCAGGTCAACACTCTATCCACTGCGCCACCACTGGTCAGGCTAAGATACTTTTTAATGGCTATGGGAGAAATGGATGATAATATTTAATATTTGGGTGATTTTCACTATGTACCAGGCACTATCCCATCCAGGGACAACACTGCACCCTCGGCCCCTGACACAGAGAAGCTCAGAACACACCCCTGGCATTGATCAGGTGCCACTTTTAAGAGGTTCAGGTGTTTAAAACAGTGTAATGCAGTGGTTGGTTCTCAACCAGGCCCCTCAGGACACCCTTGGCAATCTCTGAAGACATCTTTGATTGTCACAACAAGACAAACAGAGGGGTTGCTACTGGCATCTAGTGCATAGAGAGGCCAGGACAGCTGCTAAATACCGTACAGGGCACAGGACAGCCCTATAACAAAGAATGGTCAGACCCAATCTGTTAACAGAGCCGAGGCAGAGAAACCCTGGTGTCGAGAAACCTCCAGTGAGCTGTCAGGCAGGTCTAACCTTGTGTAAATACACACACCACCCACAGAGGCATCGTCATCCATTAAGTAGGAAAATGATGCCCAGTGTTTCACCTGGCAGCCTGACTTCAGATGCCAAAGACAAGAAAACAATGGGACCAGTCAGTCAACAGTCCCTGAGCAACTACTGGCCACCTGGGCTACTGGGGAACTGTGGAGAAGGACACTGCCCCTGTGGGAGGACTGCCAGAAACAAATAATAGTAGTAATAGCTATCTTTTGTTGACTACTTATCTGTAGGGCACTGTTTAAATACAAATACCGACTTACTTATTCTTCACTACAGTTTCACAAAGAGGTCAGGACTAAGTATCCCCATCTTACTGATGAGAAAACTGAGGCCCAGGGGAAAACAAGCTCATGAAGTGGCTCGTAAGCACAGAATGAGCAAGAATATATTCAATATAGAAATATAGAGTAAGGAGAAACTGATTACAGATGGACAAAAAAGCAGAGCAGGCGAAATACAGGGACTCGCAAGTGCACCCGGGGGAGGAGAAGGGATAGAGAGGGAATTATTTCTCTATTTCTTTTCCCAACAGGGCTCATGCAAGTCTCAGATACTGTTTACTAAGAAGCTACTTTACGAATCCCCCCAAGAATCCATGAGGTAGGAGGGGCATTTTTGGACGCATTTCATAGGTGAGATTCAAGAGAGGCAAAGTCAGCATGCAGGTCAAAGCAGCAGGCTGGGTCGCTGCCCCCTGCCCCACGCAGAACACCCGGGTTCAACTCCTAGCCAATGCACTATGATGTCCATGTCCTGTGCCTGACCTGTGGTGGCACAGTGGATAAAGTGTTGACCTGGGATGCAGAGATCGGCGGTTCGAACCCCAGGCTTGTGCAGTCAAGGCAAAACAAGAAGCAACTACTATGAGGTGATGTTTCCTGCTCCTCTCCCTACCTTTCTCTCCCTGTTTCTCTCTTTAAGATCAATTTTTTAAAAAAGGCAGCATGTGGGGGACTCCATCACAGCTGAGTACCACTCCTCAACTGCACCAGTCACCTGCCTTCCCTAGGGTTATGAGTGCCACCTCATCATTCTCCATCACTAAGGGTACACTTGGTGTGGGTCACTGTCAACACAGTACCACAGTTCAGTGCGTTGGCTCTGGAGCCACACCCTTGGGTCAGAATGTAGGCTGTGTCCTTCAGCAAGGTCCTCAGCCTCCCAGTGCCGCAGTCAGCCCAGCTATAACTGCTAGAATGCTCCTAAAAGAATTGTTAGGATTAAGTGAGACAACGCATGCACCGGGAACAGCGTCTGGCGCAAAGCACCACCAGTGATTACTGAATACGATTCCCTTGCGGGCAAAGGAGCCAAGGCAGAGAACAAACAGTAACCCAGAAATCTCAAACCAGTTTCCCCAAATCTTTTTGTATCTTCACCTTGATTTGTACCAGCCTCGCTCTTGCAGGGCTGTTTCTGGAAAAGGTTCGCTGATGAGAATCACACACTGTTTAAGTCCTCTCAGTCTGGCACAGGTTCAACCACACCAGGTTCCAAAGCCCTTCAGGGCTCAGGATTTCCACCGGGATCAAAGCAGACTGTTCCAGGTGGTTCCAGGTGGCCCCCGGTCCCAGTCCCACCTTTCCAGGTGGAACTTCATCCCCAGGACTCCCTCCAAAGGCCCTCACTCTCCTCCCTTCTCAAAAGAGGCTCAGGAAGACTGGGAGGGAGCAGACCTCAGAATCCCAGTACTGTAACCTGCAAATCACACTGAGAATGCCCATCCCGGGTTAGGATGAAAAGCAAGTGCTCTGCAACGGAGTGCTCCTGCCCTGCCCGGTGTCCCTTCTGCCTGTTCTGACTCAGTCCAGCCTCTACAGCGGCCACCCGGATCCAAGCCCCCGTTCCTCTATAGCAGTCTTCTTCAAAACCACACCAGGGAAGCAGGCCCTACAGAAAACCTGCTCACGGGGCTTGCTTAGGTACCCACCCTCTTATTCAAGACCTGCAATGCCCCCAGGGAACTGGCCCTGCTCACCTATACTCCTCCATTCCCTCACCCTTAAAACACAAAGGCCTCAAACAAGCTAAACTCATTTGCACTCGCTGGCCCTTCCATCTAGAATGTTCTATGGCTTATTTTCTCATAGTTGGCCATTTGTCAGCTTTTGGCTCAAATGTCACCTCCCCAGAAAACCCTTCCCTGGCCATCCCAGCCTCCAGCCGATTTATTACATCATGTTGAAGTCTTTTACTTTTCCTTCACTGCAAATTGTTTGAAAATGGCGTTCCTTTTTGCTGGTTCACTTGTTTTTTTTTTTGTATCCAGAATGTGAGCTTCAGTTTTTCTTGCTTTGCTGGGGGGCCCAATGCCTGGCACACGGCCTCACTCAGGCACACATCTGACCAGCCACATGTGTGAGCAACAGGCGAGGGTTAATCAAATCTTCGAGGTGTGCCCGACAGACCTGACTCACAGGAAACTCCAGTTTTCCTTCCCTAGTCTCAAAATGTCTCACAGCAAAGCAAGAAGGCAGGAGGGTTGTGAAGTCACAACAGAGAAGACTACACAAAAGGCAGCCTAGCCCTTTCAGAGTCCGAAAGAAACTAGAGCAGCAAATTCCCTTTCCACCAGCACTAAGCCATTCTCATTACTTGCCTAAAAGAGCAATTTCCCCAAAAGTGGGGAATTAAGAATTTACATCCTGAACATGATGGGCCAGCCTATGCAGCCAATAACACAATTACTGAGAACCAAAGGGGGGAAATTCGGGTTTATTTGGACCAATCATTTCCTAGCTCTCTCCTTTCCTCCTGCGGAGAGCTATTGTTCTAAGCTCATTCTGTGTTTAAGAAAAAAGAATGACATTCTCCAGGGAAAACACTATCTATACTCCACACTGGGAAAGCCCCTCACTGTGATGACCCTTTAAACCAAATATTTTAGTCCAGATTCTCTGCTGTTTCTTTTTCTTATCAGACCCTTTTAAATCTGAGGATCTCTTTTCAACACATCCCTTAATCCCTGAGATGAAGGCTAGTTTGAAAGATTCACATTTGTCAAACACCTCTCATCAACTACTTGAGTATCTGGTCCCAACCCAAGAAATCACAGCCTGGTTCGAAAAACTACTGTGAGGCTAGTTAATGAAGTGACAGACAAAACTAAGTTCGCCTCATTCAGAAGAAGGCCCTTGCACCAGCTGATGAGATGCTCCCAGGATTATCAGTCTAAGACAGCAACATTCAACCTTTTCCACATCCTGGTACACATAAACGAATTACTAAAATTCTACAGCACATCAAAAATATATACTATTTTCTACCAATCTGACCCTCAAAAAATATATATATTAGGCAGACAGGGGTCCTCAGTTACAACACAGTTCCGTTTCTACGGCAGTGACATAGCCTGAATTTTGGTTTAAGTCGAAACACACCCTAGCCTAAGTCACTTACCTATCCCCTAACACAGTTGTAAAATCATAATCAAGAACATAAAAACACAACTAAGCCACAGAAAAAGGAAAAGGACATAAATATACTGTACTGTACACTGTACTATAGTAACAGAAAAAATGAGTAAAACAAAATTCCTTACTGCCTGACCAGGCGGTGGCGCAGTAGATAGAGCATAGGCCTGGGACACAGAGGACCCAAGTTCAAACCTCCAAGATCGCTAGCTTGAGCACTGGCTCACCAGCTTGACTGAGGGGTCACTGGCTTGAGTGTGGGATCATAGACATGACCCCATGGTCACCAGCATGGTCACTAGCTTGATCACAGGGTTGCTGGCTTGAGCATGGGATCATAGAAATGACCCCATGGTCACTGGCTTGAGCCCAAAGGTTGCTGGCTTGAAACCCAAGGTCACTGGCTTGAACAAGGGGTCACTCGCTCTGCTGTAGCCCCCCCCCCCCCCGCTAAGGCACATATGAGAAAGCAATCAATGAACAACTATGGTGCAGCAACGAAAAATTGATGCTTCTCATCTCTCTCCCTTCTGTCTGTCCCTCTCTCTGTCTCTGGCACACACACACACACACACACACATCCTTACCTTTATTAGGAAATTCACTTGCTGCTTTCTTATCTCCACTAACAGCTTCACCCTGCACTTTAAGGTTATGCAAGTTGTCATGACGTTTGAAACACATGAACCAACCCCTACTAGCCACAGACTCTTCACTCCCTTCCCCTTTCACTTTTTATTGCCTCAAATAATCGTTTAGTCTTGTCCTGAATCGACATTAGACTAACTGGTATATGCCACTGATGCTGGTCTTCCAGCCCCCAAACCAGCAACCTCCATCTCAGTCATTATGCCCCTCCGCTGTTTAGTAATCACAGTCGGTTTCATAGGGGCTGATCCCTTTACATGCTCTAGGATAAGGTCTTTTACCCTTGATAAATTGTTTCTATAGTGGAGTGGCTAAGGCCTAGCACGTGGTCAATGTTCAACACTGATTCTCCTTTTTCTGATCTCTTTACAATGTCTAATTTCACTTCCATCGTGGTGGCTTTCCTCTTCTTCGAAGCACTACCATCTGAAAACTCTGACATTCGTTTAGGAGCCAAGATAATAAAAAGTCACCAAACAAAGCAACACATGGAACACTTGCACTTTTAACAGTCCAAAATGGTGTAGGTAAGCGTGCTGGGGGACGCCAACCTCCTCATTCACACCAAGTTACTGTGTATTCTTCCGCCGGGCACAACCAAACTAGTTCGCCCACCTAGTCCATAAATACGACTCTAAATTTAAGCGTAAGCCGAAAAAACAGTCACGTCTCAATTCTTTTATGTTTTCATGGGAGTGAGCATTGTAAACTCGAAATGTCATATGTCGAGACTGTCGTAACCCGAGGACTCCCTGTAATTTTGACTCATTTACACAGGATGGCTATTGTGTTGTGTTGGCCGTAGTCTTTTCCATTTGACAATCTAAGAGAAAAGAAGTCAGTGTCTCTGATTGAATAGTCAGGTATTACATGTTTTAAAAATTCTCATGGCACACCGGTTGAAAATCCAGTTTCTAGCTTCTCTGAAACAAACAAAGGAATTGGAAGATCCAGCCACACAGGGCCCCCCATATCCACAGAGAACAATCCTCCAGCCTGCCCCCTTCGGAGGGAAAGCAAAATTCCCCTCTGCCAGGGTCTCCATTATTCTTCACTTTCAGATAATTAAATCTAAACTTGAAAGTCTCTTACAGGCAGAGTCAAGTGGAGAAGGCGATAAAGGCAATGAGAGATAAGGGATGCTTTGCTAGAATGGCCAAGTTCTGGAAAGTTCCACCCCATCCTGGGTTAAGCTTGTTTATATTTTCAGATACACAGAAGGGGGTTAAGGACAGATGAAAAGGGCAAATTGTTAACACCCATGACCTGGCAGGAAAGGATCTTAAGCTTCTTCTTGGTATACTCTGGCTTTCTTCAAGGGATACCCTGATTATCATTTGAAAAGAAAAATCCAATAACCCATTTTTCCCCTTAGATTTAATTAGTTTCTATTTCTTGGAAGATAATTTTATTCAAAAAAAACAAAAAACATTTATTGAGCAGCTACTATAAAATCACCAGCCCCATGTTTGTCAAAGAAGTGATGGAGACCCGATCCCCAAATCAGTCCAGAGAAGAGACACGCAGGTAAATGAACTCTACAAGAAAGCATTTTGAAGGCTGGGGAGAGGGTGGGTCAGCATATCCTGTGGTATTTTCCCCCAGCCAGTGCCAAGATGCCAAAGGGCCTGATAGAAAGACAGTTCAGTGGGGCCTTGATAAGAAATATCAACTTGGGCCTGACCAGGCCGTGGCGCAGTGGATAGAGCATCAACTGGGATGCGGAGGACCCAGGTTCAAGACCCTGAGGTCGCCAGC
The DNA here is from genome assembly GCF_036850765.1 of Saccopteryx bilineata. Classification (NCBI taxonomy): domain Eukaryota; kingdom Metazoa; phylum Chordata; class Mammalia; order Chiroptera; family Emballonuridae; genus Saccopteryx; species Saccopteryx bilineata. The sequence goes on along the minus strand of NC_089495.1, from coordinate 193,658,207 downwards.
TTGAGCCCAGCTCATCTGGTTTGAGCAAAAGCTCACCAGCTTGGACCCAAGGTCACTGGCTCGAGCAAGGGGTTACTCCGTCTGCTGAAGGTACACGGTCAAGGCACATATGAGAAAGCAATCAATGAACTAAGGTGTCGCAACGATGATTGTTTCTCATCTCTCTCAGTTCCTGTCTGTCTGTCCCTGTCTATCCCTCTCTCTGACTCTCTCTCTGCCTCTGTAAAAAAAAAGAAAGAAAGAAATGTCAACTCGGGCTGACCAGGCAGTGGCGCAGCGAACAGAGTGCCAGACTGGGACACGAAAATCCCAGGTTCAAAACCCCGAGGTCACCGGCTTGAGCGTGTGATCATAGACATAACCCCATGGTCGCTGGCTTGAGCCCAAAGGTCTCTGGCTTGAGTCCAAGGTCGCTGGCTAGAATCCAAGATCGTTGGCTTGAGCAAGGGGTCACTCGCTCTGCTGTAGCCTCCACCCCAGTCAAGGCACATATGAGAAAGCAATCAACGAACAACTAAGGAGCCGCAACAAAGAATTAATGCTTCTTGTTTCTCTCCCTTGCTGTCTGTCTGTCCCTAGCTGTCCCTCTCTGTCCCTTGTCTCTGTCACACACACACAAAAAGAAATGCCAACTCAAGAAAATGATAAGCCATGTTCACTCTTTGCAGAACTTTTCAAAACACAGCAGGACCAAGAGGGCCAAGCACAACTCAGCCTCCAATACAATAATCAGGCACTGAGCATGTTCTATGCTGTGCCAGTCCCTGGCTAATTCAACATTTTCACCCACAACATCCAGCACAGCACTCACACAAATCCATTCACGTATTCAAGTCATCAGAGCTTTCTATCCGCGCTGCCTAATGCTGCAGCCTCTAGGCACACGTGGCTATTGGGCAGCCATCCTGTGGCTATAGTGAGACTGAGAAAAGAGGTTTTTATTTTAATTAATGTAAATGTAAACAGCCACACACAGCTACCGGTTACTTGATTGAGCAGTGCAGCTATGGATGATCAATATTTAACAGACCATCATCATGGAGCAAGCCTGGCAAGGGAAGAGGCCGCTACAGACACCTCCACCCATCCCAAACGCCTCAAGGGCATAATGACTTGATGCCTAGCAAGGTGCACATGGACGTGTTAGACTAGCCTGAAAATCTGCAAACCATACGCATAAAAACGTCTGATCAGCACTGATTAGGGTACTTCCATGGGCAATTTAAGGGACTTTCCGGGGTGATTTTGACTTCGGAAGCTAAAGGACTCCACTGTAGAGGGTTTTAAATGAAGGCACAGGAAGAGGGAGGCCTGAGCCCCCCAAAGATCTAGAGGAGAGGGAAGGCGGTCCTTTGGGAGAACAGTCTGTATCTGCAAAGGGGTGACTGGGTGAGGAGCAGGCGGCACCATGGCACAGCACAGGACCAGCAGACCGCCACACGGGAGGGGGAGGGTCAGCAGGTTCTGCAGGGTCACTGACCAGAGCTCGGACAAGCGAGGCCTTAATCTCCACTCAAGACTGTGGTCTTTAGAAGCCACTGGAAATTTAAAGCAGGAGAACAGGAAAACTGGGCTGTGTTTTGGAAAGAGCCAACTAGAAGTGGTATTCATATCTGGGGAAGGAAAGAAATCAGAGGGAAAGGGGTCATTTCAAAGAGTACCACGTCCCTCGGGAAAAAGAAAGACAGGCCACCAATTGTTTCCGAGATAGCGAACACTAGAGCTTCGGTAATTATTTCCAGGCATGGATAATGCCGGAAACAAAGCCATCCTCTCTAGCAGAAAGGCTTTTCTACTTGCTTCTCAGGAAAAATGTTCTACCCATCTGATAGACAAAGTCAAGTCATTCACTCGTTCACTCTAAATAAACACTTACGGTGCACCACCCAGAACAGGCACCGCAGCACTAAGATGAGCAAAGACAAAGGGCAGGACCCACCCTCGTTTGCAGCCTTGGACTCAATGTGGGTGGGAGGTTAAAAGAAAACAGAGAATCTTCCAGGCATGAGCGAAGGCCCGGTGGCTGGAGGTGGCTCTTTGGAGAACCTGGAAAATCCGTGTGCCTGGAGCAGAGAGAAAAGGAGAACATGAAGGAGGAAGCTGGAAAGGTGGGCAAACCAGCACATAAGGATTTTAGGATTTTGATCTTCATCCAAAAACCTAGAAAAAAGTACTTAAGAGTTTAAAGTAGGCCCTGGCCGGTTGGCTCAGCGGTAGAGCGTTGGTCCAGCATGTGGAAGTCCCAGGTTCAATTCCCAGTCAGGGCACACAGGAGAAGCTCCCATCTGCTTCTCCACCCTCCCCCTTCTCCTTTCTATATCTCTCTTCCCCTCCCACAGCCAAGGCTCCATGGGAGAAAAGGTGGCCCGGGCGCTGAGGATGGCTCCATGACCTCCACCTCAGGTGCTAGAATGGCTCTGGTTGCAAAGGAGCAAAGCCCCAGATGGGCCAAGCATCACCCCCTGGTGGGCATGCCAGGTGGATCCCAGTTGGGCACATGTGGGAGTCTGTCAGTCTGCCGCCCCCAACTTCTCACTTTGAAAAAATAAAAAAATAAAAAAGTTTGAAGTGCACAGGAATCAGCAGAAAAGAGGATCCCTCAGCAAGACTGGGAGGGTGGGATGGGCAGAGATAGTGAGACCAGCGAAAAAACTACTGTGGTTCAATGGTGGATCATGTGAAGACTGACATTTAAGATATAGCATTCTAGCCTGACCAGGCGGTGGCACAGTGGATAGAGCGTCGAACTGGGATGCAGAGGACCCAGGATCAAGACCCCGAGGTCGCCAGCTTGAGCGCAGGCTCATCTGGTTTGAGCAAAAAGCCCACCAGCTTGAACCCAAGGTCGCTGGCTCCAGCAAGGGGTTACTCGGTCTGCTGAAGGCCCGCGGTCAAGGCACGTATGAGAAAGCAATCAATGAACAACTAAGGTGTTACAACGCGCAATGAAAAACTAATGATTGATGCTTCTCATCTCTCTCCGTTCCTGTCTGTCTGTCCCTGTCTATCCCTCTCTCTGACTCACTCTTTGTCTCTGTAAAAATAAATAAATATATAAATAAAATTTAAAAAAAAAAAGATATAGCATTCTAGGCCCTGGTCAGTGGCTCAGTGGCTACAGCCTCATCCCGGCGTGTGGATGTCCTGGGTTGAATTCCCGGTCAGGGCAGACAGGAGAAGTGACCATCTGCTTCCCTCTCCCCCTTCTCCTCCCGCAGCCAGTAGCCCAACTGGTTCAAGTGTGGCCCCAGGAGCTGAGGATAGCTCCACTGAGCGCGTCACCTGAGCATCGGTCCCAGACGGTGTTGCCAGGTGGATCCTGGTCATGGTGCATACCAAAAGACAAAAAGAAGATTTGAAGTTAAGCCCCAGACCCAGCCAACTGACAAGAGTGCTGGGGTATTCATTGTGACAGAGAAGCAAGTGCTTTTTTTGGGGGGGGGGAGAGGTGGGGTAGTAGACCTGATGAGTTTCAGACACTGATGAACAGTAGGGAGGGAGGACAGGTGAGCAGCTGGCCCTGTGCATCATGACTTAGGAGAAATCTAGATGGGAAATAATAAACTTGTGAGTCATAGAGCTACGGATGTGGGCGAGATCCCCCAGGAACAAAACGTGCTGGGGAAGATGAGGACTCCCACGTTTCAAGGCGGGAGAGCAGAGACAGTGCCAGGCAAACAGGAGGAAAACCAGGACAGCACAGCAAAGACAACTGTACACTATGTGAAATTATCTCTCAATAGAGCTTAAATTTAAAAAAAGTCTGGCCAGGTAGTTCAGCTGGTTAGAGCAGTGGTCGGCAAACTCATTAGTCAACAGAGCCACATATCAACAGTACAACGATTGAAATTTCTTTTGAGAGCCCAATTTTTTTAAACTTAAACTATAATATATAGGTAGGTACATTGTTGTTATAACCTGCGCGTCCCCACATGGTATTTTGTGGAAGAGCCACACTTAAGGGGCTGAAGAGCCTCATGTGGCTCGCGAGCCGATGATTGCCAACCACTGGGTTAGAGCATCGTCCCCATGTGCCAAGGTTGCAGGTTCAATCCCCAGTCAGGGCACATACAAAAAGCAACCAATGAATGCATAAGTAAGTGAAACAACAATTCGATGTTTCTCTCTCTCCTTCCTCACTCTCTAAACAAGTCTGAAATACTGGATCTCCAGGTTCCCAGGAAAGCTGGGGCAGGCAGCAGGAACACAGGGTGGGGTGGGGTGGGGTGGGGTGAGGGAAGTGCTTGGGAGGGCCTTGTGACATTGCACTCCCCCCCCACACACAAGAACACGTAGTAGCCTTTCCAGACTTGTTTCCCTCAAGTCAACAGACAAGGATACACCTTCAGTAGAGCAAAATGAAGTCATTGCTGTTTGAAACTTGGGCAAAAAAAAAAAGTGTCAGGATCTCTAAAAGGCCTCGGATGTAGAACAGTCATTCTACAGGCATTTATTTGGAAAAGATGCTTTTTTTCAAACTAAGGTTGAAAACAATCTGTTTTAGATCCCAGTGCTCAAGAATAGTAGGAGTCACGTAAACACATTAAGGTGGGTCAGGCTTCAAAAACGGGGCAAGCACAAGGCTTTGCACAGGTGAACCACAGAGCTAAGCTGCACAGACGGTGCCCACAGGACTCCAAGAACAGATGCACAGGGGATGCCATGCTGGCCAAGAGAAGGCAGAGACTTGGAAAGCTGTTATCCGCCATCTTCAGAGTCCCGGGCATTTTAGACCTTGTTGGGAGAGGAACAATCTGGTAGTTATCTAACTCGCATATAAATCCTTTCCATTGCACAGTGCATGGATGGCACTTCTTGGGCTGTAGGAGACACAGACGAGCCAAAATACAGTTAAAAATACCGATGCTCTTTTTTTTTCTTTTTTTTTTTTTTTTAAAGAAAAATTCTCGGCACTTCTGCATCGCACTGTGATTTAAGAGTGTTTATGCTTGTATTTTCTTAAACAGTTTCCTTGAAAAAAAAACGACAGAAGGTCTCTAGCTCATCTCGGTCCTCATAAACAATCCCTTTGTGAAAGTCTTAATTTACATACAACAGTGAGAACGAGGCTCCTGTACTAATTAAAGTCTGGGGCTGGTTAGCAAATTGCTGTAATTGCGTATTCTCCAGCATCCTGTCTCAGAAAACATATCCATACCCAGGCAGATCTCAGCAAGAATGATACTGTTCAAGATTTTAATATCTTGGGCTTCCGCTGCATCTGTGCATGGTTTCCAAATGGCTCGTTCCCTTGTGCGGGTGGCATTACACAGACATTTTTAAAATCAGTTTCAGCCTTGGCAGCCCAGCATCCGCACACCACAATCATTACCGCAAAACGCACACATGGCAGGATCAAGACACCAGCAGCCCAAACAGGGAAGCCTTTGTACAGAGATGTGAACTCATGGGGGTCCATCACCTTTCAGGCTTCCAGTTCCTGGCCTTCGAGGAGGCTGTTCTGACTCGTCGTGCACAGCGTGGCCAAAACCCTGCAATGAACTGTGCTGTGACCAGTCTCGTGCAGACAATGCAAACTGACAACCCTCAGCCACTTCTGCCCCAGAGATGTGTTTCGTTGGGTTCATGCAAGGTCTTACAGGAAATGGGCTGCACAGACCACCTTTCTATCAGGTGTTCTTATAGAAAAAAAAAATCCCAGCTGGCAACAGCAGGTGAGCCCTATTCCTGCTGTCAGCGATGGATCAGCTGGAGGCACCTGCCCCCTCTGGGGCAGGCACTCTCCTATTCATCCAAGGCCCCAGAAATCCTAGGTGCCAGCTACACTCACTGGTGGTCTGCCATCTGGCCCCTACAGATGTCCAACTTAAAACTCCTGGGACGGAGCTCATGACCAAGCACAAAGGTTTAAATTCAAAGATAAAACCTGATCCCAGTTCTCCACTTAGCCACTTTATTAATCCCTGAGTCTCAGTTTCCTTAACTGTAAAATGGGACTAACAGCACACCTACATCATGAGAGTCGGATGAAGTAAATCACGTATACTACCTGGCCTCTAACAAGCACTCAGAAAGTATTAGCTAGGCAAACACACTTGACATCTAGACGGTACTTCCGATGTATGCCCGAGCATCTTGCAGCAGATCATTACCCTTGGACACAAATGTCAACCTGACATCTTGAAAGCTCAAAAGCTTGCTCTCCCAAGAAAAATGCTCTGGTAAATGCTAAGGCTGGCACAATGACAATGACTGCCCTGGAAATTACCCAGTTTGTAAGTGAGTATGTGTCGGGAGGAAGAGGGTGTATGTACCAAGTAAAATTCAGTCAGAGAACCTGAAAAGTCATATGGTCTAAGATGTAGAATTAGGTCCCGGCCAGGGAGCTCGTAGGTTACAGCATCATACCAACATGCCAAGGTTGTAGGCTTGATCTCTGGTCAGGGCACACACACAAAGCAACCAATGACAGCATGAAATGGTAGAGCAACAAATCGATCTCTCTCTCTAAAAATCAATTTAAAAAAAAAAAAAGGCCCTAGCTGGTAGCTCAGTGGATAGAGCATCAGCCCAGTGTATGGACGTCCCAGGTTCAGTTCCAAGTCAGGGCACACAGGAGAAGTGACCCTGTGTCACTTCTCCCCCCAACCCCCAGTTCTCCCTCTTCCCCTTCCACAGCTTGACTGGGTCGAGTGAGGCCCCAGAAAGAAAATAGTTCTGTTGGAGCACATCTGCCTCAGGTGCTAAAAATAGCTTAGTAGTACTCAAGCATATGCCCCAGATGGGGTTGCTGGGTGGAAGTCTCCCGCACTATCTCCCCTCTTCTCACCTTAAAATATATATATATGGAGTAATAGGATTTGAGAATTTGGAGCTAACCACTGTCAGCATTTCGAAGTTTCCCAAGTATTGTATAGTTTATGGCCTGTTCTCTACCTATAAGATGAGAATAATGTTGCCAGCTTCCCAAGATGCCTGAGTAGTCACCTCATCTTCTTTTAAGGAATTATCTCCTCCCCAGGTGCGAATGCGGACAGTGCGGGTGGGTCTTGGTGTCCAGACACCAGCCAACCAAAGTGCAGACACATGACACTGGCTGAGACTCTCCCTGGGGACTTTGCCCTGTCAACCGTGAGGAGGCTGTACACGGTTCCACTCCTCAGAGCAGTCCCAGGCCTCCCGCCTTCCCGACAATCCCATGGGCCTACTGACCACCTTCCTGTCCAACCCCTTCCTCTCCATTTGACCATGGCTTCCGCTGCTCACAACCAAAGAACCCTGACAGGGATGGAGTCACGTAGGGACTGAAGCACTAGATTTTGCAAACCGGCAAGAAAAACAGGCTGGAGGTTTAAGTATGTATTCACTGAGCCCAGATCACCACACGTGGGATTTTGAGATAATTAGGACTGAAAGACAGATAAGACTTCATCCCATCAGCCTTTGCAAGCCTCACATTTTGACCGTGATGACTCAGAACGCGAGCAACCCAGTCTCCTAACACCAGGCTTTGTGTAGGCAACCGCCTTGCCTGAGCCGAGAGGCTGTCGCAAAGGTTCCCTGGACACAGAGGCGGCCCCTGGGTGACGGGGAGATCAGGTCCACAAAGACAGCCAGCTAAGGCGGCCCCTGGGGAAAGAGAAAGGTCTCCTTCAAAACTAGGTGACCCCTTCCGTTCACGGACTCCCACCAGACAGAGACTGCAACAGCCCTGGAAAATCAGTCCAAACAGCTGCAGACCAGCTTTCTTCACATATTTCGGAAGCCTACCCGAGCCTGCCTGCCAGGTCACCCTACACGATTCTTCATCACCCAGGGATGATGTCCTCTTCCGAGAGGGTGTGAGCAGGAGCAGAACATGAAAAGCAGGACTTCCACCTGGCAGGCTTACCAATATAAGCTCTTCCCACTTTATGCCAGTTCACACCATGGCTGACATTTCTGAGCACCCACGTGTCCCAGGCACCATTCCGAGCATGCTCTATGTGCCAGCAAATTTAATCTTCACCAAAACCCTGTATCTTCATCAGCCTCGTGGCTAAGGGGAAACTGAGTCACAGAGCATAACCCAGCTAGGGAGGGCACAAGCCAGAATATGAACCCAAGGAGCCTGGCTCTAAAAGCCAGGGTTTTCTATGTCATCCTGTATCTCGAATGAAAGGGAGGATTGAGCAAGGGGACCTAGAGCCTGGGCGAAAAGGAGCCTACATCCTAGCAGGGAAGACCATCAACAAACAAAGTAATAAGAACAACCAGGTCACGGACAAGGGATATGAGGAAAATTGGGAGTGATTTTGAGGAACTTTCTGGAATGCCACACATGTTCAATTATCTTGATCTGGGTTGTTGTTTTTTAATTGTTGTTTTTTTTTCAATTTTATTTTATTTTTTCAGAGACAGAGTCAGAGAGAGGTATAGATAGGGACAGACAGGAATGGAGAGAGATGAGAAGCATCAATCATTAGTTTTTCCTTGCAACATCTTAATTGTTCATTGATTGCTTTCTCATATGTGCCTTGACCGGGGGCCTTAAGCAGACCGAGTAACCCTTGCTTGAGCCAGCGACCTTGGGTCCAAGCTGGTGAGCTTTGCTCAAACCAGATGAGCCCACACTCAAGCTGGCGACCTCAGGGTCTCAAACCTGGGTCCTCCACATCCCAGTCCAATGCTCTATCCACTGCGCCACCGCCTGGTCAGGCTGATCTAGGTTGTTTGGAGGAACCTTCTAGAACATGGCACATGTTCAATTATCTTGATCTGGGCTGCTTTGAGAAACCTTCTAGAATGCCACACATGTTCAGTCATCTTGATCTGGGTTGTGGACCCATGAGCATATATGGGTTACATAGTTTTATCAAGCTATACACTGAAGATTTAAAACCTATCCCAATAAATAAATAAAATGTACCAGGAAATAGTAAACAAATGGCAGATGGTGGGAGGTTACAGATAAGTAAGAGGAGATGGCAGGAATGATCCATGCAGTAACGGGTCAGAATAGAACTATCTATAGATATGTGTATACAGATGGGCTGGCAACAGGCTTCCTTGCTCTGTCTGCTGAGAAAAGACACCAGGGGCTGTGAGCACTCAGAGCACCCACACCCTGGTTTCTAATGCTATTCTCCAAAAACCTAAAGGGATTCCTTGGGGAAATACCTAATTCTAGGGCTGTGACAGAAAATACACAAGATGAGCCTAGAGTATCTTGTAGTGGCAGAAAGTAAGTGTTCAATCAATCAACCCCCAAGGATGTCAAAAGGATCCTGAAATGTTCCTGATGGCCAAAGCTGGAATAATTTGAGTAATAAACAAGTAGAAATGAACTAGATAACCCAAAGTAGAAAATAATTGAGTCCATGATGATATAAATAAATGACTGAATAAATAAATGGGAGAAGAGACAAATCTCCCATACAGCAGAATTCCAAATAATTTATGTAGGTACTCTGGCCCTAAGGAGGAGGACTATTAACTCCCCACTCCACATGAGCTGGGCATTGTGACTTCCTTCCAAAGAGTACAGTATGGAAGGGGAGAAAACTGACAAAATGCCAGTTGCAACAAATGAACCATACTAATGTGTGCTGTTAATGGGAGGAATACTGAGTGTATGGATGGGGCTGGGGGGGGGGGGTGAGAATACTCTTCTCTATCTTCACAATTTATCCAGAAATTTAAAATGAGAAGTTTACTATTACAAGTAACAGAAAATGATGAAATGGCTCTTTTAGGCCATAATGTCTGAGATGAATCTGAGAGATGAGACACAGGCAGTGAGGCCCAGGGCCCCATATTCCCAGCAAAGGGCACAGGACACACGGGGCCCTCGGGAGAGGACGGACGGGAAAGGGGCCAAGCAGCTCCAGTAGAGTCAGGAAGAGAAAGGGCAGGAGCTAAACAGAATGCCACAGGAAAAAGAAACTGGCCCAAGTAGGGGAGGGCACAGTGACCTCACACTGGAGCCTCAGGGCCCTGGAAGGTCAGTGGAAGGAGTTAGCAAGATGGGACAGATGGGACCCATGCTTTGTCAGGTGGCCCTGACTGCTACAAGAAGAGGACTGGAGTGGGACAGATAAGAAAGAGGGGCAGGGGTCACCCCAGAGTGGCCAGAGGGAGATGCCACCTGGTGAAGAGCTAGCAGTATCTCGGGAGGTCTAAGAAGACAAGATGAGCGGTTTCCACGCATGCGGAGAAGGGGTGCCCTGGTCAGAGCAGGCCTCCATGAGCCCTGGTCACAATCCCTGAGTGTGACCCTCTTAGAGAAGTCTCAGCGGGGGGCCAAGAAGGAAGCACCTCTTTGGAGGCAAAGCCTCATTTCTGCCATTTACTACCTGTGAGATATTACTCCACACGGAGCCTGTTTCCTCGTCTGCAAAATGGGGACCTATCTCCCTCATACGGGGATTGGAGGAATTCAGTAAGAGAAAAGCTCCTGGCCCAAACACAGCCTTCATAAATACTGCGCTTACTCTGTACAACAGAAGCCCAAGGTGGGAGGGACTTTAGAACCTAACCCAACACCTCGTTTTACAGGTAAGAAAATGGAGGCACAGAGACAGAAGGTGCCCAAGCCCCATGGGAAACTGAATAGCAAAGGACCCCCAATCTCCCAACTTCCTTTATCTGTGTTCTCCTTCCACATTCTGACCACAACAGGGGGGCTGGGCCACACTACTTCATCAGCTGTCTCAAAATACCACTTCAGGAAAGTTCTTTCCTAGCTCAAAACTTCCCTACTGATGGCCCCCCATGGGCTGGATGGGGGGGGGGGGTGATGAAGGATGAAGGGCCCTCCCCCGACTCTCTGCGTTGCTCTCCCTTCCTCCGCCTCTCAGGACCAGACCACCCACATGGGCAGCCAGGCCTTCCACCTGAAGTGCCTCCTACCTCCTCAGATGGTGGCAGCCAGTCCCCCATCTGCCAGGCCGCCCCCAGCAACAGCCAGCTCTCATTTCACAGGGCACAGTCATGACTTCCTGACCGCTCTCTTTGCCCGAAATGTCAAGCTTATCAAATCCTCCAAAAGCTGTGTTCTTTCGGACACCGTTAGGGAGCCGTGTTTTGTGACACTCTGTAGCTAACTAGACAGGAATCATTCCGGCACAGAACCTGTAACAACCCTCTCTCCCCAGCCCTCCTGCCTCGGGCAGGGCTGTGTGCTCACAACGGGCGTTCAGCGCCTCCTCGAAGGAACAACAACCCCGTGGCACACCATTAAGCTTAGAGATGAGCATTTTCATCAACCAACGATAGGAAAAATACTCCAGCAGCTCATTTTTTAAAAGCACCCTGGAGGCAGAAGTGAATAATCCGCTTCCCTTTTGGGGAAGCCTCGTAATATCTCCCACAGACCAAACAAAAAGTGCTAACCCGTCCCTTAGAAGTTTGAGGATCCTTATACAGGTTTCTGTGTTAGAAAACAAGACACTGCGTTCGTTGGCTCTTATTTGCTCAGCTTTGTCCCAAATGCAAATTATGGCCCCAGCATTCCAAAAAGTCCCACATTTTTCTTCCACTTCTATGATTCCAAACGGGCCCTGTTATTAAAATCAGAAACCAGCAGCAGCTGGAGAGGGATGCTTCCAGAACATACTTGCTTTAAAAATCCTGATTCCTGAAAGTCACCTCGCAAGAGGGGCAGGGAGCCAGCCACCCTCAGTCAAGATAGAACACTGGCCGCCCCTGACAGGTCGGCATACCTGCACAGACACGCAAGGGAAAGAAAAGCGAGAAGAGGAGGCTTCCCCATAAACGAGGTTCATCCCTCCACGGCCCCACATCTCCAAACCGAAGGAGTTGCTGCAGCCTCCGCTCACACGGCCACACTTCACTGCACCACAAGAAAGAGAAATTCCCATTTCCTCCTCTGCTCTAGAACAGACAGTACGAGGTTTTCACTCACCTTTGGAGCGAGTAGAGATATCCATGCCCTCTACCACCTCCTGTTCTGTTTTTATTTCCTCTTCGGCCAAGCTGAAACAGAGCAAATTATGTTCAGGTTTAGGTAGACTGAAAACTTGCCCCATGGGGGCAGCTATTCCGACGTCCTAAATGACAAACCCGACTTGAAGACAACCCCTCACCTTTAGGTAGGGATGGGGGGGGGGGGGAGAAACCCACACTTGATTGCAAACAACCTGTTAAGCTTCCTAAAGGAGTATTTTTAAAATACTAAGTTGCTTTTTTTCTAAGTCAAATTACTATTACAGTTGTCATGCTACTGAGGGATGCAAAAAAAACCCCACAAAATAACATTTTTTTTTAGACACACAATTACATTCTGCCCCCATGGGCCAATGAGAACCCAGCCTTCTAGTAAACAAGTTTCTCACTGTTAACACCGGGTGCAGGTAGGAGGTGGTTTGTTACAGAGGTGTACATTTTGCAAGGCATTTCTCAGACCTCGCTGCTAAATCTTACAATCTCACAATGAGGCAAGAACACGAACTAATGTACAGAATTACAAAGTAGAAAAATGTGCCCAAACTAGAAGCAAAAGGCCTAGTCTCACAATGTTCAAACCACCAGCATTTAACCCAGGAATTAGGATTGGGGTCTCCACACTCCCACCCAGGGGTGGGGTGGGGGGGTGCTTCCTCTGGGTAGCGGGCATGGCTTAGAGAAAGAATCTGGCACTCTTTTGGGCTGTGACTAATTATCCCCCACCACAAAAGTGGAATGAGGAAGGATTATTTGAAAGAGAGGCTGAGAGATGGGGGTTGGGGATTGGGGAGAGAAGAGGGACAGCAGGCCCCTTTGCTGGGAAGGTCCACCAGAATCTTCTCTCCTTTTCTCTTCTGGAACTCCCCGTTGACCAGAGCACGGGCCATTTCCTATCTTCCCCACACACACACCTCCCCAGCCAAGCCAGTCAAGTTCTGCTTCAATAGGTGCAAAACGCAAGGTGCTGCACACCCCCAACATCCCGGCTAACAGCGAAGTGATTATAACAATGACTCGAAAGCAATTCCATCAGACTGTGGTTGGACCAGAAATGGGTGCATCCCCAATTGCTGCGGCTGGAATTTTCCATTTGGAAGTTCCTTAAAGCCAGGCCAGGAGGAAGGCTTGGCAGGACAGGAAGAATTAGAATGTCCCTTCTGTATTCCATGGTCTGGGACTGGCTGACAAAAGATTGAGTCCAAAAAGGCCTGGCCTGGTCACATAGAGATATGTTTAGGGGAGTTCCACATCTGTGGGGGGGGAAGAGGGCTCAGAATGGGAACTAACTAGAAAGGAAGAGATGACGATAAGACAGAATTATAAGAACTTAGAGGCCTCGGACTTAACTAGTCCCAGCAGAGAGAAGAAGGGTAGATTTGGTTTGAAATCAGAATATTAACACCTTCAGCTCTCTGATACTGAACCCCGTTAACAATTTCATTTGCACTGCATCAGTAGAGAAAGGCTGTGTGATACAAATCACCAAAGAAACAACTGACATGTTGTCACAAATGGTTTTCATCAGAAGAAAGCAGCCTTTTAAACTTAAACATTGCTAACATGCAATAATCCAACGGTGGTGGTGGAAGGTGATTTTAGCACTTAATACTTTTTACTCCAATTTAAGAGGCATGTATCCTCAATTCAGAAAAACACCCTGCCTACCACATACACAGGTTGTCCAAATAAACCCTGTTGATGGTTTCTTGCTTGGGGTGATTGGAAATGAATTTTAACAAAAAGCCCCACGCAGCCCTCAGAGATGGGGAGATGGTCCACTTCAAAAGAACAAATAGCCACCTTGATCTTTCTACCAACTAGAATTGTTTGCCTCTCTAGCATGAAGTGTGTGAAATCCTAAACTTCTTGAAACTGATCCCATATTTGGAGTAATGGAGAAAAATGCTAATCTGGGATCCAACCAAAATGTCTGGTAGTGAAAAAACCAATTATACATAACAGAGCCCCCAAAACCCACTTGAAGGATTTCTGCAGGGATGAAAACATTCAAAAGTATATTGATGAGGGAGGAGGGCTGTCTATAGGAGAACAATGATTTTGGTTTGTAACAGCCTAGAGGAGTCGAGTACTTCAGGCAGAGATGCTGCAGAGGCTAAGAAAATGCAAACTAGTGATGTGGGGGCTATTTGCTGCTGCGTTTAAGATAACTCTGGAGGAGAAAAGAAGGGGGAGCAAGTTAAACTGGTTTATTTTTTTCAAGAATACAAGTAAGCACCATAATCACCAAACTTTAGCAATTGCACCACCAGTTTAGCCAAGGGCTTCAAAAGCACCCAGTTTCTAAAAACCATCTTTTTCACAGATCAGCAAGCCATCCTTTCAAAGAGAACCCGTGCATGCACATGCATGTAAACACACACACACACATACACACACACACAATAACTTGTATTTGACTAAAGGAAATTACATTGTCTATGCAGTAAAAGGGAAATTTTTTTCATTTACAAAAGCAAAGACCAGAATGCAAAATTAGTCATTTTGAATAGCCACATCTAAAGGGACTTCCTTTCTCCTACACCACTGAACTCGGGTGGGTTTTTTTTGTTGTTACTTTAGTGTTGAGTACTAACATGTTATCAGGGGGGAAAAAACTGACTATTACATCAAAAGTGGTGGTGAGAAAAAGATTTCTACCTGTCTGAATACCCCACAGAGCTTGGTTAATTTAGTTTAAGAACTGGTTCAGTCATTTGGAGAAAGAAAGAAAAAAAAACAGTCAAATAACAATTGTTAAAACGAAAAGGCAGCTGCATCTGGAGGAAAGACTTTGAACTCTTGTCATTAACACATTCAAGTTTTAGAAAAAAACACAGCATCTTTCCTTCCCTATCGGGTTAGCTTCCAGTAACCTTGGATTATTTAAATCAAAATCAATGGGACAACAAGCCCTTGTTACAAACTGACATTACTTGTTTTTTTGTTTTTCTTTCTTTTCAAGTCTGCAGGGGAGGCTACTCCCCCCACACCCCCACACAAGGAAAGGGAAACATTAGCTGAAAACCAAACAACAGTCTCTCACCCCAACAGGAAAATTCACCATCAACTAGTTGTATACATTATATGTTAACACCACCACTTCTTGCACACACATTTACCCTAAGTCACTTGCCTATGGGTTTCACAAACTGATACATTCCAAACAATTAAAGGAATAACAGTGCCTGCAAATACAACCAAGACCATCCCATCCGGTTCCAGAAAGAATAAAAAGGTTTCTCCCCCAATGCCTCAGCAAGAAAACCTTAGTTCTTAACCTGCATGCAACTGAAAAAGAGCAATTAAAAGTTGCAGATGAACTGCTGAGCCTCCAGGATGTTTTAAGCCTTCTGATTATTAATTCTGAGGACTCCAGGCTGGTCCGTAATTCCCAGGAATCCCATCCCCTGAACACTTTCAAAAGAGAGAGAGAAAGGGAAATAAAAAATCTAGTTTTGACAGAAAAATGCCTGGATACACAATACCCAGATCTTTCTTTTTCCCCAAGTGTCCCTACTATTTGACTTTTAACCAAGAATATCTAAACCCATCTAGAATATACAACCAGCATGCACGAGACTCTGGCTCTACAGCTGAGGATCATCGCACCGCAATTCAAGAATCATGCATCATTCCAAGGACTTTTCCTTCAGCCTTTTACTTTCATTCAAAATACCAAACTGGTCCAGGCTGTAAGAAATAGTTAATCCCCAATACACAACATCTTCCTCTTCTAGATCACAAAACAGTCAACATTAAAATTTTAAAAAACCATGCTTCCCTAAATCTGCAATTCATTTTTTTTAATGGGGGGGGGATGGTTAGCAGAGCAGCTTTATATAAGCACTCACCTAAAACAGGCAGAGTCATCGGTAGCTAAGCTATTTATGCAGGATTCTTAAAATGGCGTCTGGCAACACTGCCTCATTCCTGTATTGAAGCTAAAATGGTAGCAGTTTGTTCAATAGCTGTAGCTCTTGCTTAAGCAGCCCTGCTAGTTTCAAAGCCACCTTCCTAAATATCAGAACCAGGAAAAGCTCAACCAGAGGACACCAACAACCTAACGTTCAGATCTTAAAAAAAAAAAATCTGCAGTGACAGGGGGAGTTTGTGAAGTCACAGGTTCCTAAGGAAAAGCCTTCCCTTTTCGATCCTGAGCCTTCACCACGAGGCTCTGAGCTGAAGCCCCCTCTTGCTCTCGGAATTAGGTGGGGTGAAGGTTAGGAAATATGCAGCCCTGTGACATCAACTGCAGACAGACAGGTGTCTGTACAAAACACAAAAAAAAGGTTAGAAGGGGACGGGCTGGGGAGGAGAAGGAAGCCCATTTTCCCTTCTTGACATATTAAACACCAGCTTTGCATCCATACCCAAAAGGAGCTAGATAAAATGAAAGTGCTTCAGGGACAGCAGGCATTTGAAAAGCCAAGCCAAAGGGCTGTGCCCAGTCTGAGGCCAAGGTAAAATCTAAAGGCTGTGTCTAAGCCTGAAACCGGCCACCAAATAAATACCCAGCCAGTCCGAAGACAGTCAGCATCGAGGAAAGACAGTCGGGAGTCTGCAGAGACATCACAGTGGAACATTCGCTCGGCCAATGCACAGGATACACACAAATGAGATTTCCGTCCACCCCCCACTGAGCCCTGAGCATTAACATCGGGTTCTGCAAAACCCGCTTTCAGAGGCCAAACTAATAGCCTCATAGTGGATAACGTAATTCACTAGCACAGGTCTGAGCACTCGCCTCAGAACCGTGGTGCTATGAGTGGGGAGTTTGAAGGTGACTGCTTTTTACCTCCAGGGGAGACAGGAGGGCACGGTGCCCAAGGCTGTGCCAGGGCGAGGACGGGGGCTGGCTCCTGGCCGGCCGATAGGTGGGTAATCTTGATGAGGAGGGACAGCCTCGCAGCACGGCTAGCTGCAGGGCTGAAATGGCTCCCGCCTGCTTGTTTATCTGGAAGGAGACTGGGAAGGGGGAAGGGCAGCCACAGCCTAGGCAACCTGAAGCCAAGGGTGAATCCTCGTTTTTGCATTTTAAGAGCAACACAAGGGCCTCTAAACACATCCCCTTAGTCAACTGTCTGCTGCAAGGTGGCAAAGGCACTTTCGCGTGTTTCTTTCTTTTCAGGGTCAACCAGAGGCAGAGCCAGAGCTGGGGCTCCGTCAGCTGACAAATGTTTGTTGTTGCCTGTGCCACAGGAGGGAGAAGGGAAAAGAAGGCAGAAGAAACAAAGAGATCACACATTTGAAGTGGCTGGACTCAAAAACCTACCAATGCCTTCAGGGTTTGCTGGGTTACTGTCACCCAGGCTTTTTAAAGACTGACTTCTTTTCCTCTTCTCCTATTTAAGATCTCAAGCAGATTCCCCACTGTTCTGGGGAAAGGGGGGGGGGGGGCGACAAAAGCTATTGTTTTCCTCTCTAATTTATAATCCAGGATGCCTTATTGTTTCTTTCTTTTGGACTCAAATCTCTGCACTGGTAATTATAAAAGTAACAGGACTGGGCTCCAACAGGCTAACCATGTTCATCATGCACAGCAATTAGAAAAACTCTGTAGAAAGTTTACTGAGTGATTATATATAATTAATTCCTAGTTACAGATGGAACACTGACCATTTTCTGGAGCTAATAAAAGCAGTTACTCCCCCTCCCCCCACGTGAATGCCACTTAATTTCCCAAAGCAGAAATGAATCCATCCTGGAGGGTCTTGAAGGGGGGAAAAAAAAGGGGGGGAGGGGGAGAGAGGAATCAAAAGCTCCAGTGTGTCTGTGTCCCTTGCAGCTGTGCATCCTCTTTGGGGACTGAGGAGGCAGAAGGAAAAAGGAAAACTGCCCCATGTTCTGTCCCTCCCTCTGCAACTTGCAAACGTGGCAGAGAGAACATTCTACCTTGATGTCAAGTAGAAAGGGGGAGGGGGGATCGGGAGATGTATTAGGAATGGAATGCAGGAGACTCTTCAGCTTGGTAGATCTGCTTTTCCTAAAAGAAACAAAGATGGCAGAAATTTCCAGAAGGCTCAGTCTCAATCCGGCCACTGCAATTGTCAATCTGTAACCTTTCCTCCCAGTCTATTGGTTCAAAAGCTGGAGAGAAGCCCCACTGGGCGCTCTGTGTGAGCCAGCACTGCTGTGCCTACCAAGTCCTGCTGCAATGCAGACATTTATCCCCCCCCAACCCCACCCCAGTGAAACTGGAAAATATTGCTACTTTGAAAGCAAGTGACTTTTTACAGACTCATGCTTGGTAGTGGCCACAGTTCCAGGGAAAAGTGGCCAGCTGGGTCCAGGGCTGGGAACTTTGCTGGGGCTGCACATTTGAAAACAGATCTTGGCTTTGCAAACCTGTGGGAGCCATTTTAATGTGAGCTTCTGGAGAACAAACGCCTTGCCCGTAGGTTTCCTTCCAGCCCAACAAACACACCATTATGCAAACGTTGAAGGCACCAAACCAGGAGTCCTGTGATTAGATATTGCTTCTAGGGAGGCCACAAGAACCTCAGCACCTAATATCCATTTACAGCCAGAAGATAAGAACAAAGAAAATAGCTAAGTGTCGGAACTTACTTTGTGGGGCAGTAGCACTGTTCAGTTTGAAGTATATAAAACATCATTAACTCCCTGCACTTTTACTCTGAGAAGCTGGCCTTACATAGACTTTGCTTAACTTAGTATTGGGTACATTTCTCATTATTAAATGAGCCTTTTTCCAATTGGTGCTAAAAAGCTGGTCACTAAAAAAAAAAAAAAAAAGAATATTAACTCCATCAAGTTGGCATGACAGCAACAATATATTTCCAGCATCTACAGTCATGCTGGATTGGTCTCCAGGCTGGAAGCTGATGCAGTCAACTTCCAGGGAAATTCTGAAGCCAACACTAAACAAGAGTCCACTTTTTCCCCCCCACTCTTACACTTTAACTGCAGCATGAAGAGATCAGGGGCAATGTAAGAAGTGAGAAATAAATCATAAGTAAAGGCAAGCATGCATACAGATGTGTGTGGGTCAAGCTTGGAAAAAGGCCGAATCTGTTGTGCAGTGAGTCCTGAATCAAATCAAGTTTGCTGGTGGGTGGGATTTTGCACTCAGTGTCAGAAACTGAAACCCTAAATTCTGACACCACCACCCTCACACACACACACACACCCCACCCCCACACACACACCACCACCACCACCTTCACCAATTCCTGCCCCACCACTTGGCTTAAGGTTCTGTGACTGTTAAAACAATCACTTTCTTAAATTTCACAAGCAGATCACCTACCCTGAGTTCTATCTAATATCCAAACAAACCCAATTATAGGTCTCCAGGCAAGTCACAATGAACTGCACATGTCTCCCCTGTCTGAGGGTTAACAGGAAGTGTCATCTTCAATCCTAGCTGCAGGTTCCCAGGAAAAAACAGTGGATTCAAACAGTCACCTAAAATCAAGACACTATTAAAGAGCCCTTGTTTGGTTCCTGCTAATGAAAAGCCCTCCACTGCTATAGCCAAGAACCCCCTGCTACAAACAGACCCCAAATGTTCGCCAAACTCTTTAAACATGGTCACAGAGGAAATGGAGCGCTTTACTTACCCAACATGTTCATGCAACCGTCTCATTTTTCCACAGTAAAGAAGAGAGAACAGGCTGGCAGATTTGGGACTTGATCAAAAAGGAAATTTTTTTTTGAACAGTTACATGGGATTATTAAAAACACACACAACAACAGCCACACAACCCAACAACTGAATAGGGAATGCTGTCATGAGCCACAGACATGATTTTATTTCCTCTGCACTATCACACACAGGAGGGCAGAGGATGATACAATGTAAAAGAAAAAAAAGGGAAAGGAGCGAGAAAACAAGGATAAAAGATGCATTAGTTCATTGAAAATCATGCAAGAATAGAGAGCTAAGGAATCCAAAGAGTGCTCACAGATTTATTGCAGGATGTTGTCCAACCTCTCCCCCCCACACACACACCCCACCCCCAGTCCCCATCCCTACTCCAAAAACTTCCTCCAAAGCCTAGAAAACACTTTTCAGAAACATTTGCTGGCTGTAGGCTGGCTTGCAGAAGAACACTCTGTATCAACAGAAGTCAGGAAAAAAGGCTGAACAATTGTAGTTTCAAGTGAAGAAACCCTGTAGGGAGAGAAAAAACCATGTAGACACACCACCACCCACCTAGGCCCCAGGAGCTGGGAGCTCTCTCTCCTTAGCCCTGCTCTGCTGAGGGCTTGGTTCTGTTTAAAAGCACACATCCTCTCTGGTCAAAACTTAGTCCAGCTTTCCCAGAACCTCTCTGGAGAGGAAAACTTGCCTGCTTTGCTGTCTGCCATGAGCTATCCTTAGAGAGGAGCCTGCTTGCTCACCTTCCATTTTCTTCACCCAGCAGGCATGTGACACAAGAGAAGACAATAGTGCAGGGGGGGGAAACTGCTCAGAGAAAGAGAGAGAGAAAGAAAAAGAGAAAGAGAGAGGAGGAAAAAAAGCTTCTTTTTTTGGCATACCAGGATCTAGCTTCAAACTATTCCAGAAACACCATGTCCTGGTGGAAGAAAAGGTGTCCCAGGCCCTTGCCAGTTTGCAAAATCAAGCTATGGCTAATGGCTACTTAGCCATGTGACCCAAGACAGCAAAAAAAATTCTCTCTAAACAGTTCCAAGTTAACCTAAGTGCTGTGGGGGTGAGTGTGGCACGGCCAGCCGCAGAGAAATCACACTGCTCGCCCACAATTCTGATGTCTCAGAGGGAGGGGGAGAAAAGATGGTTAAAAAGTCGAGCTTACCTCTGTGGATGCATTGTTAACACTGTGTAATGTCAATACTTATAAAACATGGAGGACAGGCTCCTAGTTCTCACAGAAAAAGGGTTTGGCACTTCGGCTTGATGATCTGGCCGCCTAATAAGAGCTCATCCCCGATTGGTTGGCCTGGCAAATCGGAGTGTAAGGCGGCCCGGGATTGGCTGAAACACTTCCTGAGCGATTATCTTTGTGAGGCTCTGGTGAGCAAGAGCCATCCTGTGCATAGAAAAAGACAGGCTAAGCTAGGCCTTTTGCAGCAAGAAAAACTTGGGAAAGGGGCCCCCAGAAGCACTTCTCCCACACTCTGGCTAGATTTTCCAGCTCGGGCAAACCAGTGCAGCCAGCCTGACCTGCTCCAGCAAAGCCCGAGGCCCAGAAACCACTGGGAAGAGAGTTTTTTGGGGGTGAGCTGAAAAGGCTCACCCTCACCTGCCCCCCACAGAAGCGGCTCTCTGCTAGGAGGAAGGCTGGCCCTTTTCTAGAACACTCCAGCAGGATGGTTCCCCCGGGAGGGGAGGGGAGCTGAGGAGTGGAGAGCCCCAGGAAATGAGCCAACCGGGCAGGAGAAAGGCTGGAGGCAGGCCTCTGTGGAGCTGGGGGCAGAGAGGCAGACGGGCCAGGCAAGCCTCAGGAAATCTAAAGAGCAGCCGTGGCTCCTCAGACGACAGAGGATTTGGGCTGTTGAGGGGAGGAGGGATACAGAGTGGTCAAGTTTGCATAGTCATTGTCAAAAATGCCTCCTGGAAAAGCAGGCCAGAGAGCCATTTTCCCGGGGCACAAATGCTATCCTCTTGTCCCCCTCTGCCAGCACTCAAAGGAAAAACCAAAACAGGTTCCTGCCTCCCTGCCAGGATGCCAAGGGGCGGCCCCCCTCTCGGGCCTTACCCTAAGAAAAGCCCAATGCGCTCCTAGCAGGCCACATGCCTAGACCTACGAACTTCTCTTCCCCTCCCGGTCCCCTCCCCCAGGGCTGAGGCCTGCTAAACCTGTCAGTTAAACAAAAATCTGACTTCCGTATTAGTCTGCGATGCCTTCAGCTTCCTGCCCATTAACCCTCTCTCGGACTCCGGGCCTGGCTGGGAAAGCCTAGGCCTTGCGAGCGTAGAAAAGGCCTGTGGAAAAATACCAGCTGCAGCTCCCCGGGCAGATGCAGAAAGAGAGAGAGAGAGAGAGAGAGCCGCTGTCTCTCGCCTTTGCTTCCCAAAGAGGCGTGTACCTTCTGAATCCAGGGCACAGGCAGAGCCTCCCGGTCTGAGAAGCCATTTAAATCCAGAGGGAGAAAGAGAGATGTCAAACTCCGCCAGGGAACAAGCACCCCCATTATTAGTCAGGCCTGCACCCCCTGCTGAGCCCTCCCTGTCACAATCACCCCTGTATGTATGTATGTGTGATACTTGGGGCGCTGGGACCTCAGTGGGCAGACAAATCCCATGAGCTTTATAAGGATTCTTGCTTAAATGTATTTCCACAGAGGACGGCTTCTTTTCGTCCCCGAAGGCAGATGGAACAGCTATTGCACACACAGCCCTACACTTGGCAGCCCCCCGCCCCCATCTCTGGCACTGCTCCCCAGTAAAATATTAACTAGTTTTTTCAGAGCTGCTTATAATTCCACCCATTTCAATAGGATCGGGAGAGGTCTGTGCCCGTTTCCTCCTGAAAACTGCCTTTGTAGTTGCTCCATCCCCCAAGAAAAAGGCAGATTCAAAAGGATCTCCCAGTGTCCATGCTTGCTTGCTTTTTCTTCTTTTTTTTTTTTTTTTAAGACAAGGGGCTTAATTAACAAGATTTAAAACAAAAAAAACAAAAAAAACAAAAAAAAACCCACCAAGCTGGAACAACAAGCTAAATAAACATTCTTTAGAGGCTGGAGAAGGCTTACAGAGGTGAGGCAGCCATATGCCAGAAGGTAAAATTATGGCTCAAGAGTGTCTCCACCCTCCTCCTAAAATTAGGACCGGTGGGCTTTCTTGTCCCATGTCAACATTGGTTCCCACAAAGAAAACAGAGCTGATAGCCTGCTCACCCCTCCCCCACCCCCCACCCCCACATGGACAACAGATGCCCACCGTGTGTACATAAATTCTTCCTGCCCGGGAATCTTCTATCAGACAGGAACAAGCCAGGAATCTGCACACGCTAGGCTGCAGGGGCAGGGCCCAGGCTTTAGGAAAAGGGAGGGCAGGGGCACCTCGTTGCTGTTGTCATTGTTGTATTTTAGGCAAAAGAGGCCAAGATGCAGGAAGGGACAACTCCACTGCCACAAGGCCAGCATTCAGGACAACAGGCCTGCGCCTCACCAGCAGGGAGGGGCCTCCTCTTCCTGGGGCGGAATCTCGGACAAGGAGACCAAATGGAGGACGAGAGATGGAGGCCAAAGCTAATCAGACTGTGCTTCCTCCCACCGCCATCCCACAGGGAATACCGTGTGTCTGAGAGTGCTGCTTGGGGGGGAAGAGGGGCAAACACGACTGTGAGTTTGTGGTAGACCTTCTGTGCAGCTAACTTCAGTGCCCAATGCGGAAATGAAATATGCCACTGGTGCCGCGTGCTGGATTTTAACCCGGGATTAAAGCTTGTTGCATAAGCAGCTGCAGCATCCTCCCCCTCCCTTCTCCTCCTCTCTCTGATCACTTGATCACTTGAAATGTTTTCTAGGGCAAAGAGCAGGAAGCTGCAGCCTTATCCTGGCAGCTCTGCCCTGTTTGAGGAATGCTGTTGGCATTCGGGTAGGTCTGAGGTTATCTGGAAAACAGCAGTTGGGCTGGGGACAGAGACAAAGGTATGGTGGCAGATGGAATCCTGGGAGAGAGTGAAGATCCAAAAGGAAGCTCAGGGCAGGCCCACTAAGGGCCACTCCTGGGCTTCATGGAATGTGGCTGATAAAAGAGGCCAGCCCAATGTTGCTGGGCTGAATCTACATACAGATCACTCAGTGGCCCTTCTCAAATCCTCCCTGTAAGGAGCGGTCCCAGCACGGAGCAGATGCTCACAGTGGGCCAAACACTGTGCGAAATCAGCTAGGGAGCATTGTTACAGACATGGAACTGAGCCCAAAGAAGTGAGCTGAGCTGCCCAAGGTCACACAGCTGGCAAGTTCCAGAGACCAGACTTTCAACCTAGTAATGACGACATAGCCATACCGCTGTGCCCTGTTACTTTCGCTTGCCTCTAAAGAAACAAAGAGAAGCATGATCAGTGTTTTCCTTCAGGAGTTCGACCCTTTGACAGGGAGTTTTAAGTCCTGAAGGATGGAGCTGGGAGAATTTCAGCTCACATTCACCAAAGGTCTAGAGAAACCTCCTCTCTCCCTACAAACCTTCAGCAAGATGTCAAGGGGGATCACTGCCATCTCTAAAATCAGGCTTTTAGCCTGACCAGGCGGTGGCGCATTGGATAGGGCATCAGACTGGGATGCGAAAGGACCCAGGTTTGAGACCCTGAGGTCACCAGCTTGAGCGCGGGCTCATCTGGCTTGAGCAAAAAAAAAGCTCACTAGCTTGGACCCAAGGTTGCTGGCTCGAGCAAGGGGTTACTCGGTCTGCTGAAGGCCCATGGTCAAGGCATATATGAAAAAGCAATCAATGAACAACTAAGGTGTCGCAATGAAAAACTGATGATTGATGCTTCTCATCTCTCTTCGCTCCTGTCTGTCTGTCCCTATCTATCACTCTCTCTGACTCTCTCTCTGTTCCTGTAAAAAAATAAAAAAAAATTTTTTTAAAGAATCTAAAATCAGGCTTTTATATTCTTGGAAATCAGTGGCTCTCAACCAGAGGTAGTTTAGATTCCCAGGGGGAGATGTGGCAATGTCTGTGGATTTGGGGGTTGTCACAACCTGAAGGAACCCTGCTGTTGGCATCTAGTGGGTGGAGACCAGGGAGGCTGCTCAGTGCCCCCCAGTGCACAGGACAGACCCCCACAACAAGGAATTCTGTGATCCCACAGTCCCATTGTGCCAAGGTAGAGAATCCTTGGCTTAAATGAAAAGGAAGAAAGAAAGAAAAAAATCCGACCAGCACAGGTCTAAACAAGCAGGATCTGTGGTGATATTAATAAGCAATGAGCTAATAAACGTAGATTAAGCCTGTCTCTCTTAATATTCCCAGGGGACAGAGAGAATGGGGGGTGGGGGGCAGAATCAGGCTGAAGGAAGCCAGGCAAAGAGCCTCAGTGATAAAGCTGGTCTCCAAGGAGAGGCAGGGCTAGCCCCAGCTCCCTTCCCCGGGCACCCTAACTGGCAGTGGCCTGGCCACCCCGAAACGGCGGCTCTCCAATCCCGCTGGCCTGCCGCCAGGCGAGCAGCAGGAGGAGCGGCCCCGGCAAGCTGCATCCCGCGATAGCCTGCCTGTTCGGCTGGCCATGGAAAGCAGCACACTCAGACTTATCTGCCTCAAGCTAGCAGCAGGCCTCTCTCCCTCCGTCCGTTATGCGGAACAGGGGGATTGAGGCAGGGAAGTGTTTTAAGTATCTTGTTTTGTTTTGTTCCTTTTTGGCCAATTGGAACTGAGGCCAATTTCGGGCATGGTGACAGAAGGACTCACCTTCCGACCAGGGAGTCATGTTACAGCCACAGAGAAGGCAATTAGGACTCCCTTCCTTATAGAAGAGATATCCCCTGGAAGGTTTTTTGGGGTTTTTTTGTTTTTTTGGTTTTTTATTCTTTCTAGGAGGGACTGGCAGGATTAGGCAAATAGAAGGGAAATGGAAGGACGTGGGGGGATGGTACATGACCATCAGGCAGATGGCCACAGTGTGAGTGGGGAAGAGACAGACACAAGGGATGTAGGAAGAGAATGAAAAATCAAAAGAAAGATGACTCAGCCTGACCTGTGGTGGCGCAGTGGATAAAGCGTCGACCTGGAAATGCTGAGGTCACAGGTTCAAAACCCTAGGCTTGCCTGGTCAAGGCACAAACGAAAAGCAACTACTGCGAGTTGATGCTTCCCGCTCCTCTCTCTCTCTCTCTCTCTTTCTCAAATCAATAAATAAAATCTTAAAAAAAATTTAAAAAAAATGTAAAAGAAAGATGACTCAGACCTTCACTTCCCTGCTTTTTTTACTCCCTGGCAGTTACTATGGAAAGACTCGGTGTTTATTCGCTCTGTTTCTCTCTCCCACTAGGCCAGTGGCAATGTCTGAAGACATTCCTAGTTGTCACATCTGGAGGAAGGGTGTGTTACTGGAATCCAGTGGGTAGAGACACCAGGGATGCTGCTAAACACCTTCCAGTGCCAGGATGCCCCGCCACCACCCACAACAAAGGACTAGTCAACCCCCCCCCCCCATGTCACTACCTCCAAGGTTAAGAAAACACTGAACTAGAATGAGAGCTTCAACAAGGCAGAGACCTTGTCTGAATTCTTCAATACTGTGCTCGACATGTGTAAAGCCAGGAGGCAAGGCCAGGGCCACTATCAGAGCAGCCCAGCCCTTGCAGGTTCGCATTGGATTTGGACAGTCGGTAAAGAAACCATGGAGCCAAAAACTGGTGGGCCATAGCCTTTAATCCTACCTTGCACCCGGCGGGCAAGTAAAAATACACACTGGGCTCCAAAACCCAGTCACATTCAGTGCTCACAAAGCTACTGATTTATCCGAGTTTCCTAGAATCAAAGGTTTCTAGCTCAACAGCCTTATTCTCCTCAGTTCCCCATTTCCTTCTTTATCCCAGATACAAACTCTGTACAAACTGGCATCTCACTCAGTACTCCGCCATCTTGGCTGCTTTTCCTGGCCTTCTCCACGTGGCCTCCTCCCGCTGCTGGCTCTATTCTCTCTGCTCTCTCATGCTAACCTCAGGAACCAAGAGCGCAAACTCCAGCTCCGTTCCCATTTTATAGTGTAGAAATCCAAACCCTTAATCCAATATACATAATGGGGAAGTCTCTAATACAAAATCACTTCTATGAGGCATGATAGGATTGTACCACCTCACACCAAAAAGGGTGGGACAGGCTTAATCCCAAAACCAAGCCTCAGGCTACAACAATTCTCAACACACATTAATATCACCTGGGCAATGGCCTCTTTAACAAAGTGAGCATAATACATTTTATCTGCCCAACAACATGTATTAGAGCTCAGTGAGACATCATCCCCCATCCGGGTGGCTGCAGCAGCCTCTGCCTGAGCCCCCTGCTGCTGCTGCTGCCCTTGTAAACGCTTGTGCACATGCACAGTACGTACACACACAGGCAGCCAGTGATCCTTTCACAACAAGTCAGATCTTATCCCTCCTCTGCACAGACTCCAGGAATAGCTCCCACCTGGCCCTGAGCGTCGCACCGAGGTTGCAGGTTCAGTCACCGGGCCAGGCACATATAAGAGGCAACCAAGGAGTGCACAAGTAAATGGGACAAGTTGATGCTTCTCTCTCTCTCTCTCTCTCTCTCTCTCTCTCTCTCCCCCTTCCTTCCCCTCTTCTCTATCCCTTTCTGTTTCTCTCAAATCAATGGAAGTTAAAAAAAAAAAAAAAAAAAAAAAGCTCCCGCCTCACTCAAGAGTAAAAACCCAAGTGTTTACCTACAGGCCTCACTGCTGGACCAGAGCCCTCCTCCTGATCTCTGACTTCATTCCTCTCCTTCCCTGCTCCTGCAACTCTCTCCCCTACAGCCACTCTGACCATCCCATCTGTTCTTTCACCACCTCCAGCAGCCTCATTCCTCTCTCCCCCAGGCCTTTGCACTTAATCTTGCACTCTGCCCCTCCTCCCAGCCCACCTCATCACTTCCCCAAACTACCTCCCAGTAAGCCAGTTCCCTCCTCTGGCCTAACGGGTCTGCATCTTCCTTCCTGCCTTCTCACCTGCCTCAGAAAGAACGGTCCCCAGCCTGACCTGTGGTGGCGCAGTGTATAAAGCGTCGACTTGGAAATGCTGAGGTCGCCGGTTCGAAACCCTGGGCTTGCCTGGTCAAGGCACATATGGGAGTTGATGCTTCTAGCTCCTCCCCCCTCCTCTCTCTCTCTCTCTCTCTCTCTGTCTCTCCCTCTCCTCTCTAAAAAATGAATAAATAAAAATAAAATAAAATTTAAAAATAGTACAGCCTAAGATGTTAAGGAAGCCACTCTTTAAAAAAAAAAAAAAAAAAGAAAGAAAGAACGGTCCCCAGCCCGCAGCAGCAGGGCATCTCCTTCCCTGCTCCCTCCCCATCAGATGTCTTTCTCCCTGAGCCCTGGCTCCACCACTCAGCTTGTTTCTCTTCCATCTTTAACTTTTCTCCTTGCTTCCCTCCATCAAGCGGCAGAACTGTGTGCAGCAGTTTAGTGTGTGGCTGCTGGCATCACACTGGCTGGGTGCGAATCCAGCCGCCCCGCAAGCTGGGTGGTCTTGCTTGAGGTATGAAATTCTCTGTGCCTTGATTTTCTCATCTGCACAATGGGAGCCATCACACCACCCACCTTGGAAACATTGGATGGACCAGTTCTTTTAATAACACAGCACAGTCAGCACTCATTTAGTTGCTGTTGTTACTTCCCTCTCTGCTTCCTCTTAGGAAGGTATTTTCTGAATGCTTCCAACTTAGTTTCTTCCTCTTTAAGATTTATTGATTTTACAGAGAGAACATAGGTGGGGAGGCAAGAAGTATCAACTCACAGTTGCTTCATTTTAGTTTTTCATTGGCTGATTGTTGTATGTGTCTTGACCAGGCAAACCCAGGATTTCGAATGGCCACCTCAGTCCCAGGTAAATACTCTATCCACTGAGCCAAGTGGCCAGGACCCATAATGCCATTTTTTAAAAGCAGGCACACTGGGGTGAACACACAATGCAGTGTACAGATGTGCCGCTGAATTGTGCACCTGAAACCTGTATAATTTTGTTAACCAGTGTCACCCCAATAAATTCAATTTAAAGTTAGGCAAACCTGTGTGTGTGTGTGTACATGTACATATCTTTTTCTTAACATATTTGCTTATTATATACATGAATCTCTTAGATGCAGACTTAATAACTCACTAACAATGGTTACATCAAGGAGTACTGGATGCCTGGGGGTTATGGAGTGAGTGGGAAGGAGACTTTGCATGATTATGTCTTTTTACTCCTTTGGAATTTCAACCCTGTGAATGGATTACTTCTTCAAAAATAAGTTAATAAATGTAACATTAGGGAAACTGTGGAAGACTGTAAAACTGGCAATAAAAGATAAGGGTGTAGCCTGTCCAGCTTTGCCTCCGGGTTACCTGCACCCCTCCGGTTTCTGAGCTGTCTCACACGCTGGGAGTTGTAGAAGACTTACAGTCATGCAAATGACCCTTGCCATAGACATGCAAATGAAGTCCCTGGAATGCAAAGGGTTATTGACTTGAAGGTATGGACGAGCTTTGCCAGTTTTGCATCTATTTGTAAATTCATGTAAGCATTTCTCCTAAGTGCGGTCCTTTGAATCCACCTGTGAATCAGTCGTAACATCTAACAAGTGCTCTCATTTAGATAAAATCTCTGATGAGTTCATTTTGTATCTGTATATAGCTGTTTAAAACAGATTACTTTTGAACAGGAATTTTTTTTCCCATTGATTTGAGAGAAAGAAGTGAGAGAAAGAGAAGCATGTATTTGTTGTTCCACTCAGCTGTGCATCTACTGGTAGAGTCCCGGATGTGCCCTGACCAGGGATCAAGCCCCCAACTTTGGCATTTCAGGTCAGCGCTCTAACTGAGCCAATCGGGCAGGGCTGAACAGGAATTTTTTAAAAGACTATTGACCACCGGCCTGACCTGTGGTGGCGCAGTGGGATAAAGCATCGACCTGGAACACTGAGGTTGCCAGTTCGAAACCCTGGGCTTGCCTGGTCAAGGTACATATGGGAGTTGATGCTTCCTGCACCTCCCCTTTCTCTCTCTCTCTCTCTCCCCTCTCTCTAAAAATCAATAAATAAAATATTTTAAAAAAATAAAATAAAATAAAAAAGACTATTGACCACCAAGAATGAACTTCAGCAGGCTAGTGAGTATCGGGTCCACTGTTCCTTGACCTCTCATTAACATTTGATTCTGGACACTTACTGAGTTTTCAAAACACTGCCTGGGCCCAGCGACTCCAACTCGACCTACTCTCTTCTTTGGCCTCCTGGCCATAGGTCTCCTCATCCAGGCTCTGGAGCCAGCCTGTTGGAGAAGGGAGGTGTCCACTCTGCGCTCCCTCTCTTACTACCTAGGGAACTTAAGCAAGTTATTTAAATTATTCGTGCCTCAGTGCCCAAGTCTGTGAAGTGGGGATGCAGATTATTTAACACAGGCTCACAGAACCTGCATGAGAAATGCAGGGTGGTTTTCCTTGCAAACCTTTCCATGCAAAATTCCATTCACTGCCACAACAGATTCCAAATCTAACTGCTCAGGCCCAACCTTTCCTGGAACCAGACACCTTTGTATCCAACCGCAGGGGAGGCATTTCCTTGATGTTGATACAGAGTCCACAGATATGTATGAAATACCTCCTCTCTCCCTTTAAGAGCCAGACTTCTCCTTTCTTGCTCCTGCTTTCAAGGAGCTGAAGACTGAGCAGAGGTAATGAGCAATTGAACTAATACATGTCTCCTCTTAACAAGATGTCACCTGCCTGCTCAAAACCCTCGATGGGCAGCACTATTCACAATATCCCAACTGACCTGCAGTGGACAAATGGATCAACAAAAAACAGAAAGTGGATTTACAGTTGTTGAGTATGCAAAAGTTTATTCTTGTGTTATTATGTACTATTTATTGTATTGTTTTCATATGAAGTACTATAAACCTACTTCTGCCCCACCCTGTATGATCTATCCACACAATGAAATATTACCCCCAACCCTGAAAAGGAATGAAGTACTGATCCACACTACAAATATGGGAGAACCTCGAAAACATTATGCTAACTAAAAGAAGCCAGGCACACAAAGTCACATATTGTATGATTCTGTTCCAACGAAGTATCCAGACGAGGCAAATCCAGAGACAGAGAGTAGTAGATTGATAGTTGCCAGGGAAAGAGGAGTAACTGCTTAATGGGTTCAGGGTTATTTCTTTTGGGGGGATGAAAAAATTCTGAACTCAGTAGTGGTGGTTGTACAACATTGTGATTATGAATGTGCTATATGCCACTGGACTGTAAACTTTTAAGTGGTTAAAAGGTAAGTTTTATATTAAATGAATTTTATCATACTTTAAAAAAAACGTGGCCCTGGTTAGTGGCTCACTGGATAAAGCTTCGGCCAGGCGTAGGATGTCAGGGTTCGATTCCTGGTCAGGGCTACAACATTGTGATTGTGAGTGTACTAAATGCCACTGGACTGTAAACTTTTAAATGGTTAAAAGGTAAATTTTATATTAAATGAATTTTATTATACTTAAAAAAAACGTGGCCCTGGTTAGTGGCTTGCTTCAGCCAGGCATAGGATGTCAGGGTTCGATTCCTGGTCAGGGCACACAGGAGAAGTGACCATCTGCTTCTCCTCCCCTCCTCCTCCTCTCCTTTTTTCTCCTCCCTCAGCCAGTGGCTGAGTTTGGCCCTGGGCACTTAGGATAGCTCAGAGGACATCAGTCTCAGGTGTTAAAAATAGCTGGGTAGTGGAGCATCAGCCCCAGACGGGTTTGCTGGGTGGATCCCAGTAAGGGCGCAAGAAGGAATCTGCTTCACTATCTTCCCTCCTCTCACCTAAAAAAACCAAAAAACTTCTACAGCCTTCTCATCTTCTGTAGGATACAATCCCAAATCCTCCATATGCCCTCCCCTCAACTCCTACCAGTTTCCCCCAGGCTCACTCCTCCTGTCTGCCAACCTTCCTGTTTTTCAATGCAACTTTTGCTTTTTTGGGGTCTCTCTTTTGCCCTTAAAGTTTGTAGGTATTTGTAGCTCACTCTTGAACTCCCCAGCCATGTTATAGATTCTGCATGTGTGGAACTGTGTCTTATAGATCATGGGTCCTCTGCAGCAGCATTATGACTACTACAGGAACTCAGTGTTTGTTGAATGACTAAATGATTGCTTGATTCTACAAGGTTACATCCACGTTCTGGCATTGAGCCATGTCTTCGTACCTTCCCATCATAAATCACATTCTTTTGTTCCACTGGTCAAAACGCTCCAGTGGCTTCCTATGACTTTAAAGCTAGACTCTGCAGACTGTGGCCTAATGGACCCGATCCAGCCAATCACCTGTTAATGTCTGACCTTTGAGCTCAAAAGTGTGTTTTGCATTTTTAAATGGCTGGGGGATATGTGTGTATATATATATATATACACATATCCCCCAGCCATTTAAAAATATATATACATATACACACACACACACACATATATAAATTGTGGCAGGCATGAATTATGAATTATATGAAATTCAAATTTCAGTGTCCATAGTCAAGTCTAATGGACCACAGCCACGGCCACTCCCTTATGGCCATCTACACCAGCTTTAGCGCTACGAAGGCAGAGTCAGGCAGCTGTAACAGAGAACCTATGTGGCCCTCAAAGCCTAAAATATTTACTCTCTGGTCTTTTACAGAAAAGTTTTGCAACACACCCACCCGCTTCAGGAGAAAACCCTGTTGCTCTGAACATGGCCTGCAGAGCCCCTCTAGGCTGGTGGTCCCTACTCAGACCTCATCTCAGATGACTCCCCCTCCTTCCCTCTGTTCTGGCCACACTGCCTTCCTCAGCTCCTCCTCAGCCTCTCCAGGCTAGCCTGACCTCAGGCCCTTTGCACCCACAGTCCCCACCACCTGGAACACGATTTCACATGGTGGCTTCATCTCATGGTTCAGGTCCCACTGCAGATGCCTCTCTCTTCTCTTCCAAGAGGCTTTTCCTGACTATCTAGCTGAGGCCAATTTCCTGGGACATCACTGGGTTATTTCCTTCCCAGGACTTATCACCTTATTTGTTTACTTACCTTTTGTCTGTGCATAGAGGCAGACACTTTATGCTTCTGTTCACCAGTGTTCCCAGGGCCAGAACAGGCCTGGGGCATAGTAATTGCTCAATCAACAAATGTATGTCCAATGCATGGCATTTTCTTCTTCTTTTTTTTTTTTTTTCATTTTCTTCTTACACAAAGAAATTTCTCTACAAGGTCTCTACTAGATCAACTATGGCCCCAATATGGATTCATCACCTTTTTGCACAATCTATTAGGTTGAATCATGTGAAGTTTTATTTGTATATGAAGAAAAGTCAAATATCAGTAATTTCATCTATGGCAATATGCAGAAATATAATCAACTAATTCTCTACTTCAACTGTTTGCTCCAGGTATCTTGACCTATTTTAGGGTCCCCACAATGTGCCAGTTGTCACCTGCCAAGCACCTTATGGACCTTTGTACTTGCTCCTTCTGTTGCTTCAGGCCCAGGACCAAAAGTTACCTCCTCCAGGAGGCCCCTCAGGATTGCATCATGTCACAACAGCGGTTTTATTTTCTTCACAGCACTTATCACATTCTAAAGTGAGGTGCTGTATTTGCTTTATTTATTTATCTGAGAGAGAGAGAATGGGGGGAGGAGCAGTAAACATCAACTTCTGTATGTGCCCTGACACGACCAGGCAAGCTCAGGGTTTCAAACCAATGACCTCAGCATTCTAGGTCAATGCTTTACCCACTGTGCCACCACAGGTCTGGCTGTATTTGCTTTTCAAGGAAAGAAATTTGTTTTCCTATACTCCAGTGCCTACAGCAGATACAACATTTGGGAGTCTCCACTGTTAATTAATTTGAGTAAATAAAATTCCTTGAGTTTCAGTCCATTCTTTAAAAATAGGTTAATTATTGTCCTGGCAGGGTAGCTCAGTTGGTTAGAGCGTCAAACCACTACAACAAGGTTATGGGTTCAATCCCCAGTCAGGGCACATATAAGAATCAACCAATGAATGCATAAATAAGTGAAACAACATATTCACGTTTTGGCCCTGGCTGGTTGGCTCAGCAGTAGAGCATTGGCCCAGCATATAGAAATCTCGGGTTCGATTCCCAGTCAGGGCACACAGGAGGAGAACCATCTGCTTCTCAATCCCTCCTCTTTATTTTTTTTAAGATTTTATTTACTCATTTTAGAGAGGAGAGAGACAGAGAGAGAGAGAAGAGGGGAGGAGCAGGAAGCATCAACTCCCATATGTGCATTGACTAGGCAAGCCCAGGGTTTCGAACAGGCAATCTCAGCGTTCCAGATCACTGCTTTATCCACTGTGCCACCATAGGCCAGACCCACCCTCCCCCCTTCTCTCTCTCTCTCTCTCTCTGTTTCTCTCTTTCTCTTCTCCTCAGTCATGGCTTGAATGGTTCAAGCAAGTTGGCCCTAGAAGCTTAGGATGGCTCCATGGCCTCGCCTCAGGAGGTAAAAGTAGCTCAGTTGCTGAGCAAAAGAGCAATGGCCCCAGACAGGCAGAGCATCGGCCCCAGATGGGGGTTGCCAGGTGGATCCCAGTCAGGGCGCATGTGGGAGTCTGTCTCTCTGCCTCCCTGCCTCTCACTTAATAAAAACAAAACAAAAAAACACATCTATGTTTCTTGCTCTCTCATTCCCTTCCTTTCTCTCTCTCAAATCAACTCTTTATTTTATTTTAAATAGGTGCTTACTACTGGTACTAAAGGATACTTCCTATGTACTTGCCAAATAACTGGAGCAACTTCTATGGGCTTTCATCTTTCTTGACAGCCAACCCTGCCTCTATCTCCCTCCTTGTTACAATATCAGCATCATCTTCACCCGTGAGAGCAGAGCCTTATCCAGACCAGGCACGGTTCCAAGCACATTTTGCATGTTAACTAATTTAATCCTCCCCACGATATGAATCACAGATGAAGAAACTGAGGCGCCGAAAAATATTATCATTTATCCATCTGATAAAGGACAATACTGATCAAAGAAAAATGAAGTCTGAGCCCTCTCAACCTCTAAAAATTCCAAGAAACAAATACTACAAAGGAAGGAAACCGAAATTGACAGGAAACACGCAAAGGCGATCAGGAACTCATTCAGCAGCAGCAGCAACAAAACCACACCAAGACAAAAAGGAAATCCTGGGCGCAGGGATGTCTGATCAAATCTCAACTCTCAGGTGAACAAACCTTGCCCCATCCCAGTACTTCCCATCCAGTTTCCCAGGCTGCAAACCTGGAACGTCACCCCTGACTTCTCCCACCTCCCATCCTGGAGCCCCGTGGGATTTACCTTTGGAGCGCCTTCCACTGTCGATTCCGGCCCCGTACCACCATTCTGCAGAGCTGATGACTTGCTCGTTCGGAGCCACCGTTACCTGTGTATCTGGGCAGAAAGGGAAACAGGTTCCCATCAGCCTCCAGGTCCCACCCCCACCCTCAGCCACCAGAGGGATCTTTTGAAATTTCAATTTGGACCAGGACACACACCCTTCCCCCAACCTCCACCTCAAAAACCCTTCAAAGGTTTCCCATTGTTCTAAGGCCAGTCTCAAATTCCTAACCGAGCCTTAGGGGGTGTAGGGGGCGGGGGTTGCTGCAGGATCCCCTTCTCCAACTTCAGGTCCAGTCTCTGAGCTCCAGACCCCAGCCGTCTTGGCAGGCTCTGAACCAGGCTGCCTGAGTTCAAATTCTAATGTTGGCATTCATTCACTGTGTGACCTTGCGCAAGTAACTTAACCTCTCTGGGCCTGTAAAATGTGGCTAATAAATCTCCCAGAGCAGGGGTCCCCAAACTTTTTACACAGGGGGCCAGTTCACCGTCCCTCAGACCGTTGGAGGGCCGGACTATAAAAAAAAACTATGAACAAATCCCTATGCACACTGCACATATCTTATTTTAAAGTAAAAAAACAAAACAGGAAGAAATATAATATTTAAAATAACAAACAAGTAAATATAAATCAACAAACTGACCAGTATTTCAATGAGAACTATGCTCCTCCACTGACCACCTATGAAAGAGGTGCCCCTTCCAGAAGTGCAGCAGGGGCCAGATAAATGGCCTCAGGGGGCCGCATGTGGCCCGCGGGCCCTAGTTTGGGGACCCCTGTCCCAGAGTATAGACAGGATGAAACTAGTTCCTGCCTTAAAAGGGCTTATTTACAGTGTCTGGCAACCACTTAGCTATCAGTATTGTTATCAGGTACCTCCCTACTCATCCTTCAAAATTCATTTCTTCAGGGTTGCCTTTCTGGATCCACTTCCCAATAAATCAAATCCCCTTGCTATACATCTGTATATGGCAATCACAAATTAACACTCAATACATGTTTAATAACCGGGCATAAATGCCTACGATTGGTTTCTTATTTAGTGTCTGTTTTGTCCATTCTGTGTCTCCTGGCACAAAGCAGGTGCTCCAAAATAATTTGGAGAATGTTGAACAGGGAACCCTGAGGAGGCACGACTCCCCAGCTTCCAGGTCCCGTCGGCAAAGCTGCATTTTACCCAGGCCGCAGGAAAACGGAAGCCCGCTGGGGGAAACCAGGTTACAGAAGGAAACTGCAGTCATTTACATGGAAAGCGAACTGGGAGCGGCCCAGAGAAGCCCCCTAGCAAGGGCAGGTCAAGCAGCTCTGAGGAGTAGCTGAGGAGCTAAAAGCCTAAAAGCCAAACCTGGAGCCCCAGGCAAAAGGGGTGGGTTACCCTGGCGGCAAGGTTGGACTTCCTGAGCAGACCCAAATCTTGCCCCTTCTCTCTGCCTCCACCAGTCCAAGCCCCCTTTACTTAAGGCCTGGAATATTCCACAGCCTCCCCACTGGTCTCTCTACTGTTCCCTATACCTCCCCCCCCCAGTCTATTTTCAACCTCCCAGCCGGAGTTAACCTTGTCAGTCTGCCTTTCTTCTCTCCTGAGAAGAGATTTTCTGTCTCATTTAGAGTTAAAACCAGGCTCCTTTATATGAACCCAAAGGCCTTCTGTTCCTCCCTTCCTTGGTGCCCCCTGACCTCCCGCTCAGGACTTCCTCCCACAGCAAAGAACCTGGGCTCCTCCCCCTCCTCCAGCAGCCTCACTGGGGCACCCTCAGGGCGGGGCTCCCTCTTTCCCTCTGGCTTCGGGCTACTGAGCTTCGCTCTGGACACCTTGGGCTGGAAAATTCATGGTGTGGGGGCTGCCCTGTCTGTTGTAGGATGGACGGCCGCATCCCCTGATCCACAAGCTGCCCGTAGCATCTCAGCGGCTCCAGAAATTGCCAAGTGTCCCCTGGGAACCATTGCCTATTGGTCATACTCCCCCAGACAGCCCCATGCCTCCTCCCTCAGCTGTTCAAGTCTCAACTCAGCTGTCACCTCCTTATCACATGCTTCAATTCTCACTCTGTTCACCCCAAACTCATTTCGGACAAACAGCATCCTGTCTTCATGGTGCTGATGGCCTAGTTGGGGGACCAAGGGACCAACAGGTCAACAAAGAACAGCAATTCACTGTGATTGTTGATAGTCATATTGCTCAAAAGAACAGGGTGCTGTCATAGAGGGTGACTGCTGGGCAGGATTGGGGTGTCACCTCTAGATAAGGGGAGAGAAGACCTCTCTGAGGAAGTGTCTTTCAAGCTGAAGGATCTTTCCCAAGGAGCATGTTATTAGGGGTAGTCCATGGAGAAAGGTCCACTGGTCAGGCCAAGATCTGTGACTAGGTGGGCATTGGCCACAGAGGGAGGTCTGCCAAAGGTGAGAACACAGTACATCCAATATCACCAGCAAATCACTTCCAGTTCATTGTACCGTGCATGGGTCCTGATCCAATTGCTCTCAAGCCTCAAGTTCCATCCTTACCAACAAATAAAGAAAACAAATGAAAAATAGAAAATAATTTCCTAAGTCAGATCCCAGTGTTCATGTCAGACTTCCAGTCCCGGT
This sequence comes from Saccopteryx bilineata, assembly GCF_036850765.1. NCBI lineage: Eukaryota > Metazoa > Chordata > Mammalia > Chiroptera > Emballonuridae > Saccopteryx > Saccopteryx bilineata. The sequence continues at coordinate 193,620,725 of NC_089495.1, read as the reverse complement.
GGGAGCAATGAAGAACAGGTACCAGGCTGCTCTGTGCACCCATGGGGGGGGGGGGGGGGGGCTTGCTGAGAGAGTTATTCCTTGTGTCCATCAGGAGCCTCCGTATTCTCAAAGGGTTCTCTGAGTTGAATTCAACACTTCTCCTCAAATACCCTAGGAAATCCTTTCCTCTTGGGAGTTCATTTATTCTCCCTCCTTCCCCAATTATGGTGATTTGCCAGCAGACGGGAGGGTATGGCTGGTGTTCAACAAATGCTGAAAGCAAGCGTGTTGAATCAAGTTCTTTGAAGCCCCTTCTTCTCAGCTAGAAACCACCAATGTGGCTGTCCTGGTGTTCCTAGGGTCGTGTTTCTTTCCTTTCGCTGCTACATTTTACTCTTTTGCTTCATTTGGAAAGAAAAGGCAGAAATCTGACTGACACCCAATCCCGCTTTCATCTGGTTGGGGCTATAGAGAAAGCACTGAAGGACAGGAATGGCTTTAACACCCAGAGTGAGAGAGAGAGATAGAGAAAGAGAGAGAGAGAGAGAGAGAGAATTCTCTCTGTGCTAGGCTGTAGGAGTCTATCATTAAAACCTGCCCTCCTGTGCCTGACCTGTGGTGGCGCGGTGGATAAAGCATTGACTTGGAATGCTGAGGTCGCTGGTTCAAAACCCTGGGCTTGCCCCGTCAAGGCACACGCAACAAGCAATCAATGAACAATTAAAGTGAAGCAACTATGACTTGATACTTCTTGTTCTCTCCCCTCCTCTCTCTGTAAATCAATAAATTTAAAAAAAAAAAAAAACAAACCCTGCCCTCCTGTGGCTTACAGTTCATTGCACATTCATATCTGACAAGGTTCAAGAAGAGCTTTACCGCATGACACTTGGCTTCTTGGTCCTCCCACTGAATAGCCACCCTCAGTTTTCCTCCTGTGAAATGGGTTCAGCCATCTATGCCAGGTAGCTCAGAGAGGAGTTTGTGGAGAGGCCCCCAGGAGACGGCAAACAGGAAAAGGATGAAGGAATGGCCATCCTGGCTGTTCCTTCTGGCATCTGTATCGAAAAGGAAAATCTGGGTAGGTGATTTTCTTGACATTCTTTCCCCACCCTAAGTGGCTGTTCCCTTACCCAGAGGCAAAAACGGGTCAGAGAGGTTGAGTTACTCTCCCTAGGAAGCTCAGGATTCTAAAACTTCTAGAAAGGTAAGACAGAAAACACTGCTGGGGCGAGTTTGATAAGGCGGAGAGTTCGGAGTGGGTGCCAGATTAAATCCAACGGGTACTTAGACTCAAAAGTTGTTTACTGTTTACCCAAAATTCAAATTTAACTGAGCCCCCTGTGTTTTTTCTTTGTAAACCCTGCCACCCTACGGGGGCTCTGGGTACAGGTGTGATGCTCGACGTCGTCAGGGTGGGCCAGGTCCTGGGGCTGCGGAGCCAGGGGGGTGGGAAAGAACAGCTGAAAGGGGCAGAGACGGGAAGGCCCAGAACCCAGGCAACTTCTGTAGCCTCCTGCCAGGGCTTGTGTAGGGCTGGGGAGGCCTGGGTGAGTGACTTTAGGTTTCCTGTCTGGGAGGACAGGGTTGGTGGCATCTGAGATGAGGACAGCAGTGAAGGAGCAGGAGGGGAGGACAGGTGAGGGGCTGGGGGACTACTGGTTATCCAAGTGGAGAGGTCAAGGGGGCAGTTGGGTGAGGGCATGCAGGTGGACTTTAGGCTGGAGGTATAAATGTGGAAGCCATCTGCCCAGAGATGGCATTTAAAAAATTTTTTTTAACTTATTTATTTTTTACAGAGATAGCAAAGGAGAGAGATAGAAACATCTATCTGTTTCTGTATGTGCCCTGACCAGGAATCAAACCTGAAATCTCTGTGTATGAAGACAATGTTCTAACCAACCAGATTATCTAGAAACATCGATCTGTTTCTGTAAGTAGATGAGATTTAAAGTCATGACAAGGATGGAGTCACCTGAAACAAGAAGTTCTAGGGACAAAAGCCAGGTCAAGTACCAATCCCAGGGGCTTACCACAGTTAGAATGTTTGGGCTTGACCAGATGGTGGCGCAGTGGCTAAAGTGTCGGACTAGGATGCAGAGGACCCAGGTTCAAGACCCCAAGGTCGCCAGCTTGAGTGCGGGTTCATCTGGCTTGAGCAAAGCTCACCAGCTTGGACCCAAGGTTGCTGGCTTAAGCAAGTTGTTACTCGGTCTGTTGAAGGCCCACAGTCAAGGCACATATGAGAAAGCAATCAATGAACAACTAAGGTGCCGCAACAACAAAAAAAACACTGCCTGACCAGGCAGTGGCGCAGTGGATAGAGTATTGGACTAGGATGCAGAGGACACAGGTTCGAGACCCCAAGTTCGCCAGCTTGAGCGTTGGCTCATCTGGTTTGAGCAAGAGCTCACCAGCTTGAACCCAATGTCACTGGCTCCAGCAAGGGGTTGCTCGGTCTGTTGGAGGCCCACATATAAGAGAGCAATCAATGAACAGCTAAGGTGTTGCAACACGCAATGAAAAACTAATGATTGATGCTTCTCATCTCTCTCTGTTCCTGTCTGTCTGTCCCTGTCTATCCCTCTCTCTGACTCACTCTCTGTCTCTGTAAAAAAAAAAAAAAAAAAAGTGTTTGGCTATGACAGTGAACCCACAAAGATAACGTTTCCAGTGAGTTGGAGAGAACCAGGACAGGGGTGTTGGGCAGATAAAATATATTATGCTCATTTTGTTAAAGATGGCGCTGCCCATGTGGAAGCAGTGGCCCAGGTGATATTAATGTGTGTTGGGGGCGGGCTGTGGGCAGGCAGGATCTTTGTAGCCTGGGGCTTGTTTTGTTTTTTTTTAATTATTATTTATTTATTCATTTTAGAGAAGAGAGACAGAGAGAGAGAGAGAGAGAGAAGGGGGAGGAGCAGGAAGCATCAACTCCCCTATGTGCCTTAACCAGGCAAGCCCAGGGTTTTGAACCAGTGACCTCAGTGTTCCAGGTCGACGCTTGATCCACTGCGCCACCACAGGTCAAGCTGGGGCTTGGTTTTAGGACTAAGCCTTTCCTACCCTTTTTTAAACATTTAAACATTTTTTTTTTATTTATTCATTTTTTCAGAGAGGAGAGGGAGAGAAAGAGAGAGAGAAAGGAGAGACAGAGAGAGAAGGGGAGGAGGAGCTAGAAGCATCAACTCCCATATGTGCCTTGACCAGGCAAGTCCAGGGTTTCGAACCAGCGACCTCAGCATTTCCAGGTCGACGCTTTATCCACTGCGCCACCACAGGTCAGGCTCCTACCCTTTTTGATGTGGGGTGGTGCAATCCCATCATGCCTCAGGTAAGTGACCCCTGTATTAGATAGAGACTTCCCTATTTTGTATTTTGGATTAAAGGTTTTGATATCTACAATATAAAGTGGGGCAGAACGAGACCTTGCTCTCTTAGTTCCTGTCATTAACAGTAGAGGAGAGAGCAGAAAGAGGCCATGTGGAGGAGACCAGGAAAAGCAGCCAAGATGGTGGAATGCTGAGCGAGAAGCCAGTTTGTGCAGAGTTTGTGCAGGGAGAAGGAAGGAGATGGGGAACAGAGTGAATAAGGCTGGTGAGCTAGAAACCTTTGATTCTAGGAAACTCGGATAAGTCAGTAGCTTTGTGAGCACTGAATGAGTGGGTTTTGGAGCCCAGTGTGTGTTTTTACTTGCCCACCGGGTGCAAGCTAGGATTAAAGATGATGGCCCACCAGTTTTTGGCTCTGTTGTTTCTTTACCAACTGTCCGAATTCAATGCAAACCTGCATGGGCCAGGCTGCTGTGATAGTAGCCCTGGCTACTAGCTTTACAAGGGGCATCCTAGGACCCTAGGGAAGGAAGTGGAGGAGGAAGGACTGACCACCTAGTCAAATGATTGGTCAAGTTGGGGGAGGCCTGAGAACTGACCCCTGGAACTTAGCAGAACCATATGATAAATCTTTATTCATAGGATGTCTCAGATGACCTCAAAAGATTGCTACTCCAAGCCACGGGAAAGGAGCAGAGATAGGGATAGGGGGTCAAACCGGGCATTGTCTAATTGTGTGTCCTTGGACAAGTTCCTGCCTGCCCCAATTTCTCCCCAGTGTCATCAGGGTGGATGGCAGCTGGAGAAGTAAAGAGCAGAGCCAGCCTGACCAGGCGGTGGCGCAGTGGATAGAGCGTCGGACTGGGATGCCAAGGACCCAGGTTCAAGATCCCGAGGTTGCCAGCTTGAGTGCGGGCTCATCTAGTTTGAGCAAAAGCTCACCAGCTTAAGCCCAAGGTCACTGGCTCGAGCAAGGGGTTACTCGGTCTGCTGAAGGCCCACGGTCAAGGCACATATGAGAAAGCAATCAATGAACAACTAAGGTGTTGCAACTAATGTGTGCGATGAAGAACTAATGATTGATGCTTCTCATCTCTCCGTTCCTGTCTGTCCCTGGCTATCCCTCTCTCTGACTCTCTCTCTATCTCTGAAAATAAATAAATAAATAAATAAAACCTTTAAAAAAAAAAAAGAGCAGAGCCACTCAGCCTTGTAAACTATGTGTGCCAGGGGTTGTTGCCGGCTGAGCGTTTTGTTTTGTTTTGTTTGTTGTTTGTTTGTTTGTTTGTTTGTTTAGCAAAAGAGACAGAGGGAGAAACAGAGAGAGGGACAGACAGGAAGGGAGAGAGATGAGAAGCATCAACTCTTCGTTGTAGCACCTTAATTGGTCATGGATTGCTTTCTCATATGTGCTTTGACCAGAGGCTTCAGCCGAGTCAGTGACCCCCTTGCTCAAGCCAGCAACCTTGGACTCAAGCCAGTGACCTCACATGTAAGCTGGTGAGCTTGTGCTTAAGCTGGTGACCTCGGGGTCTCAAACCTGGGATCTTCCACATCCCAGTCCAACGCTCTATCCACTGCACCACTGCCTGGTAATTGGTTTAATCTTTTATGTGCCCTGACCAGGGACTGAACCTGCAAATTTGACCTATTGGGACTATGCTCTCAACATCTGAGCTAAGGCCAGGGCATTGACGAAGCATTTTGTAGACAACTCCACTGAACTCAGCTTACAAGGTCACTCAGCTTCTGCTGACATCACACGGCAGAAACAGATGGAGAATTCTCCACCTTTCAAGAACGGTGTGCCCTGTTAGTATGAGGTCCCAAACCATACTACTTCCTGATAAAGATACAATGCACATATTATATTAATTTAAAAATGATTTTCAATAGGAAATGCATACACATGGAAAAGAATTAAGACACAGGAATTTACCCAGGGAAATGCTGTCTCCCTCCCCTCCCTGACCCTTTGATGTCCTCCCCAGAGGCATTTTCTATTCCCAGAAAGTGCTGTGCATATGCAAGCAAGCAAGCAAGAAACCTTCCCCCTCCTTCCATTGATACAGGCAGTGACATGCCCGCCCACCCTGCTGCTCCTAGCTTTTTGAACTCATTGGTTTATTGAAGAACTGCTTTCTGTCAATCCACATAGACCTGTTTTATTCTTTTTTAAATGGTTGTGCAGTAGTAGCCACTGTGCAGCTATATTGTACTTTATTTTTTAATTAATTAATTAATTTTAAAAAATGTTTTAAAATTGCCTGACCAGGCAGTGGTGCAGTGGATAAAGCATCATCCCACGGTCGCTGGCTTGAGTCCAAGGGCGCTGGCTTGAGCAAGGGGTCACTTGCTCTGCTATGGCCCCCTGGTCAAGGCACGATTGAGAAAACAATCAATGAACAACTAAAGTGCTGTAACAAAGAACTGATGCTTTTCATCTCTCTCCCTGCCTGTCTTTCTGACCCTATCTGTCCCTCTCTCTGCCTCTCTCTCTCTCTCTCTCTCTCTCTCTCTCTCTCGCTAGAAAAAAAAAGTTTCAAAATTGAGTTTAGAGAGAGAAGAACTGTTGGTCAAATAAGTTTGTAAATATGATATATATGTTTGCTAGCTTATAGTTTGCATTGGGTGTGGGGGACAGGCTGTAAGCAGGCTGGGTCATTATAGCCGAAGGCTTAGTTTTAAGACTAAGATTTTCCCACACCCTTGACTGTTGCATAATAGTGAGTGGTGCACTCTCATGAGGAATCCCATTATGGCTCAGATAAGTGACTTTGTATCAGAGACTTCCTTTTTTGATATTGGATTAAAGGTTTAGATATCTACACTATAAAATGGGGCAGATTGGAAGCTTGTTCTCTCTCTCTCTCTTTTTCTCTCTCTCTCTGTTCCTGAGATTAGCATTAGAGGAGAGAGCAGAAAAAGGAGAGCAGAGGAAGGCCACGTGGAGGAGAGGAGAGGCAGCCAAGATGGCAAAGTGCTGAGTGAGAAGCCAGTTTGTACAGAGTTTGTGCAGAGAGAAGGAGATGGGGAACAGAGGTGAATAAGGCTGGTGAGGTAGAAAACTTTGATTCTAGGAAACTCAGATTAGTCCTTGGCTTTGGGAGCCCTGAATGGAAAGGGAAGTCTTTTCCCACTGTGTGTATTTCTTGCCTGCAGGGTGCAAGCTAGGATAAAGATGATGGCCCACTGTAAAGCCAGTAGGCATGGCCACCATCACAGCAGCCTGGCCCATGCAGGTTCGCATTGGATTCGGACAGTCGGTAAAGAAACAATGGAGCCAAAAACTGGTGGGCCATCATCTTTAATCCTAGCTTGCACCCGGCGGGCAAGTAAAAAACACACACTGGGCTCCAAAACCCACTCACATTCAGTGCTCACAAAGCTACTGACTTATCCGAGTTTCCTAGAATCAAAGGTTTCTAGCTTACCAGACTTATTCACCTCTGTTCCCCATCTCCTTCCTTCTCCCTGCACAAACTGACTTCTCACTCAACACTCGCCATCTTGGCTGCTTCTCCTGGTCTCCTCCACGTGGCCTTTCTCTGCTCTCTCCTCTAATATTAATCTCAGGAACCAAGAAAGCAAGCCCCTGTTCTGCCCCCATTTTATAGTGTAGAAATCCAAACCTTTAATCCAATATACAAAATAGGGAAGTGTCTAATATCATACAAAGTCACTTATCTGGGGCATGATGGGATTGTACCACCCCACATCAAAAAGGGTGGGAAAGGCTTAATCCCAAAACCAAGCCCCAGGCTACAAGGATCCTGCTTGCCCACAGCACGCCCCCAACACACATTAATATCACCTGGGCGATGGCTTCCATGTGGGCAACACCATCAAAATGAGCATAATATATTTTATCTGTCCAACACCCACCAGTTCTTGGCTCCATTGTTTCATTACCGTCTGTCCGAATCTAATGTGAACCTGCATGGGCCAGGAGGCTGTGATGGTGGCCGTGGCTACTGGCTTTACAGGAACTAAGAAAGAGAAGAGAGAAATGTCAATTTATTGTTCCACTTTATTGGTTGATTCTTGTATGTGTCCTGACTGGGATCAAACTCACAACCTTGGTGTATGAGGACACTAACCAGCTGAGCTACCTGGCCAGTTATAATTTATTCAACCATGTCCTATTGATGGACATTTGGGTTGCTTATAGTCTGATTATTACAGACAGTGAAACAATAAATATCCTTATTTATCTGTCTTTGGCAAGGGTTATGCATAGGAAAAATTCCTAGATATGGAATTGCTTGGTCCAAGGGTCTTGGTACCTTTAAGCTTCAGTGTAAATATATGTAAGTCTGTGTGTATTTAATTTGATTTTTTAAAATTTTTTTATTTTTCTGAAGTTGGAAACGGGGAGGCAGTCAGACAGACTCCCGCATGTGCCCGACCAGGATCCACCCGGCATGCCCACCAGGGGGTGATGCTCTGCCCATCTGGGGTGTTGCTCTGTTCTAGCCATTCTAGCACCTGAGGCAGAGGCCATGGAGCCATCCTCAGCGCCTGGGCCAACTTTGCTCCAATGGAGCCTTGGCTGAGGGAGGGGAAGAGAGAGACAGAGAGGAAGGAGAGGGGGAGGGGTGGAGAAGCAGATGGGCGCTTCTCCTGTGTGCCCTGGCCAGGAATTGAACCTGGGACTCCTGCACGCCAGGCCAACGCTCTACCACTAGCCAACCGGGCAGGGCAAGTCTGTGTGTATTTAAATTTTGATGTTTGCCTGGCCTGTGTGGCACAGTGGATAAAGCGTCGACATGGAACACTGAGGTTGCCAGTTCAAAATCTGGGGCTTGCCTGGTCAAGGCACATATGGGAGTTGATGCTTCCTGCTCCTCCCCCCTTCTCTCTCTCTCCTCTCTAAAATGAATAAATAAAACTTTTTTTTTTTTTTTTAACAGAGAGAGATTCAGAGAGAGGGATAGATAGGGACAGACAGGAACAGAAGAGATGAGAAGCATCAATCATCAGTTTTTCATTGCGACACCTTAGTTGTTCATTGATTGCCTCTTATATGTGCCTTGACCACGGGCCTTCAGCAGACCGAGTAGCCCTTTGCTTGAGCCAGCAACCTTGGGTCCAAGCTGGTGAGCTTTGCTCAAACCAGATGAGCCCGCGCTCAAGCTGGCAACCTCAGGGTCTCGAACCTGGGTCCTCTGCATCCCAGTCCAACGCTCTATCCACTGCACCACTGCCTGGTCAGGCTAAATAAAAGCTTTAAAAAAAATTACCAACTTAAAAAAAAAATGATGCTATTGCCACATTGCCGAGTGCATGCTTCTCGACCGTGGATGAGAGAAGGAACACATAGGCAATTTTTTTGAACCTCTTTTTGTGTGCACTGGGGCAGGTGCATATTTGGGGTGACAATTGCTGAGACCGGAGACTGTTGGGTACTTCCAGAGGAAGCCTCCAGCCCAGGGCAGCCCATTCTACTTAACAGATGCTTATCCTCACAACAGAGCTGGGATGGCCCTGCTGGGAAGACAGCAGGAGGGACAGGATGGAACCACTCATTAGCAGAATGGATATTTATCAAACCATACTGTATTAGCACAATGTTCAACCCTTAGGACATGCAAAGAAATATTCCTTAAAAAAAACAAGTTTAGTGTGAGGAGATGAAGTCAGATCTCATAAGAAGGAAGTTTCAAAGCTGGAGAACAAAAAGAATGCCAGTATGCACATCTGCTAGCCGTTAGGTTTTGACAACATATTGGAAGAGCAGTGAAGATTGGAATGATTGTTGTCTCCACCTAGAGATGGGGAAACTGAGGCTCAGAAAAGTCCATCCAGTTTCGCCCAGCAAGTAAACAGTAGGATCAGGATAGGAATGCTGTTCCTGCCTGACCTGTGGTGGCGTAGTGGACAAAGCATTGACCTGGAACACTGAGGTCGCTGGTTCAAAACCTGGGCTTGCCTGGTTAAGGCACATATGGGAGTTGATGCTTCCTGCTTCTCCCTTTTCTCTCTTTTTCTATCTCTCTCCTCTCTAAAATGAATAAATAGTCTTTTAAAAAAAAAAAAAAGAAGAGCCTGACCAGGTGGTGGTGTAGTGGATAGAGCGTCGGACTGGGATGTAGAAGACCCAGGTTCGAGACCCCAAGGTCCCCAGCTTGAGCGCGGGCTCATCTCGTTTGTGCAAAAAACCACCAGCTTGAACCCAAGGTCACTGGCTTGATCAAGGGGTTACTTGGTCTGCTGAAGGCCCATGGTCAAGGCACATATGAGAAAGCAATCAATGAACAACTAAGGTGTCGCAACACACAACAAAAAACTAATGATTGATGCTTCTCATCTCTCTCCGTTCCTGTCTGTCTGTCCCTGTCTATCCCTCTCTCTGACTCACTGTCTCTGTAAAAAAAATAAATAAATAAAATTAAAAAAAAAAAATGCTGTTTCTTCTGATACCAAGGCCCATTTGAAAAATCTTTTATTTTATTTTTATTTATTCATTTTTAGAGAGGAGAGAGAGAGGGAGAGAGAGAGACAGAGAGGGAGAGAAAGGAGAGAGAGACAGAGAGAGAGAAGGTGGGAGGAGCTGGAAGCATCAACTCCATATGTGCCTTGACCAGGCAAGCCCAGGGTTTCGAACTGGTGACCTCAGCATTTCCAGGTCGACGCTTTATCCACTGCACCACCACAGATCAGGCCCAAGGCCCATTTGAATTGCACCAGATGAATAAGTGAAGCTTGACCTGGTAGGACAGGTCAGACTCAGAAATTCAGAAAGTATCAGGAGGCCCCTGCAAAGGGAGGAGCCACTCAAGTGGTCAGACAGATTCCAGGAGGAGAAATTACTGCCCGCCTGCCCAGGGCCTGAGAGCTGTGTGCTACTGCGTGCATGGACTGCAGGGACAAGGCGTGAGAGAGAGAAGCCAGACATAGGGAAAATGCTGCATGATCCCATTTACAGGAGGTACATCGACAGGCAGATTCATACAGACAGAAAGTAGAGGGTGGTTTCCAAGGCCTGAGGAAGGGGAAAGAGGAAGTTAATGTTTAATGGGTGAGTTTCCCTTTGGGAAGGCTCTGGAGTTCCCTCTGGAGACGGATGGTGCTGATGTTCACACAACAGTGTGCAGTCACTGGTTGCCACTGAACCGTCCGCTTAACATGGGCTTAACATGGTTACTTAAAACGGTACTTTCTTTTATTTATTTACTTTATTCTTTTATTTTTTTTACAGGGACAGAGAGAGAGAGATATATATAGGGACAGACAGACAGGAAGAGAGAGATGAGAGGGATCAATCATCAGTTTCTCGTTGGGACACCTTAGTTGTTCATTGATTGCTTTCTCATATGTGCCTTGACCGTGGGCCTTCAGCAGACCGAGTAACCTCTTGCTCGAGCCAGTGACCTTGGGTCCAAGCTGGTGAGCTTTTGCTCAAACCAGATGAGCCTGTGCTCAAGCTGGCGACCTTGGGGTCTTGAACCTGGGTCCTTGGCATCCCAGTCTGACGCTGTATCTACTGCGCCACTGCCTGGTCAGGCTCTTCTTTTTTATTTTATTTTATTTTTTTATTTATAGAATAATGCTATTTTGGCTCAGTGGTAGAGTATCAGCTGGTGTGCAGGAGTCCCAGATTTGATTCCCAGCCAGGGCACTCAGGAGAGGCGCCCATCTGCTTCTCCACCTCTCCCCCTCTCTGTCTCTCTCTTCCCCTCCCACAGCCAAGGCTTCATTGGAGCAAAGTTGGCCCCGGTGCTGAGGATGGCTCCATGGCCTCTGCCTCAAGTGCTAGAATGGCTCTGGTTGCAGCAGAGAGGTGCCTCAGATGGGCAGAGCATCACCCCCTGGTGGGCATGCCGGGTGGATCCAGGTTGGGCGCATGCAGGAGTCTGTCTGACTGCCTCCCCATTTCCAGCTTTGGAAAAATACAAAAAAAAAAAAAAAGAGAGAGAGAGAGATAGAATAATGCTATTTTTTATTTTATTCTTTTGTGACAGAGACAGAGAGAGAGAAAGAGAGAGACAGAGGAACAGACAGACTGGAAGAGAGATGAGAATCATCAATCATTAGTTTTTTGTTGTCCTTAGTTGTTCATTGATTGCTTTCTCATATATGCCTTGACCATGTGGCTACAGCAGACTGAGTGACCCCCTGCTCAAGCCAGCGACCTTGGGTCCAAGCTGGTGAGCCTAGCTCAAACCAAATGAGCCTGCACTCAAACTGACGACCTCGGGGTCTCGAACCTGGGTTCTCCACATCCCAGTCTGATGCTCTATAGCAGGGGTCCCCAAACTTTTTACACAGGGGGCCAGTTCACTGTCAGACCGTTGGAGGGCCGGACTATAAAAAAACTATGAACAAATCCCTATGCACACTGCACATATCTTATTTTAAAGTAAAAAAAAACAAAACGGGAACAAATACAATATTTAAAATAAAGAACGAGTAAATTTAAATCAACAAATTGACCAGTATTTCAATGGGAACTATGGGCCTGCTTTTGACTAATGAGATAGTCAATGTCCGGTTTCATATTTGTCACTGCTAGCTGTAACAAGTGCTATGACGCGCTTCTGGAGCTGTGACACGTGTGTCCTGCGTCACCGGAAGTAGTAGTACTACACGTGAGTGACACTGTGCTTTGCAGTGCCGCCACATACAGTGTTCCTCTCACTGACCACCAATGAAGTGAGGTGAGGGCCAGATAAATAGCCTCAGGGGGCTGCATGCGGTCCGCAGGCCATAGTTTGGGGATCCCTGCTCTATAGCCTATCCACTGCACCACCATCTGGTCAGGCAAACGGTTCTTTCATCTTGTTTATATTTTACCACAATTTTTAGAAAAGTGCCTGAGCCCAACCTGTGGTGGTGCAGTGGATAAAGCATAGACCTGGAGTGCAGAGGTCACCAGTTCGAGACCCAGGCTTGCAAGGTCAAAGCACAGAAGAGAAGTAACTATGAATTGATGCTTCCCACTCCTCCCCCCTCCCTTTCTTTAAACTCAATACATAAAAGTTTTTTTAAAAATACTTTTTTAAAAAATTGATTTTAGCCTGACCTGTGGTGGCGCAGTGGATAAAGCATTGACCTGGAAATGCTGAGGTCTCCGGTTCGAAACCCTGGGCTTGCCTGGTCAGGGCACATATGGGAGTTGATGCTTCTAGCTCCTCCCCCCCTTCTCTCGCTCTGTCTCTCCTCTCTGTCTCTCCCTCTCCTCTCTAAAATGAATAATAAAAAAAAAAAATTGATTTTAGGGAGAGAGGAAAGGGGGAAGAGACAGAGAAATAGAGACAGGAATATTGCTCTGTTCCTGCATGTGCCTTGACCAGGGATGGAACCAGCAACTTCTGTGCTTGGGAACAATGCTCCAACCAACCAAGCTATCCAGCCAGGACAATACATAAAAGTTTGGGTTTTTTTTTTGTATTTTTCTGAAGCTGGAAACGGGGAGAGACAGTCAGACAGACTCCCGCATGCGCCGGACTGGGATCCACCCAGCACGCCCACCAGGGGCGAAGCTCTGCCCACCAGGGGGCGATGCTCTGCCCCTCTGGGGCGTTGCCAAGGAGCCATCCCCAGCGCCTGGGTCATCTTTGCTCCAATGGAGCCTCGGGTGCGGGAGGGGAAGAGAGAGACAGAGAGGAAGGAGAGGGGGAGGGGTGGAGAAGCAGATGGGCGCTTCTCCTGTGTGCCCTGGCCGGGAATAGAACCCGGGACTTCTGCACGCCAGGCCGACGCTCTATCACTGAGCCAACCGGCCAGGGCTCATAAAAGTTTTTTTAAATTATAGAAAAGTGCTTGAGAGCCCTGGCTGGGAAACTCAGTTGGTTAGTGTCATTCTGACATGCCAAGGTTGCAAGTTCGATCCCGGGTCAGGACACATACAAGAATCAACCAGTGAATGCATAAATAAGTTGAATAACAAATACATCAATGTTTGATGTTTCTTCTCTTTTTTTTTAATTAAAAAAAAATTTTTTTTAAAGATTTTATTTATTCATTTTTAGAGAGAAGAGACAGAGCGAGAAGGAGGGAGGAGCAGGAAGCATCAATTCCCATATGTGCCTTGACCGGGCAAGCCCAGGGTATTGAACCAGCAACCTCAGTGTTCCAGGTCAATGCTTTATCCACTGCGCCACCACAGGTCAGACCGACTTCTCTCTTAAATCAATAATACAAAAAAAGAGAGAGAAAGAATGAGGATCCACTACTTTGTCTCTCCATCTGCTTTTCTTTCTGGAGGCTCTCAAATTCTGTAGTGTAGACGCAGGCCATGGGGTTCCCTTGTTTGCTCCATATCTCTCTGGAGCTCCCGTCTAGGTACTTAGTACATTGATCCTCTACTCTTTAATTCTGGGGGCAGTCTGGTGCAGTCAGATCTTTGAAAAAGTTCAGCTTCTACCCATGGCTGCACTACAGCCCACTGTAAATTGCCTATTAGTCATTCTCTCACCTCCTGGTGTGTATTTATCGTTTTACATATTAATTTGTTCTTCCTTAAGGGGAAGAAAATTCTGTTGTTGTAACAAAATGTAGCCTTTTCAACAAGTCCGCCTGCACCCTGCCCCCTCTTTAGTGCTGAGTAGGGCTTAGAAGGCAGGGACTAGGGGGAGGCCCAAGAGGTCCAGAGCCCACATTTAAGGAGGCGCAGGCCCTCAGGTGCCCACACAGCGCTAGCACAACCCTGAGCGTGAGTGCCTCCTTAACTACTGTCCTCCGGGTGTCTCCTTGCCCTACCTGGTCCCAGGCCAGCTTTCCAGTCCAGAGCTGAAGAGTCCTGGCTCTGTGACAGACCAGGAGATGGCCAGGCCCAGTGACATTTGATATCCCAGAGTCGCAGCTTCTCCCGCTATGAAGTGGGCATCTTGGGAGCACGGGGTGAGATGGCGCTCCCAAAAGGACTCACACTGCTGGGCACACTGCGGTAGCGGAGTGTAACTGTCTGCTGCCCCTGGAGTACTCTTTCTTCCCAGGGCCACGCCCGGGCCAGGTGCTTCCTGGGGGTTTTCTAGTGTCGTCCTGTCCTCACAGACACAAGCGAAGCCTGCGTAGCAATTCTGAGTCTACAGACGAGGAAACCGGGCTCAGAGCGCAGCAGAGCCAGGCTCCAAACCCCAGGTCTCTCTGACCTCAGCACTTTCCTCACCTCCCAAACGCTGGAGACTTCGTTATAAACAGCAAGAGGGTGCTTCCGGCCTGGTGGTTTTCTATCCTCCCTGGGCATCAGTATCACCTGAGGAATTTTCAAAAGCACAGATGCTTCCAGAAATCCTGGTTTGATTGGTCTGGGGAGAGGCCCAGGCATTGATTGCTTGGAAGGAGCCCAGCTGACTCTTGTGTGCTGCAGGGTTGAGAACCACTGTTTGGAGCACTCAAAGCTCTAAACCAGCTCTAAAGAGACCTCAAACGGATGTTTCTCAGTTTCAGCCACTAGTGAGCCACATGCATGCACACACATCAGCTCCGGCTGTAGCTCAGCAGTTAGAAAGACAATTCGTTTTTAATCATTTTTAATTTATTGATTTGAGAGAAGAAGGAGGGGAGGGCAGAGAGAGAAGCATCGATTCTGTTGTTCCACTTATTTATGCATTCATTGGTTGTTCCTTGTATGTGCCCTGACCGGGGATCAAACCTACAACCTTGGCATGTCAGGACCAGTATTTTTTTAACTCCACATTCACTCCTCAAACAGCTATGCTTTATGGGAAATCTCTACCCCTCTAAGGGGACTTGGGCACACATCACAAACACCTACAGGGCTTGTTAAACACTAATCAAGGGATCCACTCCAGAGCTTAATTAAAAGGTTGATGAGGCTGAGAATTTGCGTTGCTAGCAAGTTCCCAGGTACGGCTGCTGGTCCAAGGAACACACTTTGAGAACTGCTGCTCTGAGTTGTTCTATAACTAACAAGCTCAATTGGTTTTACCACGTCCCATTTCAGATCAATCCCTGATGCCTGCAAGGTGCATGACATTGCAGGCTCACAGAAAGGGGGCTCCCATTATTGTCATTATTTTGTAGATGAAATAACCAAGGCTCCCTCCCAAGTGACTTGTCCAGGGTCACAAAGCCAGAAAGTTGAAGTGTGAGTTTGAACACTGGTCTATCTAACTAAACGCAGGAGAGAGGCCCTGGCTGGTTGGCTCAGCAGTGGAGCATCGGCCTGGCGTGCAGGGGTCCCAGGTTCGATTCCTGGCCAGGGCACACAGGAGAGGCGACCATCTGCTTCTCCACCCCTCCCCCTCTCCCTCTCTGTCTCTCTCTTCCCCTCCTGCAGCTGAGGCTCCATTGGAGCAAGGATTGCCCGGGCGCTGAGGATGGCTCTGTGGCCTCTGCCTCAGGTGCTGGAATGACTCTGGATGCAGCAGAGCGAGGTCCCAGGGGGGCAGAGCATCACTTCCTGGTGGGCATGCCGGGTGGATCCCGGGTGGATCCTGGTCGGGCACATGCGGGAGTCTGTCTGACTGCCTCCCCATTTCCAGCTTCGGAAAAATGAAAAGAAAAAAAAAATTAAAGGCAGGAGAGAATCAGTGCAATCAACTTCTTCCTAAGCATCAAAGCAAGCTCCCCTATCACCTGAAAAATCCACGTTGCATAGCCAACACTACTTGACTACAGGTGAAAGCCATCTCTCCTGCAACTTCAGCTTCTCCCAAAAAGGCCTTTGTAAAACACCGTGGAGCAATGGCACCCTCTGGTGGCTATTTTGAGAGTTGTGCGCCACTCCCTTGGGACGCTCTGTTCTTTTGAGTCATCAGCATTCTCCAGCTCCATTACTAACATGGAAAATATTATTCAGGCCATTCCATCGTCAGAAAGAACTCAGGGTGTTGAAAGGGGGTGGGGATTTCAGAGCTGAGGAATGTAAAGGAAGGGCGGTGGATCCGGCCCCGGGGAGCTCAGGGGGCTGGGGTAAAAGGATGAAGATGGTGAATGCAAGCTGAGAACAATCTGGACTTTGACCTTTTGACCTTCCCAAGGACTCCTGCTGAAGAATTTCCAGGACTAAATCTCATAGGGTTGTTATACAAATGCCGCGTGTTCTCTGAATGCCAGTGCCCCCTTAGTGATCTGGTCCATGTGTTCATTCACTTGTTCATTCAGCAGATAGTTTCTGAAACCCTACTATGTGCCAGCACTATTCTAGGTGCCAGAGATACAGAAATAAACAGAACAGCCTGAATCCCTGCCTTAATGAATGTCCTCGTGACCAAGAATGATCAGTGAATGGGTGAATGTATAAAACACATGTAGAAAAATAAGGAAGGAGGGCTCCTGACCTCACTGAGAAGATGACTGTGGGGCAACTGTGTTAGGCTTGCTCACGGGGTTACCAGGTGTAAGCACTCTGCCTGATTAGTGCGTGAGCACATGGCAGCGCCTTGTGTGTATGGCCTATGTAAAGCTATGGGTGGTTGTACTCAGGGAATTGCGTGGATTGCCTGCCTGCCACTGTGAGGGGCCATTTTGCTGTTTGTTTGCCTGAGAGGCGGTTTCCCCTGTCCATGTGCTTGTCTACAGGTTGTGAGACTTTATTAAATGGAATGGCCCAACATTTTCCGGCTCCACCGGGGTTGTTTTTTTTTAAATTTTATTTATTTATTTATTATTTTTTACAGAGACAGAGAGTGAGTCAGAGAGAGGGATAGACAGTGACCGACAGACAGGAACGAAGAGAGATGAGAAGCATCAATCATTAGTTTTCCATTGCGTGTTGCAACACCTTAGTTGTTCATTGATTGCTTTCCCACATGTGCCTTGACCGCGGGCCTTCAGCAGACCGAGTAACCCCTTGTTGGACCCAGCAACCTTGGGTTCAAGCTGGTGAGCTTTTGCTCAAACCAGATGAGCCCTTGCTCAAACCAGATGAGCCCGCGCTCAAGCTGGTGACCTCGGGATCTTGAACCTGGGTCCTCTGCATCCCAGTCCAACGCTCTATCCACTGCGCCACTGCCTGGTCAGGCATCCACAGTTTTTTTGTTTTTTCTTTTTTTTATATAGATTTTTTTTTTAATTCATTTTAGAGAGGAGAGAGAGAGAGGAGAGAGAGACAGGGGGGAGGAGCTGGAAGCATCAACTCCCATATGTGCCTTGACCAGGTAAGCCCAAGGTTTCGAACCGGCGACCTCAGCATTTCCAGGTCGACGCTTTATCCACTGTGCCACCACAGGTCAGGCTTTTTTATATAGATTTTTATAGATTCATTTTTTATTAGAAAGAGAGAGGAGAGAGAGAGAGAGAGAGAGAGAGAGAGGAAAAGAAAAGATAGATAGAACATAGGGAGGAGTGGAAAGCATCAATTTGCACATGTGCCTTGACCAGGCAAGTCTGGGATTTTGAACTGGAGACCTCAGCACTCCAGGTTGACGCTTTATTCCACAGTTTTTCTACCATCTGCCTGAATCCAATGTGCACCTGCCTGGCCTCGGCCACCAGCATTACAATGACATTTAAGCAAAAGTTTGTGGGAGGAGAGGTCAAGAGAGAAGCAGTTATTTGGGGGAAGAATATTACAGGAAGAGAGAATGGTATGAGCAAAGGCCCTGGGGCATGCATGTTTGGTACATTTAAGAATTTGGACTAGGTTCTAAATAATAGAGTGGGATATATATTTTTTATTATCCAGGATCTACTTGTCCTGTTATAATGGAATCATTTTCATTAAATTAACTCACTTTCAAAAACTTATTTCAATCTGATCAGGGTGGATTGGTAAGAGAACAGGAGGTAAGAAAGTGGAGAGAGCAGCTATAAACAAGCCTTTGAGAAATTTTACTAAAGAGAGGGAGAGAGAGAGAGAGAGCTGATCAGGTGGTGAAGTGGATAGAGTGTTGACCTGCTATGCTGAGAACCCAGGTTTGAAACCTCGAGGTCTCCAGCTTGAGCCCAAGGTCGATGGCTTGAGCAAGGGGTCAATGGCTCAGGTGGAGCGCCCCGAGAAAGGTATGTATGAGAAGCAATCAATGAAAAACTAAAGTGACTCCAGTATAAGTTGATGTTTCTGATCTCTCTCCCTTTCTGCCTCTGTCTCTGTCTCTCTCTCTCCTCTCTCTCTAAAAAAAAACAAGCCTGACCTGTGGTGGCGCAGTGGATAAAGCATCAACCTGGAAATGCTGAGGTTGCCAGTTCGAAACCCTGGGCTTGCCTGGTCAAGGCACATATGGGAGTTGATGCTTCTTGCTCCTCCCCCTTCTCCCTCTCTCTCCCCTCTCTATAATGAATAAAAAAAAAAAATCTTAAAAAAACCCCAAACCCCCCCCCCCCGAAAAATGGGTAGTCCTTGGTAATAACATCTGGGGAGGAGTCCAGGTGGTTAAGAAATAGTAAGGTCCTGGCTGAGTGGCTCAATAGATAGTCATCCAGACACACTGAGGTTGTGGGCTCAATCCCCTGGTCAGGGCACATAAGAGAAGCAATCAGTGAGTATACAACTAAGTGGTGAAGCAAAGAGTCAATGCTCCCCCCCCCATCCTCTCTCTCAAATCAATGGGGAAAAAAATAGTAAGACTCATGTGCATATTGACCTTGGATGGCCCCAAGATTTGGGTCCTGGGTACTGCCCTCTTTCTGGATGATCTTGTTCAGTGCCCAGATTTTAAATGGAATCTTAATGCTGATGATTTCCCTAATTATGTCTCCTGTCCCAAAACATGTCCAAATCTACAGATTTAGTATGTTCAGCCATTATCAACTGTCTAAAACAATTATTTATTTATTTATTGTGACAGAGAGAGAGATCATCGTTTGAAGCACAGAGATTGGTGGTTTGATCCCCGGTCAGGGCACATACAAGAGCAGCTCAATGTTCCCATCTCTCTCCTTCCCTTCCTCTCTCGCTAAAATCAATAAATTTAAAAAAAGAAAAAGATTTTATTTATTGATTTTTAGAGAGAGGAGAGAGAGAAAGTGGGGAGGAACAGGAAGCATCAACTCATAGTTGTTGCTTCTCAAATGTGCCTTGACTGGGCAAGCCCAGGGATTCGAACAGGCAACCTCAGCATTCCAGCTCAATGCTTTATCCACTGCGCCACCACACGTCAGGCTAAAACAATTTTTATTATTATTATTTCTTTTTTTTTTTGTATTTTTTCTGAAGCTGGAAACGGGGAGAGACAGTCAGACAGACTCCCGCATGCGCCCAACCAGGATCCACCTGGCACGCCCACCAGAGGCGAAGCTCTGCCCACCAGGAGGCGATGCTCTGCCCCTCCGGGGCGTGGCTCTGCCGAGACCAGAGCCACTCTAGCGCCTGGGGCAGAGGCCAAGGAGCCATCCCCAGCACCCGGGCCATCCTTGCTCCAATGGAGCCTTGGCTGCAGGAGGGGAAGAGAGAGACAGAGAGGAAGGAGGGGGGGTGTGGAGAAGCAAATGGGCGCTTCTCCTATGTGCCCTGGCCGGGAATCGAACCCGGGTCCCCCGCACGCCAGGCTGATACTCTACCGCTGAGCCAACCGGCCAGGGCCAATTTTTATTATTTTTTAAATGGCTTTATTAAGCGATTCATGAATCAGGCAGCATCCCATCTAGTGACTAGAAGGGCTCTCCCCAAGACAGAATCCTAGACTGCCGCTTGCCCCACCACAACCTGCCCCTTCCATGTGGCTTTAATAATAAGCACAAAAGTGAGGGGTGGTCCTTGTTCTCTTCTTCCTTCCCACTCCCCATCCCAGAGTAGCATGTCCTATGGGCACAATCACATTCTCGATTGGTTTTCCATAACAATCAGAATAAACTCAAACTCTTTTCCATGGCCTCCAAGATCCTCCGTGATCTCAGCCTGGCCTCTGATTCCATCTCATACATTCTCTGCCTCCTTCATTATATTCCGACAGGTCTAGCTCCCCCGCCCCACCCCGCCAAACTCTTACTTGTTTTTCTTTTTTTTTTTTTTTAAATCTTTTTTTTAATTTTTATTCATTTTAGAGAGGAGAGGGAGAGACAGACAGAGAGAGAGAGAGAGAGGAGAGACAGAGAGAAGGGGGGAGGAGCTGGAAGCATCAACTCCCATATGTGCCTTGACCAGGCAAGCCCAGGGTTTCGAACCGGCGACCTCAGCATTTCCAGGTCGACGCTTTATCCACTGCACCACCACAGGTCAGGCTCTTACTTGTTTTTCTTAAGCAGAGATTTCCTTCCCAAGGAATTTTGCCTGAGATACATTTCTTCAATATTTTAGAGACAGCTTCTTTTTATCCTCCGCTCTCAGCTTAAATGTCACAATTCCTTGAGAGGCCTACCCAAAGCCCGTTCTAAAGTGGCCTCCCGGCTCGATGCTTTTGTGCCAACACAGCCTCCAAGCCCACCGTGCCCCACAAGCCACAACCCAAGCTTTACTACTCTAGTGCTCAGTTCCTGCCACCCGGATCCAGAACTAGCCCCAGAACCCGGCCTTTTAGAAGCCTGGTTTTTAGTCTTTGTTGTTAAACTACTCATAAACTAACAATAAATTTCCTTTTTTTGCTTAATTTAACCAGAGGTGGTTTTCATCACTTGCAACTGAAAGAACTCTAATGATGATGGTACCGAAAATATTTGTTGAATTGTACCTGAAGCATTTATTTTAAATTGATTGATTGGTTTTTTTTTATTTGTTTGTTTGATTCATTTTTAGAGAGGAGAGAGAGGGGGAGAGAGAGAGACAAAGAAGAGAGAAGGGGGGGAGGAGCTGGAAGCATCAACTCCCATATGTGCCTTGACCAGGGAAGCCCAGGGTTTCAAACCAGTGACCTCAGCATTTCCAGGTTGACACTTTATCCACTGCGCCACCACAGGTTAGGCCTTGATTGATTGGTTTTAGAGAAACAGAAAGAGGAAGGGAGAGGGACAGAGGGAGGGAAGCAAGCATTTGTCGTTCCCCTTAGTTGTGTGCTCATCAGTCACTTCCTGTATGTGCCCTGACTGGGGATCAAACCCACAACCTTAGTGTTTTAGGATGACGTTCTAACCGACTGAGCTAACCAGACAGGGCCTATACTCGAACAATTATTTAGGCCAATAAAATAATAATTATCATAAGTATAATTAGGAGAGACTAAAAATAATAATAATAAATTAGCAATACTTATTAAGCATTTATTAGTATGTAGGTGCTATAGCTGTACAAAGACCAAAAGAGGACAGTAGATTAAACAAGATAGGTTTTTATTTCTCTAGGAGTTCAGATATGAGAATTCAAGGGCTGTTTGGGTGGCTTTATGTCATCAGCCTGGGCTCCAAACCTCTTCTAGGTTGCTCAGTATCCTGAACATGTATGTGGCTTTCACCTTATGGGCGGTGATGACTGTTTCAACTCCCAAGTGGGAAGAGAGAAGGAAGGGCTCTCCCCCCCCCCTTTTTTTTGTGGCAGAGACAGAGAGAGTCAGAGAGAGGGACAGACTGACAGGAAGGGAGATGAGAAACATCAGTTCTTCAGCTCCTTAGTTGTTCATTGATTGATTTCTCATATGTGCCTTGACCCCGGGGCTATAGCAGACTGAGTAACCCCTTGCTCAAGTCAGCGACCTTGGGCTCAAGCTGGTGAGCTTTGCTCAAACCAGATGAGCCCGTGCTCAAGCTGGAGACCTCGGGGTCTCAAACCTGAGTCCTTCCGCGTCCCAGTCCAATGCTCTATCCACTGCGCAACTGCCTGGTCAGGTCCCCTTTAAGGCCTTGATCCCCATCCTATTGGCCAGAACTTTGTCATGTGGCCACGCCTCGTTGCAAAGAACCCTGGGAAATGTAACCTTTAATTGGGCAGCTGGATGCTTCCTGGCAGTCACATCCTCAAGGATAACTGGGCCCTAGTTACTAACAGTGCAGGCCTACATTGTACACTTATACAAATAGTCTCATGTTACAGAGTTCATTCGGTTTCTTTTTTCACTCCATGTCTAAGGTCCACTCCTGGGTCTGTGAACAACTAGTTCATTTCTTTTCCCTGTTTCCCTGTGCAGCCACATTTTACCCGTGCACTCTCCTAGCCTCTCCCTGTCCCCGCCTCTACCTCGACCTCCCTGCCTCCACAGGTGTCATGGCAATGGGCATCTTTGTGTCCGTCCCCTGTGGAATGAACGAGCAGTTCTGTGGGATCTATATCCAAAAGAGGGATGCCCAGTCAAAATATATGTGGGTGACTAGGACCGCCAGGTTGCTGTCTAGCACAGCTGCTCCCCGTCTTTGCCGCACCAGCAGCCTGAGGGTTTCTATAATCCTGGGGGAGGTGTTTCATTCCTCTTCGTTACACCTGTAGTTGAACATCTGCTGTTTTCTCATGGCCATATCCCTTCCTCCTTTTTCTTATCACTGCACTCTAGTATTTTGTTGGAGGAACTACCTGCCCCTTATTCTCAATCCATGTGATTCAGAGGGGACCGAACTTGCTCTCACTTCCTGGCTTGACCAGGTGACTGAGCGTTGGCTAATCAGTGTGTTGCATCTCCCAATCAATCAAGTGAAGGCACATGACTCAAGCTAGGCCAGATGAGAGCCAACCCAGGACTTTTACGGGAACTGCAGGGGAAAGGCTCTCTCTTTCCCTGGGGGTGGTTAAGCCAGTTGGTCTGGAGTCGTCATTGCTGCTCTCTCAGGGGAGAGGCTGCTGGAGAAGGAAGCCTTCACAAAGGAAAGCGTAGCTGAGGACTGAAGACTAAATCCTGATGTGCCTCTGGAACCAGCCATGCCTGAAGCCAATTTACACTGAAGCTTCCAGTTACACAAGTCAATAAATTCCTTTCCTGCTGAAACCAATTTGATTTGAGGTTAGGTTACTTACAGCCAAAAGAATTCAACTAACTCACAGCTCGTGCCCCACCCACCCCGCTGCCCAGTGCACAGCATACCGCAGGACAAAAGTTTGCTGAATGACTGAGTGAGTCCATGTGAGGAAATGAAGGAGTTGTGAAAAACATTGTGATGTATAAATACCCCAATGAACTGTCCACGAAGTTAGATGAAGTTAATACTTCTAGGAAGACCCATAAGTAAGAAAATGGGCTTAAAACAATTCCTTTTGTTAATTCAACTTCTAAAGTTAAACAAGACGTGTATGCTCATTCACCGCTGTTCAGTTTTGTTTTGTTTTTCAATAATTATGCCTTCAAACGTGTAGGTTTATTTATTAATTGGTTTTAGAGAGACAGAGAGAGGGACGGAGAGAGAGAGATGTTCATTTGTTGTTCCGCTTAGTTGTGCAATCATTGGTTGCTTTCTGTGTGTGCCTTGACTGGGGATCGAACCTGCAAACTTGGTGTTTTGAAATGATGCTCTAACCGACTGAGCTAACCCTCCAGGGCTCGTAGTTTTTTTGTTGTTGTTGGGGTTTTTTTTGTATTTTTCTGAAGTTGGAAACAGGGAGGCAGTCAGACAGACTCCCGCATGCACCCGACCGGGATCCACCTGGCACGCCCACCAGGGGGGCGATGCTCTGCCCATCCAGGGCATTGCTCTGTTGTGACCAGAGCCACTCTAGCGCCTGAGGCCACAGAGCAATCCCTAGCGCCCGGGCCATCTTTGCTCCAATGGAACCTTGGCTGCAGGAGGGGAAGAGAGAGACAGAGAGGAAGGAGAAGGGGAGGGGTGGAGAAGCAGATGGGCGCTTCTCCTGTGTGCCCTGGCTGGGAATCGAACCTGGGACTCCTGCACTCCAGGCCGACGCTCTACCACTGAGCCAACTGGCCAGGGCCCCGTAGTTTTTTTGATGTTGTTGTTTTTTTGTTTTGTTCAATCAGGTAATCCTCATTAAAATAGGAAGGTAACTTAAAACCCAACCACATTCCCCCTAGAGGGACAGAAACAAGACGAGCAGGCACCAGAGCCTCTCTTCCACAGCTTCCCAGGGGTGTTTTCCTTTCTGCTTATTTTTATAAAAAGCGCATTGATGTAGGTATTGAGCAACACTAAGAGTGAGTGCATTGGTGCCATCCATCTGGCAATGATTTGAGTTAAAATAAAATTTGACTTTTTTGGTTTTGAATTTTTTTAAAAATTAATTTTAGAGAGCGGAAGGAAGAGGGAAACAAACATCAGTTGTTTTCCTATATACTCCAACCAGGGATCGAACTGGCCACCTCTGCATATCAGGACAATGCTCCAACCAACCGACCTATCCGGCCAGGGCTTGTCTTTAAATTTTCTTGTGTGTGTATGAGAGAGACAGAGAGAGGGACAGATAGGGACAGACAGACAGGAAGGCAGAGAGAGGAGAAGAATCAATTCTTTGTTGCGGCAGCTTAGTTGTTCATTGATTGCTTTCTCATATGTGCCTTGTCCAGGGGGCTACAGCAGAGCGAGTGACCCCTTGCTCAAGCCAGCGACCTTGGGCTCAAGCTGGTGAGTCTTGCTCAAACCAGATGAGTCTGCGCTCAAGCTGGCGACCTCTGGGTTTCGAACCTGGGTTCTCCGTGTCCCAGTCTGACACTCTATCCACTGCACCACTGTCTGGTCAGGCTGGTCTCTGAATTCTTTATTCATTAAAAAGTAATCTGTGACCCTGGCTGGCTGGCTTAGTGATAGAGCATCGGCCTGGCATGTGGATGTCCCGGGTTTGATTCCCAGTCAGGGCACACAGGAGAAGTGACCATCTGCTTCTCTACCCTTCACCCTCCCCTTTTTCTCTCTCTCTTCCCCTCCTGCAGCCTTAGCTCAGTTGATTTGAGCTCATTGGCCCCAGGCGCTGAGGATGGCTCTGTTAGGCCTCCACCTCAGGTGCTAAAAACAGTTCAGTTGCGAGCATGGCCCAAGATGGGCACAGCATCAGCCCTAGATGGGGGTTGCTAGGTGGACCCCGGTTGGGTGCATGTGGGAGTCTGTCTCTCTATCTCCCTTCCTCTCACTTGGAAAAGAAGAAGAAGAAGAAAAAGTAATTTGTGTGGATTGTAAAATGACCAAAGGTCAAGCAGAAGAGAAGGGCACATAGGACAGGCCATATGCTTTCCACATCTGACTTGCACTCCAGGTGCTGTCTCTGCAAGCAGCCACACCCCCAGTTTCTGTCGTCCCTTCCCGGAGAGCCTCTGCATGTGACAAGCTCTATCAGTCAAGGTTCCTGACTGCAAGCAACAGAGACCTACACTGGCTATAGCGTAAAGCGCAAGGGGATTTATCAGGAGGATGTGGGGCTCATGGGATCACAGGAAGAAGAAAAACAAGCAGGAAACAAGAGAGGCAAAGCGTGGAAAAGCCTGTCCAGGTGAATACTGCTGCACCACTCGACACACTGTTAGCCAGACACCGCCTCTGCCGGAGCACACAGCGGCTGACTCCTGAACACAACGTGCAGGGCAAATCTAAACTCACGGGGCCCTTTATCTTAGCTTCACCGGCTCGCAAACTGAAACTCCTGGGCAGGAACATCTCATTGCCCAGGTCATGTGTCTGTCTGCCTGGCCAGATGGTGGAGAGAAAGGTCTCTTTATTTGTAATTTTGAGGCATCTTGCTAAATTTCCTTCTGAGAGATTGTTTCCGTCTAACAACAGCCCAGAAGAATTTATGTTGCAAGGTGCCAAAACAGCATAAAGAATGAGATTAGGAACCAAGAGTGGATGGCTTTTTGCATGCTCTGCAGCATTGTGAAAGAGGTTAAAAGCTTCTAACAGCTGCCAGTGGGGCTGTGCAAATCCCTACAGAATTCAAGGACCTCTTTATAGTCCTGGATAACAGGAGAGGAAAGCCACCTGGATAATACTGGGGTAATTGACCCCCCTTGGCACTTAGATGATCCCTTTGAAGATCAGCCTCTGTGATGGGGGAGAGTCTGGTTTGTTTTTCTCTCTACTTTTAAGATGAATTTCTAATTTATTAAAAAAGAAATCCTGGCGCCTGACCTGTGGTGGCGCAGTGGGTAAAGTGTCAACCTGGAAACACTGAGGTTGCCGGTTCAAAACCCTGGCTTGCCTGGTCAAGGCACATATAGGAGGTGATGCTTCCTGCTCCTCCCCCTTCTCTCTCTCTCTCATTCTCTCTATCTCTTTCTCTCTCACCCCCCCTCCTCTCTAAAATGAATAAATAAAAAAAAATTAAAAAAAAAAAAAGAAATCCTGGCGGTAGCAACTCTTGAGGAGCCCTTTGAGATGTGACACTGGGGAGTGGGCTTTTGAGATGCCAAGCAAAATGAATCATAGATAGAATAATGGCAATCTACTTTAATGTTTAAGTAGCATAAGAAATGAAGCAGGGCCTTGGCCGGGTAGCTCAGTTGATTAGAGCTTCGTTCCAATACGCCAAGGTTGTAGGTTCAATCCCTGGTCAGGGCACATAGAAGAATTAATTAATGAATGAAAAAATAAGTGGAGTAACAAGTCAATGTTTCTCTCTCTCTCTCTCTCTCTCTCCATATATATATATATGTGTGGAGCGACTTACATTTTCTCCCCAAACAAGAAATCTGGAAGCAAGTAGCTGCTATCATTGGGTGAATGATATGAGAGACAGCAATTCTGCCTGACTAGGCAGTGGCGCAGTAGATAGAGCGTCGGACTGGAATGTGGAGGACCCAGGTTCGAGACCCCAAGGTCACCAGCTTGAGTGTGGGCTCATCTGGTTTGAGCAAAGCTCACCAGCTTGGACCCAAGGTTGCTGGCTTGAGCAAGGGATTACTCAGTCTGCTGTAGCCCCGCGGTCAAGGCACATATGAGAAAGCAATCAATGAACAACTAAGGTGTCGCAACAAAAAAGTAATGATTGATGCTTCTCATCTCTCTCTGTTCCTGTCTGTCTGTCTGTCCCTATCTGTTCCTCTCTCTGACTCTCTCTCTGTCTCTGTAAAAAAAAAAAAGAGAGAGAGAGAGAGAGAGACAGCAACTCTAACCATCTTGGCCTTTTCCTCGTGGTTATGCAAGATGGCTGCAGCAGCTCCAGGCATCACATCAGTGTTCAAGGCAGGAAGAGAGAGGCAGGGGAAGGGCTGGAACCAGTTGTATTTGTCCTTTTTTATCAGAAAAGCAAACATATTCTTGGAAACCCAGCAGCACAATTGGCAAACACAACTGCAAAGGAGCTTTCCAGCTTTTAAAATAGGAGGAAGAGGAGAGTCAGAGGCCGGGAGCAGTAGCTGGCTCAGCCATTTGGCTATAGGCTCCACCGAAACATCAGAGCAGCCACAGTGTGTTCTTTCTCATAGTGTTTTCAAATGCTGCAATCTCGCATTCTTCCTTCAGTTTTTGCACCTGAAAGATGGACACTGCCATCATTTTTCATGTCTGTATTTGTCCACAGAGACTCAATACTAAGTCACTATGGGAGCTAGTAAGGGTTATTAGAAAGCGATATTCACGACCTAAAATTAGCCAGCTTATCCATGTCCGTGTTCTGCCAAGTCCATTTGGCTGCCACTCAATGCCTGATGGCCTTGCCTTTGCGCAAATAGCTGAAATTCCTACAATTTAAGGAAAAGACACTTTGTTATCCATGTTATCTTGAATTAGTTATGCTTCTCAGTAGCTGCTTCTCTTTCCTGTACACAGAAAGAGATTACACCCTATTATTGGTTGAATTGTGTCTTCCAAAAAGGTATGTTCAAGTCTTAACCCCTGTACTTGTAAATATGACCTCCTTGGAACTAGGGTCTTTGCAGGTATAATTAGTTAAATTAGGCTATGGCCTGATGGCTCAGTTGGTTGGAGCATTGTTCTGATATGCAGAATTTGTTGGTTCCATCTCCGGTCAGGGCACATACAGAAACAGATTGATGTTTCTCTCACTCTCTCAAATCAATCAATTTTTTTTTTGTGTGACAGAGAGATAGAGAGAGGGACAGAGAGAGGGACAGATAGGGAAAGACAGGAAGGGAGAGGTGAGAAGCATCGATTCTTTGTTGCCTCAGTTATTCATTGATTGCTTTCTTATATGTGCCTTGATCGGGGGGGCTCCAGCAGAGTGGGTGACCCCTTGCTCAAGCCAGCGACCTTTGGGCTCAAGCCAGCTACCATGGGGTCATGTCTATGAACCCACACTCAAGCCGGGGACCTTGGGGATTTTTGGGTTTTTTTTTTTTTTTTTTTATTAGAAAGAGAGAGGACAGAGAGATAGAGAGGAAAGAGATAGAGAGAACAGGAGGAGGAGTAGGAAGCATCAACTCCCATATGTGCCTTGACCAGGCAAGCTCAGGGTTTCGAACCAGCAACCTCAGCATCCCAGGTTGATGCTTTATCCACTGTGCCACCACAGGTCAGGCCCGACCTTGGGATTTTGAACCTGGGTCTTCAGCATCCCAGTCCAACGCTCTATCCATTGCGCCACTGGCTGGTCAAGCCAAATCAATAAATAAATTAAAAAATAAATGGCCTCAATAGGCTGTAGTGTAGTGGATAGAGCATCGACCTGGGATGCTGAGGACCCAGGTTCAAAACCCCGAGGTCTGCGGCCTGACCTGTGGTGGCACAGTGGATAAAGTGTCGACCTGGAAATGCTGAGGTCGCCGGTTTGAAACCCTGGGCTTGCCTGGTCAAGGCACATATGGGAGTTGATGCTTCCAGCTCCTCCCCTCTTTTCTCTCTCTCTGGCTCTCTCTCCTTGCTCTCTCTCTCTCTCTGTCTCTCTCTCTCCTCTCTAAAAAAAAAACCAAACAAACAAAAAAAAAAACCCCGAGGTCTGCCTGACCGGGCAGTGGCGCAGTGGATAGAGCGTCGGACTGAGATGCAGAAGACCCAGGTTCAAGACCCCAAGGTCGCCAGCTTGAGCGAGGGCTCATCTGGTTTGAGCAAAAGCTCACCAGCTTGAGCCCAAGGTCACTGGCTCGAGCAAGGGGTTACTCGGTCTGCTGAAGGCCCGTGGTCAAGGCACATATGAGAAAGCAATCAATGAACAATTAAGGTGTTGCAACGCGCAACAAAAAAAACTAATGATTGATGCTTCTCATCTCTCCGTTCCTCTCTGTCTATCCCTCTCTCTGACTCTCTCTGTCTCTGTAAAAAAACCCAAAAAACAACAACAAAAAACCTTGAGGTCGCCGGCTTGAGCACGGGCTCATCAGCTTCATTGTGGGATCACAGACATGACCCCATGATTGCTAGCTCAAGCCCAAAGGTCACTGGTGTGAAGCCCAAGGTTGCTGGCTTGAACCTAAGGTCACTGGCTTGAGCCCAAGGTCACTGGCTTGAGCAAGGTGTCACTGGCTCTGCTGGAGTTCCCCCCAACCCCCCACCCCCGTCAAAGCACTTATGAAAAAGCAATCAATGAACAACTAAAGTGCTGCAACTACCAGTTGATGCTTCTCATCTCTCTTCCTTCCTGTCTATCCCTCTCTTTCTCTGTCTTTGTTTCTCTTGCAAAAGAACAAAACAAGCCTGACCAGGCGGTGGCGCAGTGGGTGGAGCGTCAGACTGGGATGTGGAGGACCCTGGTTTGAGACCCCGAGGTCACCAGCTTGAGCACGGGCTCCTCTGGTTTGAGCAAGGCTCACCAGCTTGAGCCCAAAGTCACTGGATCGAGCAAGTGGTCACTCAGTCTGCTGTAGCCCCCCAGTCAAGGCACATATGAGAAATCAATCAATGAACAACTAAGGAACCACAACAAAGAACTGATGTTTCTCATCTCTCTCCCTTCCTGTCTGTCTGTTTCTATCTGTCCCTCTCTCTGACTCTCTCTTTCTCTGCCACAAAACAACAAAAAAAAGAACAAAACAAAACAGAAAACCTCACTCTCTGGACTATGACTTAGCCCCCACCCCTAACTCTACACAGGTCAACTTCCCTCTATATATACAGGGGGTCCTCGGGTTACGACACAGTTTTGTTCCTATGACAGTGACGTACCCCGAATTTTAGTGTAAGTCAAAACACACCCTAGCCTAAGTCACTTACCTATCCTAACACAGTTGTAAAATCATAATCTAGAACATAAAAACACAACTAAGCCACAGAAAAAGGAAAAGGACATAAATGTACTGTATACTGTACTGTAGTAACAGAAAAAATGGCAAAAAAAATTAGTGTAAAAAAATTTCTTACTTTTATTCCTGTGGTTGGCTTGCACACTGGAAGGGGCATTGCAAGGTGGGAGAGAGGGACCTATTGGGAGGAGGAAGCTGGAGAGGCAGGAGAACCTGCAGAAGGTGCTGGAGACACTGGGTCAGGTGAGTCAGGATTGCCTCGGGAACATGCAGGAGACGCTGGGGATGATCCTTCCTGCACTACAGGTGTTTCATCTCGAGAAGCAGCTGACTGGAGGGTACAGGATCTGTTTCAGCCCTCTCTGCCTTCTTAAAGAATTGTTCCAGGCTAGTCGGGAACTACAATAGTTCGCCCCCGTAGTCCATAAGTATGATGCTAACGGTGTAAGCCAAAACACTTACTTCTTAATTTTTTATTTATTTTTTTATTAAAAAAATTTTTTTTAGCCTGACCAGGCGGTGGCACAGTGGATAGAGCATTGGACTGGGATGTGGTTCGAGACTCCGAGGTCGCCAGCTTGAGCGCGGGCTCATCTGGTTTGAGCAAAGCTCACCAGCTTGGACCCAAGGTCGCTGGCTTGAGCAAGGGATTACTCGGTCTGCTGAAGGCCTGTGGTCAAGGCACATATGAGAGAGCAATCAATGAACAACTAAGGTGTCACAACAAAAAACATGATTGTTGCTTCTCATCTCTCTCCGTTCCTGTCTGTCTATCCCTATCTATCCCTCTCTCTGACTCTCTCTCTGTCTCTGTAAAAAATAAAATAAAATAAAATAAAATAAAATAAAATAAAATAAAATAAAATATTTTTAGTGAGAGTAGGGAAGGCAGAGAGACAGACTCCTGCATGTGCTCCAACAGGGATCCACCCAGCAAACCCACTAGGGGGCGATGCTCTGCCCAGCTGGGTCCTTTGCTCTGTTGCAACCAGAGCCACTTTTAGAGCCTGAGGCGAGACCATGGAGCCATCCTCAGTGCCTGGGGCCAACTCGCTGGAGCCAATTGAGCCATGGCTGTAGGAGGAGAATAGAGAGAGAAAAAGAGAGAAGGTAGAGGGGTGGAGAAGCAGATGGGCGCTTATCCTGTGTGCTCTGACCAGGAATCAAACCCAGGACTTCCACACACTAGGCTGATGCTCTACCACTGAGCCAACAGGCCAGGGCTATTTCTCAATTTTTTTTAGAATGTTTTTATGGAAGTGAGCATTGTAAACTCGAAACATCTTATGTTGAGACTGTTGTAACCCAAGGACCCCATATATGTGTATGTGTGTGTGTGTATATAATATATTATATATAGAGAGATAGATTTTATTTATTTATTTAGAGAGAGAGAAGGAGGAGAAGCAGGAAGCATCAACTCCCATATGTGCCTTGATCAGGCAAGCCCAGGGCTTTGAATCAGAGACTTCAGGGTTTCAGGTTGCTGTTTTATCCACTGCGCCACCACAGGTCAGGCCAACTTCCCTATAAGTACACGGCTGCTTCCATTCCTGAACATAGTAAAGAGAAAAGGGAGTGGCTAAATGGGTGCTCTATCAACCCCCAGTGTTTGCCACAAAGTGCTCTATAGTGGTGGTTTTCAAACATATTTAACGGTATCCCACAGGAAGAAATACGTTTTACATACCCTGCATACATGCATATAACAGAAAGAAAAGTTTTGTGGGGGTTTTTTTGTTTTGTTTTTTTTCAGAGACAGAGAGAGAGTCAGAGAGAGGGATAGATAGGGACAGACAGACAGGAATGGAGAGAGATGAGAAGCATCAATCATCAGTTTTTTGTTGTGACACCTTAGTTGTTCATTGATTGCTTTCTCATATGTGCCTTGACCGTGGGGCTACAGCAGACCGAATAACCCCTTGCTCAAGCCAGCAACCTTGGGTCCAAGCTGGTGAGCTTTTGCTCAAACCAGATGAGCCCGTGCTCAAACTAGCGACCTCGGGGTCTCGAACCTGGGTCCTCCGCATCCCAGTCTGACGCTCTATCCACTGCGCCACCGCCTGGTCAGGCAGAAAGAAAAGTTTTATAAAATAATGCTGAGACTTACAACATGCAACACACTGATATTTTCTATTCCTTCTATGCTATATTGTCTTTCACTAAAAACGTGCTGGCCATAACCCATTAAATTTATTTCATGACTCACTAGTGGGTCATTATTGTTAGTGTAAAAAAATACTGCTCTTGAAGGACTTGTTGATAGACTGGACAGAGGGGCAGGGCTGAGGTATCCAAAACAAAGGAGATTCAGTAAGACTTGTCTCAAAAGTTGGCCAGCTGAGTTCCCGAGGTGCCTGTGTTAATCCTGCCTTTTTCCTTATTGCCTCTATTAATTTTTTATGTTTATCAGGGGAAGTAGGCTCAACTCAACTGGTCTTAAGTTAAAAAAATAAAAGTCTATTGAGTCAGAATAGGAAAGCCAGGAGTTTTATAAGCTTCAGGCACAGCTGGGACCAGCTGCGGAAATAGCGGGTATCTGTCAGTCTGTAGCTACAAAGTCTGACGTTGGCATCCTTCTCTGGCGGTAGTGGCTCTCTTCAGCTCCCCTACTCCAAAAACCACGGGGAAAAAGAAAACAAATTTTCCCAGTTTTATAAAACAATACTTAGTTCTAGAAAAATGTCCTGGTGCTGATGCTCACTGGCCAAGCCTGGGCAATGTGTCCACCTTAGGAGAGGGCTGTTGAGGTCAGCCTCATCTGAACCACGTGGGATGAAAGTGGATGGGCAGTGGCTCCCTAGTGGAGAATTTATTTATTTATTTATTTATTATTTTTCTGAAGCTAGAAACGGGGAGAGACAGTCAGACAGACTCCCGCATGCGCCTGACTGGGATCCACCCGGCACGTCCACCCGGGGGGCGACGCTCTGCCCACCAGGGGGCGATGCTCTGCCCCTCCGGGGCATCGCTCTGCCGCGACCAGAGCCACTCTAGCGCCTGGGGCAGAGGCCAAGGAGCCATCCCCAGCGCCCGGGCCATCTTTGCTCCAATGGAGCCTTGGCTGCGGGAGGAGAAGAGAGAGACAGAGAGGAAGGAAAGGGGGAGGGGTGGAGAAGCAAATGGATGCTTCTCCTGTGTGCCCTGGCCGGGAATCGAACCTGGGACTTCTGCACGCCAGGCCGACGCTCTACCACTGAGCCAACCTAGTGGAGAATTAAGAAGCTGTTGTTTGGCCTGACCTGTGGTGGCGCAGTGGATAAAGCGTCGACCTGGAATGCTCAAGTCCCCGATTCAAAATCCTGGGTTTGCCTGGTCAAGGCACATATGGGAGTTGATGCTTCCTGCTCCTCCCTCCCCCTTCTCTCTCTCTCTCTCTCTTTCTCTCTCTCTCTCTCTTCTCTCTAAAAATTAATTAAAAAAATAAAAATAAGAAGCTGTTGTTTGTCCTGACCAGGCAGTGGTGCAGTGGATAGAGCGTCAGCCTGGAACACTGAGGATCGAGGTTCAAAACCCCAAGGTTGCTGGCTTGAGTGTGAGCTCATCTGGCTTGAGCGCAGGGTCACCGACTTGAGTGTGGGATCATAGACATGACCCCATGGTCACTAGCTTGAGCCCTAAGGTCACTGGCTTGAAGCCCAAGGTTGTTGGCTTGAGCAAGGGGTCACTGGCTTAGCTGGAGCTCCCCACCCTCCCACTCAAGGCACATATGAGAAAGCAGTCAATGAATAACTAAGGAGCTGCAATGAAGAATTAATTCTTCTCATCTGTCTTCCCTTCCTGTCTGTCCCTGTCTGTCTCTCTCTCTTGCTAAAAAAAAAAAAGAAAATTCTGCTCTTTAAAATTCACTGTTAAGAAAATGAGAAAGCCACTTGATGATATACTTCAAGTGGTTAAAATGCTGAATTTTATGTTATTTAAATATTATGCCAATAAAAAATTTAATAAGCATTATATTGCTTGATTACAAAACTTTAGGAATCCCAATTACATAGACTATTATACATGGTTGTCAAGACAACTAAAAAACAAAATGAAAATGAATCACTTAAAAAAATAAAGAAAAGAAAAAGGCAAGCCTCTGGCTTAGAAAAAATATTCATAATACATATACTAGACAATTGAATCTAGACTAATAAGGAACTCTTACAATTCAATAACACAAAGATAAACAACCTAACAAAAAATTGGATAAAAGGCTTTGGCCAAAGAGCTTGGTTGTTTCGAGTGTTGTCCTGATGCACAGAGATTGCTGGTTCAATCCCTGGTCAGGGCACATACAAGAGCGGATCAATGTTTCCTCTCTCTCCCAACCCCATCCTTCCTCCCTCGATCTCTCTCTAAAAAAAAAGTCAATAAAGAAAAAATTTAAAATTGAATAAAACGTTTGAATAGACACTTCATAGGAAAAGATACATGAATATCCAATAAGCACATGAAAAGATACTCAACATAATTAGTCATCAGAGATATGCAAACTAAAACCATAAGTAAATACCATCACATACCTATTAGAATGATTAAAAAAAAAAAAAAAAGACAATACCAGTGGTGTCAAGGATGTGGAGCTGCCGGAATTCTCATTCATTGCTTGTAGGAATGTAAAATGGTATGATTCCAGAAAAGAGTTCGGCACTTTCTTTTTTTTTTTTTTTTTTTTTTTAAGAATTTATTTTATTTTGTATTTTTGTGAAGCTGGAAACGGGGAGAGACAGTCAGACAGACTCCCGCATGCGCCGGGAATCGAACCTGGGTCCCCCGCACGCCAGGCCGACGCTCTACCGCTGAGCCAACCGGCCGGCACTTTCTTACAAAGGTAAACATACAGTTATTATATGACTCAATAAGCCTACTTAGATATTCTGTATCTTCTTTTTAACTAATTTTTATAAAAATTTATATTTTATTTGTTCATTTTTAGAGAGGAGAGAAAGAGAGAAAGAGAGAGCAAAGAAGGGAGGAGAGGAGCAGGAAGCATCAACTCACTTATGTGCCTTGACCAGGCAAGCCTGGGGCCTCGAACCAGAGACCTCAGCGTCCCAGGTCGACAGGTCGATGCTTTATCCATTGCGCCACCATAGGTCAGGCTGACTAATTTTTTTTTAGAGAGAGAAAGAGAAAGGGAGAGAGAAATGAAGGGAGAGAGAGAGAAAAACATTGATCTGTTCATTTATGCATTCATTGGTTGAATCATTTTTTTTTTTAGATTTATTATTATTATTATTTTATTTTATTTTGTTTTTTTACAGAGACAGAGAGAGAGTCAGAGAGAGGGATAGCTAGGGATAGACAGACAGGAACGGAGAGGGATGAGAAGCATCAATATTCAGTTTTTCGTTGTGACACCTTAGTTGTTCATTGATTGCTTTCTCGTGTGCCTTGACCGCGGGCCTTCAGCAGATCCAGTAACCCCTTGCTCGAGCCAGCGACCTTGGGTCCAAGCCGGTGAGCTTTTGCTGAAACCAGTTGAGCCCGCACTCAAACTGGCGACCTTGGAGTCTCGAACCTGAGTCCTCGGCATCCCAGTCCAACGCTCTATCCACTACGCTACCGCCTGGTCAGGCTGGTTGAATCTTGTAAGTGCCCTGACTGGGGTTGGAACCCACAACCTTGGCATAGCGGATGATGCTCTGACCAACTGAGCTACACGGCCAGAACAATATTCTGTATCTTGATTGTGATAGTGGTTACATGACTATATATACAGGGGTGGGCAAAAATAGGTTAACAGTTGTGAGTATGCAAAACACAGCTATTCTTGTATGGTTATTAATTATTGTATTATTTATTTGTATTACAACTTTTTTTTTAAATTTTTACTTACTGATTTTAAAGGTTTTTTTTTTTTTTTTTTTTTTTAAATTTTTTATTTATTCATTTTAGAGAGGAAAGGGAAAGACAGAGAGAGAGAGAGGAGAGAGACAGAGAGAGAGAGAAGGGGGGAGGAGCTGGAAGCATCAACTCCCATATGTGCCTTGACCAGGCAAGCCCAGGGTTTCAAACCGGCAACCTCAGCATTTCCAGGTCGACGCTTTATCCACTGCGCCACCACAGGTCAGGCTACTTACTGATTTTAGAAAGAGAGGAAGGGAGAGTGAGAGTGAGAGAGACAGGAACAGGAACATCTGTTCCCGTATGTGCCCTGACTGGTATCAAACTAACAACCTTTGCGCTTCAGGATGACACACTAACCAACTGAGCTATCTGGTTAGGGATGTGTTACAAGTTTAAACTTAATTTTGCCCACCCCTGTATTTTTCAAAATACATAGAAGTAAAAAGTATGAGTTTTACTATATATAAAACCCCAATAAACCTTATAACGTAAAAACAAACAAACAGAAAAGAACGAACAATAACAAGTAATAATGAGGAGCTAGAGCAACTAGAATCTTCCTGTATTATTTGTGGGAGTAGAAAAGGGGACACCCACTTTGGAAAACTCTTTGGTGATTTCTTATTAAACTTAAACACAGTTCTAACATGCAACATAGCAATTCCACTCCTAAGTATGTACCCAAGATAAATGAGTGCAGAAAACCACACAGGCTTGCAACAATGCTTATAGCAACGTTTTTCATCATAGCCCCAAGCTGGAAACAACCCAAATGTCCATCAGTTGGTGAGTGGATAAACAAATTGTGGTACATTAACTTAAGGACTTTATTTTGTTCACGTCTCTATTCCTTGTACCTAGAAAAACTGCCTACTTGGCACACAGTAGGGTGATTATGTTGTGATGGTTGTTGATTTTAAAATTTGAATAAACAGCATGGATAATAATATGATTATGCAAATATTTTCCACTGTAGGACAACTATTTTATTAGCCCAACAGAAAGGAAATGAGACTTCCTCTATGGTCTCATCTCCTACCTAGTAGCCCTTGTTCCAGGGCTCTCGTAACACGTCCTATTGTCCCAAAGTGTGGGGGCACCCTTCTACCAATGGGGTGCTCGAGCTGGCGTGGACCAGCCCACAGAAACTGATTGTATACATTTCTGCCCAACACCATGCTCAGGGGCTGCATGTTGGTAGCTGAAATTGGCCATCGTAGTAGTTTTCACAGCCTGCAATAGAAAAACAACAAATCAGAGCTCCTTTCCAAGATCCAGGCATTGAGCATGATCAGCACATCTTTGTTTACTGTTTTGTCTAATTCCTGGCTGCCCCTGGTCTCCTGTTGGCTTCTCAAATCTTCCCTTGCCTGTGTATCCAATTCTCTGCACCGAATTCCCACAGTGAGTATTTATTCTGCCTTCACTAACAAGAGACTGAACTTGTTGACAGAAGAGATGCATTTCTTTTTACCTTTTGCTTTTAGAGCATTATAGCTCTTTAAGAATATAATTTGTGTGGGAAAAAATGGACTTTTCTCTTTATGGTGTTTTACATAGAGCCTGTTGGCTTCATGTTCTAATTTATTGTTCTTATTTCTTCCTGAGCTTGTGCCCATATGTCATGCATTCTTAGGTTAATTTCATCGTTTCTTGCATAGCAAGTCTTCTGCTTGTTTTGGTTCCCATTTTTTAATTTTTCTGGCATACATCTTGAATTCATTTTTGTTGGCAGAGTTCTGCTTGTTTGATATAGAAATATAAGTCTAAAGCACTTTTTGCTCAAACCTTTTAGGTCCATATTCTGAAGGATTTCCTTGCCCTGATACTCCCAAACACTAATTTGGTCTTTGGTCATGTTTATCCTATTTTCTAATATATTTATGGATATAAAATATTTTCCTGTAACTATATTTTCAAGAATCATTTCCTATTCTCTCTGATTGCTTCTATTATTATTATTATTATTTATTTATTTATTTATTTTCTTTTTTCATTTTTCTGAAGCTGGAAACAGGGAGAAACAGTCAAACAGACTCCCGCATGCGCCCGACGGGATCCACCCGGCACGCCCACCAGGGGCAACGCTCTGCCCACCAGGGGGCGATGCTCTGCCCATCCTGGGCGTCGCCATGTTGCGACCAGAGCCACTCTAGCACCTGGGGCAGAGGCCACAGAGCCATCCCCAGCGCCCGGGCCATCTTTGCTCCAATGGAGCCTTGGCTGCGGGAGGGGAAGAGAGAGACGGAGAGGGAAAGCGCGGCGGAGGGGTGGAGAAGCAAATGGGCGCTTCTCCTGTGTGCCCTGGCCTGGAATCGAACCCGGGTCCTCCGCACGCTAGGCCGACGCTCTACCGCTGAGCCAACCGGCCAGGGCCTATTTTTTTTTTTTTTTTAATTTTACTTTTTTGGGGGGCGATGCTCTGCCCCTACGGGTGTCGCTCTGCCGCGACCAGAGCCACTCCAGCGCCTGGGGCAGAGGCCAAGGAGCCATCCCCAGCGCCCGGGCCATCTTTGCTCCAACGGAGCCCTGGCTGCGGGAGGGAAAGAGAGAGACAGAGAGGAAGGAGGGGGGTGGTGGAGAAGCAAATGGGCGCTTCTCCTATGTGCCCTGGCTGGGAATCAAACCTGGGTCCCCCACACGCCAGGCCGACGCTCTACCGCTGAGCCAACCGGCCAGGGCCTGATTGCTTCTATTATTATTATTATTTCCTTTATGACAGAGACAGAGAGAGAGATAGAGAGAGGGACAGATAGGGACAGATAGGCAGTAAGGGAGTGAATGAGAAGCATCAATTCTTCGCTGTGGTTCCTTTGTTGTTTATTGATGACTTTCTCATATGTGCCTTGACTGGGGGGCTACAGCAGAGCAGAGTGACCCCTTGCTCAAGCCAACAACCTTGGGCTCAAGCCAGCGACCCTGGGATCATGTCTATGATCCCATGCTCAAGCCAGTGACCCCACGCTCAAGCTGGTGAGCCCGCGCTCAAGCCAGATGAGCCCATGCTCAAGTCGGCGACCTCGGGGTTTTGAACCTGAGTCCTCTGCGTTCCAGTCTGATGCTCTATCCACTGCACCACCATCTGGTCAGGCTCTTATTATCTTTTTTTTATTTTTTATTTATTCATTTTTAGAGAGGAGAGGGAGAGACAGAGAGGAGAGACAGAGAGAGATGAGGGGAGGAGCTGGAAGCATCAACTCCCATATGTGCCTTGACCAGGCAAGCCCAGGGTTTCGAACCAGCGACCTCAGCATTTCCAGGTCGACGCTTTATCCACTGCGCCACCACAGGTCAGGCATCTTATTATCTTTAAAAAATATTTTTAAATTGATTTTACAGAGGTGGTGGGGGGAAGCGAGAAGTATCAACTCATAGTTGCTTCACTTTGGTTGTTCATTGGTTGCTTGTCATATGTGCCTTGACCAGGCAAGCTCAGGGTTTCGAACCAGCGAGCTCAGCATTCCCGGTCGACAATCTATCCACTGCGCCACCACAGGCCAGGCTGATTGCTTCTCTTTAATTATAGACTATTTTTATCCTGGGATGCTGCCTTTTTTTTTTTCTTCTGAAAGAGGTTACATTTTATAAGCTCTTTAAATAAACTTGGAGATGACATACATCTATAGATAAAATACTTCCAAAAACGTGTTTTTTTGCACAAATAGTAGCATAA
Organism: Saccopteryx bilineata; assembly: GCF_036850765.1. Lineage (NCBI taxonomy): Eukaryota > Metazoa > Chordata > Mammalia > Chiroptera > Emballonuridae > Saccopteryx > Saccopteryx bilineata. The sequence goes on along the minus strand of NC_089495.1, from coordinate 193,581,135 downwards.
TAACAATAACCACAATAATAACCATCTTTCAGACACACTGTATTGGTGAGGCTGTAAGAAAACAGACACTGACATACATTTCTAGTGCAAAATGATACAACCTTTACAGGGATAATTTACCAATATGTGTCCAAAAAACACTGGCATTTTCCCTTTGAGCTAACAATTCCACTTTCAGGTATTTCTATCAGAGATACACCTGTGCACATACAGAAGAAACAAGCACTAAGTTTTTCATTGCAGCATTCATTATGGGTCATTGCAAAAGTGGAAACAACCAAAGTTTTCATCTATAGGAGGGAATGACATAGCCACACATGGAGTAGTGTGTAAAAATAAAGGGTGAGGGAGTTCTTTTTTCACTGATAGGGAATGATCTCTGGGCTACGCTGTTAAATTTAAAAAGCAAAGTACAAGCCCTGGCCGGTTGGCTCAGCGGTAGAGCATTGGCCCAGCATCTGGAAGTCCCAGGTTTGATTCCCAGCCAGGGCACACAGGAGATGCACCCATCTACTCCCTCCTCCCCCCTCTCCTTCCTCTCTATCTCTCTCTTCCCCTCCTGCAGACAAGGCTCCATTGGAGCAAAGTTGGCCCAGGCACTGGTGACGGCTCTGTGACCTCCGCCTCAGGTGCTAGAATGGCTCCAATGCAGTGGAGCGTGGCCCCAGATGGGCAGAGCATCGCCCCCTGGTGGGCATGCCGGTGGATATCCTGATAGGGCGCATGCAGGTGTCTGACTGCCTCCTTGCTTCTAACTTTGAAAATAAATACCAAAAAAAAATTAAAAAATAAAAATAAAAAGAAAAGTACATCCTCACCTGTGATGGTGCAGTGGATAAAGCATCGACCTAGAACACTGAGGTTGCTGGTTCGAAACCCTGGGCTTGCCTAGTGAAGGCACATATGGGAGTTAATGCTTCCTGCTCCTTCCCCCCTTCTCTCTCTTTCTCCTAAATAAATAAATAAAATCTTTAAAAAAAGCAAGGTACAGAAAAAATTTATACAGGATGCCACCTTTTGTATTAAGGCGGCTAAATATTTATAGTTGCTTAAAGAAATACAGGAAGTATCCACAAGAAACCAACAAAAGTGTTTACCAGTGGCGGGGGGAGAGGGAGGGATGCATGGGAGTCAGTTGTCTCAATGTATTCTTTTTCATATCATTTTTCTTTTTGAACCTTACAAATGTATTTTCTCTTAAAAATTAAATTAAAAAGTTTTACAGCCTATTGAGCACTTATTACATGCCAGGTTCTGTGCTGAGGACTTTTCATATATCATCTCATTTAAGCCTGATGCTGAAAGCAGGAGTAAAAACCCCAGTTCACAGAGGAGACTGGGGCTCAGAGAAGTTAGGTTATCCTGGTAAGTTGTGACTGATTTGGTCTTGGGTTGGGCTAACCTGAGATCTTTGCTCTTAAACACTAGACTGGCTATAGCAGTAATATTTAACAACACCCACAGTTCACCTTCCTATTTATATTTTATTTTATTTTCTTGTGTCTCTGCCCTGTCCTTGCCCAAATGAATATATAATCGCTGTGTAATTGTCATGGTAGCCTGGATTCAATTTCATATTTTATTAGTATTACTTCTAACCATAGCAAAGAGAGCAAAGGAGAGGGGTGGAATTTGCACTCAAAGGCTTGTCACTTGGACCAGGAAACAGAGCTGCAATGATAAATAGCGGATTAAGAATGGAGGATTGGGGCCTGGCCAGTTGGCTTAATGGTAGAGCATCGACCCCATATGCGGAAGTCTTAGGTTTGATTCACAGTCAAGGCACACAGAAGAAGTGACCATCTGCTTCTCCATCCCCCCCACCCCTTTCTCAAGCACATAGGCCCTGGGCACTGAGGATGGCTCTGTGAGGTCTCCGCCTCAGGTGCTAAAAATAGCTCAGTTGCAAGTGGTCCCAGATGGGCAGAGCACTGGCCCCAGATGGTGGTTGCCAGGTAGATCCCAGTTGGGGCACATGTGAGAGTCTGTCCCTATATCTCCCCTTCTTCCACTTAAAAAAAAAAAAAGAGTGGAGGAACAAGATAAGATGCGTCCAAGGTAGGCATTAAAAAAAATGACTGATCTTGACTCAACTTCAATTTATTTATTTATTTTATTTTATTTTTTGTTTGTTTGTTTATTAGAGAGAGAGTCAGAGAGAGGATAGACAGGGACAGACAGACAGGAGTGGAGAGATGAGAAGCATCAATCATTAGTTTTTCGTTGCGCATTGCAACACCTTAGTTGTTCATTGATTGCTTTCTCATATGTGCCTTGACCGCGGGTCTTCAGCAGACCGAGTAACCCCTTGCTCGAGCCAATGACCTTGGGTCCAATCCGGTGAACTTTTGCTCAAACCAGATGAGCCTGTGCTCAAGCTGGCGACCTCGAGGTTTTAAACCTAGGTCCTTCCACATCCCAGTCCGAGGATCTATACACTGCGCCACCACCTGGTCAGGCCTCAACTTCAATTTAAATTGATATTTGAAAAACCAGTTCAATAGAGCTTTTGGAAGAAAATGCATTTTCATAAACTTTAAAAGAATGTGACTGACCTGCTCTAGGCCCCAGTGGCTGCTTTCGAAATGGGCAGGTTTATGAAACTTGGGAAGGCTGTGCTGGTCTTGGCCAGATGCTACTCCAGACGCAGAACAATCCTCGTGAGGAACATTGGTGATGGCACTTCAGACTGCCTCTAGAGCCATGCTCTTGTGGCTGGAATTGACTGCTGTCCCCACAAAGTGACAGTGGACAAGAAGAAAATTACCAAGAGGTCAAAGATCAAGTCCTTGATGAAAGTTTATCACTGCAGTCATCTCTGCCCACAGGATACTCTGTGGATATCCCCTTGGACAAAACTATCATCAACAAGGGCATCTTCAGAGACCCTGTTCTGAAATACAAGGCCCGATGGGATGCCAAGGTGCAGTTAAAGAGAGGGACAAGACTGGCAAAAAAAACTGGTTCTTTCAGAAGCTGCAGTTTTAGATCTTTATTGTTTCAGTCATTAATAATAATAATAATAAAAGAATGTGACTGAATTCATCACTCCCTTTTTAGAAATTGTAACAGGTTTGTATCAGTTTCCTGTGGCTGCTATAACAAGAACCCAACATAGCCTGACCAGGCGGTGGTGCAATGGATAGAGCGTCAGGCTGGGATGCGGAGGACCCAGGTTCGAGACCCCGAGGTCACCAGTTTGAGCGCGGGCTCATCTGGTTTGAGCAAAAGCTCACCAGGTTAGACCCAAGGTCGCTGGCTCGAGCAAGGGGTTACTCGGTCTGCTGAAGGTCTGCGGTCAAGGCACATATAAGAAAGCAATCAGGCCCTGGCCGGTTGGCTCAGCGGTAGAGTGTCGGCCTGGCATGCGGGGGACCCGGGTTCGATTCCTGGCCAGAGCACATAGGAGAGGCGCTCATTTGCTTCTCCACCCCCACCCCTCCTTCCTCTCTGTCTCTCTCTTCCCCTCCCGCAGCCAAGGCTCCATTGGAGCACAGATGGCCCGGGCGCTGGGGATGGCTCCTTGGCCTCTGCCCCAGGCGCTAGAGTGGCTCTGGTCGCGGCAGAGCGACACCCTGGAGGGGCAGAACATCGCCCCCTGGTGGGCAGAGTGTCGCCCCTGGTGGGCGTGCTGGGTGGATCCCGGTCGGGCGCATGTGGGAGTCTGTCTGACTGTCTCTCCCTGTTTCCAGCTTCAGAAAAATACAAAAAAAAAAAAAAAAAAGAAAAAAGCAATCAATGAACAACTAAATTGTTGCAATGAAAAACTGATGATTGATGCTTCTCATCTCTCTCCGTTCCTGTCTGTCTTTCCTTATCTATCCCTCTCTCTGACTCTCTCTCTGGCTCTGTAAAAAAAAAAAAATCTTAAAAAAAAAAAAAAAAGAACCCAACATAAATAGGGAGGCTTAAAATGACAGAAATTCACTCTCTCACACTTCTCGAGGCTTGAAGTCCAAAATTAAGGTGTCTGCAGGTTGGTTCCTTCCGTAGGCTCTGAGGGATAATTCATTCCATCCTTTCTCCTGGCTTCTGGTGGTTGCCAGCGATACTTGGTGCCCTTGGCTTGTGGCTGCATCACAAGCCTCTGCCTCCATTGTCACATGACCTTCTTCTTTGTGCGTCTTTGTCTCTTCTCTTCTAAGGACTCCAGTCATTGGATGAAGGCCCACTCAAATCCAGTATGACTTAATGGTAGGATTCAAGCCACGCTACCCCAAAAATATGGCACTTGGGCATATTGAATATTTTATTTTATTTTTATATTGAATATTTTAAATGGAAGGGAGTTTGAGAAGCACAGATGCAGGAAGGACTTTCTGATTTTCCCCTGAAGCAGGGCCGAGGACCTTCATGTGAGTGGTTCCCTCCCTGTACTTGTAAGTAACGAGCATCCTTATCCCTGAAGACAGAGGGTCCCTGTGAGGAACCTGAACAGAAAAGCCTTGCCAAGAGTGCCCCCGTTTACTACTCTTAGCTCACCCCCCTTTTATCCTGCCACATCTTCCTACAACTTCCCGCTAGTCCTCAAATCTAGTATAAAAGCACTCAAGTGCCTGACCTGTGGTGACGCAGTGGGTAAAGCATCGACCTGGAAATGCTGAGGTCGCCGGTTCGAAACCCTGGGCTTGCCTGGTCAAGGCACATATGGGAGTTGATGCTTCCAGCTCCTCCCCCCTTCTCTCTCTCTGTCTCTCCTCTCTCTCTCTCTCTCTCTGTCTTTCCCTCTCCTCTCTAAAATGAATAAATAAAAAATAAAAAAATTAAAAATTAAAAATTAAAAAAAAAAAGCACTCAAGTGTAACTCTTTGGGTCTCCATTTCCTTATAAAGACTCCCATGTCACGTAAGACTTATATTATTACATAAATTTGTGTTTTCCTCTTGTTAATCTGTCTTTTGTTACAGAGGCCCCGGCTGAAAATCTGGAAGGGTAAAATGAAAAGAGATTTTTTCCCTCTTCTACATTAACTTGATTATATTAGCAAAGATCTTATTTCTAGATAAGGTCACATTCTGAGTGGATGTTAATTTTTTTTTTTTTTTTTTGCATTTTTCTGAAGCTAGAAACAGGGAGAGACAGTCAGACAGACTCCCGCATGCGCCCGACCGGGATCCACCTGGCACGCCCACCAGGGGTGATGCTCTGCCCACCAGGAGGCAATGCTCTGCCCATCCTGGGCGTCGCCATGTTGCGACCAGAGCCACTCTAGCGCCTGAGGCAGAGGCCACAGAGCCATCCCCAGCGCCCGGGCCATCTTTGCTCCAATGGAGCCTTGGCTGCGGGAGGGGAAGAGAGAGACAGAGAGGAAAGCCCGGCGGAGGGGTGGAGAAGCAAATGGGCGCTTCTCCTGTGTGCCCTGGCCGGGAATCGAACCCGGGTCCTCTGCACGCTAGGCCGACGCTCTACCGCTGAGCCAACCGGCCAGGGCTGAGTGGATGTTAATTTGGAGAGATACTATTCAACCCAGTACAGGGTGTGACAGTGTTAATATGCATTCTGTTTTCCTAAAATTTCTGCTTCTGCTCCATGGGGTGTGTGTGTGTGTGTAGAGGGGCAGAGGGGTGGGGTTATGTTAGTGAATAGAAAGTCCAAGTTTCATTCTTTCTGTCCCCTAGTACCAAAAATAATAGCTTATGAGTGCTTAATAAGATTATGTTATGATGGCTATTGACTCTAAAATTTGAGTAATCTACAGTACAATTATGTTGAATCAGCACGACCCTGATTTCCTCTGGGGAAATGCCCCTTCTTCACTCTCAACTCACGCTATTCGGAGAAGCTGACTGTAGTTTTCAGCTCTAGAAATGGGAAGGGAACTAGCCCTGGTCAATCAGACAGTTCTGTCAACCTGAGCACGGTGTTTGGCTCAGGAGATGAGCCTATCAGAGTCACTGAGATTTAGTCCTGGACTTTTTCTGGAGCCATTAGCACTGAGTCCCCCTTTGTGGGGGTTACCAAACTAAATATAAAGCTGGAGCTCCACGGGGCCCACGAGGGGAGAGAATCTCCCTGGGCATGAAGTTAAAACGAAGGAAGTGAGGTCCAAGGGATGGAAGAGATATTCCTAACGACATGGTTTGAGCTCTTGGATCCAGCTACTCTATAACTCCGTCTGTCATCTGGACTACCCAAGAATAAACCCCAAACTCCCTTTTATGCTTACACTGTGTGAGCTGGGTTTCTGCTATTTGCAACTCAAAGAGTCCTAACTGAACATTCTTTTATTTTCCTTGGATTTTCAGTTTGTCTTGACGGTGAGTGAGTTGAGAGGGTATGCTAGTGAAATATAATAAAGGAACTTCCTTTCATTTTATTTTTATTTTTTTAAATTTTATTTATTCATTTTTAGAGAGGAGAGAGAGAGAGACAGAGAGGGAGAGAGAGGAGAGACAGAGAGAGAGAGAGAAGAGGGGAGGAGCTGGAAGCATCAACTCCCATATGTGCCTTGATCAGGCAAGCCCAGGGTTTTGAACCGGCGACCTCAGCATTTCCAGGTCGATGTTTTATCCACTGCGCCACCACAGGTCAGGCCGGAACTTCCTTTCATTTTAAAAAAGAGCTACACTGCCTGACCAGGCGGTGGCGCAGTGGATAGAGCATTGGACTGGGATGCGGAGGACCCAGGTTCAACACCCTGAGATCGCCAGCTTGAGCGCAGGCTCATCTGGTTTGAGCAAATCTCACCAGCTTGGACCCAAGGTCACTGGCTTAAGCAAGGGGTTACTTGGTCTGCTGTAGCCCCACGGTCAAGGCACATATGAGAAAGCAATCAATGAACAACTAAGGTGTCATAATGAAAAATTGATGATTGATGCTTCTCATCTTTCTTCGTTCCTGTCTGTCTGTCCCTGTCTATCCCTCTCTCTGACTCTCTCTCTGTCTCTGTAAAATAAATAAATAAATAAATAAATAAATAGGAGCTATACTGCTTAGCCTGTGGTGGCACAGGGGATAGGGCCTCGACCTGGAATGCAGAGGTTGTTAGTTCAAAACCCTGGGCTCACCCGGTTAGGGCACGTAAGGCAAGCAATCAATGAACAACTAAAGTGCAGCAACTGAGTTGATACTTCCTGCTCCCCCACCTCACATCTTTCTCTCTCTTTTAAATCAATAAATGAAAATCTTTTTTAAAAAACTTACTTTAAAGTGCAAACAAAAGGAGAGAAAAAGAAGCACAAGAAAAATTAAAAACACAAGAAGGCTAAAGGAGACAATGATATACAAAATACTAGCCTACACAGACCAGAGCCACACTTTGTGTTTGAGATATTCTTCCTGTTACTTGGCCAAGTTGAACGCATGCTGCTTCCTTTCTCCTTAAATATCCTTTCCTCTGGACAGGATGTTCCTGAAGGAGGCCCCGAGGCAGAACATCTCAGCTAACTTTAGTTTGCTATTTTCAGCCCTAATTTGTTTCTGGGCAGATCAACCATGGACAGATTATCCTCCCCAGGTTGGACGTTTCTTGCACGATGCACCAGCGTTCTGTGGGACACAAAAGCTTAGTTTCACGAAGATCTGAGCCTTAAAGCAAGAGATGCATCTGGGTTACAGCATTGTCAAAATAATAATAGTAATAATAATAATACACAAAACCCTGAATTGCAAAAGGTAGGGTGTGATGCATAAATTCCCTGCATCCCTTTTCTGATGCAGGTTGGAAATGAAAACACCTTCCTGAGGACTGTCCTTCCAGGGGACTAAGAAGCTGGGGTACTTATCCATTGAGTCCTGTAACTCTTTGGTTGAGGATGACTCCTCATGGCACTAAGTCCCTGGCACTTTTTCTGGGCTGCCCTGGAGCCTGTGCCAGAGACCCTCAGGCTGAGTCACCCAGGTATGTGAGGTGGGAGGCTGAGAACACGCTAGCACTGTCCACCATGGTTGTAGCTGACCTCAGAGGACTTGGGATGGGGCACCAAGAGCTTCAACTACAGAGAGAGTACATATATTGCTTGTGGAACTGGGAGCACAGGGGAAATTCTGTATTCAGGTAGTGCTGGATCAAGGACCTCAAATATGCCGACAGAACTTGGTTCTCACCAACTTTTAGTTCCTATTACACTGTGTTGGCTTTATTCTCTACAGGTGGCCCCTGGCAGCCCCAGGCTTAATCCTTCCTGTCCGGGAATGCCAGGAGATCAGAATGCCTTTTTTCTAATACCTGAGCTGACTCTGATGGCCTGACTCAGGTAACACGCCCAGTCCTGCTCCATGGCCAGGAAGCTGTGGCCCTCTGATGAACCAGATCTGAGTCATATGCAGTGATATGCTGACAAATGACTTTTCAGGAAAATAAAAACTTTTATTTGTAGTGTTTGCCAATTTCTGTAGTATAAATACTCTCAGCAGTAGTCAAATCAAGTTACCAACATGATATCGACTCATTTACAAAACTCCTATCATTTCACCATAAGCTCTTGTGAGCCTGTTCGAGCCAGCTGAAGCTCACTGCCGGCTCACATGCTGCCCCATTAGCCCACGCCGCTGAGCTACCACCTGCATTCCTCACGGACAGAGTGGGAAAGTGGTGGTTTCTTAAAGGAAAAGCAGGGTTCTGGAGTGGCAAAACAACAGGTGTCCATCAACTATACTGAGGCCTTAATGCTGCATAGAAATGACCTCAAAATCTTAAAATAATGAGCTTTTATTCTCATGCTCATGAGTCGGCAGGTCTGGGCTGGGCTCAGCTGGGTAGTTCTGCTTTGGGCTGCAGGTGCACTGTGCTGGGTCTGCTCCACACGGTCTTCATCCTCATTGGACTACAGGTTCCTTGGGACACCCACATCTCAGGGCAATCACAGGAGCTTCAGAGGCCAACTCAGACTGCGCAAGCACACGGAAGGCTCTGCTCACAGGCCATGGCCTAACATCCCATTGGCTAAAGTCAGTCACATGGCCACACTCAGCAATGAGACTGGGAAGTGCATTCTGCCCACAATGGGAGTCCTGCAAGGTTCCTTGGTGCTCACAGGTTCGTGAAGAGCTACTATATTCATTGTGTTATTTTGCATATCTCTTTGTTCACTTAATGCCTTATAACATTTATCCTGGTCAATAGGTGTAGCTCTAACTGGTTCTATATATATATATATTTTTATAAATAAATTTTTATTTTAATGGGGTGACATCAATAAATCTGGGTACATATATTCAAAGAAAACATTTCCAGGTTATCTTGTCATTTAGTTCTGTTGCATACCCATCACCCAAAAAGAGATCATCCTCCGTCACCCTCTATCCAGTTTTCTTTGTACCCCTCCCCCTCCCCCTCTCCCTCCTCCCCTCCCCCACCCCCTGTAACCACCCCACTCCTGTCCATATCTCTTAGTCTTTTTTTTTTTTAATTGTTTTTTAGTTTATTCATTTTTAGAGAGAAGAGAGAGAGGAGAGAGAGAGACGGGGGGGGGAGCTGGAATCATCAACTCCCATATGTGCCTTGACCAGGCAAGCCCAGGGTTTCGAACCGGCGACCTCAGCATTTCCAGGTCGACGCTTTATCCACTGCGCCACCACAGGTCAGGCTTAGTCTTGTTTTTATGTCCCACCAATGTATGGAATCCTGCAGTTCTTTTTTTTTTTTTTTTCATTTTTCTGAAGCTGGAAACAGGGAGAGACAGTCAGACAGACTCCCGCATGCGCCCGACCGGGATCCACCCGGCACGCCCACCAGGGACGACGCTCTGCCCACCAGGGGGCGATGCTCTGCCCATCCTGGGCGTCGCCATGTTGCGACCAGAGCCACTCTAGCGCCTGAGGCAGAGGCCACAGAGCCATCCCCAGCGCCCGGGCCATCTTTGCTCCAATGGAGCCTTGGCTGCGGGAGGGGAAGAGAGAGACAGAGAGGAAAGCCCGGCGGAGGGGTGGAGAAGCAAATGGGCGCTTCTCCTGTGTGCCCTGGCCGGGAATCGAACCCGGGTCCTCTGCACGCTAGGCCGACGCTCTACCGCTGAGCCAACCGGCCAGGGCCTTGTTTTTTTCTGATTCACTTATTTGACTTCGCATAATGTTATCAAGATTCCACCATTCTGCTGTAAGTGATCCGATGTCATTTCTTCTAGCTGAATAGTATACCATGGTGTATATGTGCCCCATCTTCTTTATCCAGTCTTCTATTTTTTTTTACAGTGATTAAAAGCCTTTAAGCAAACTCTTGGCCAATACAGCAAGAATCCATAAAAGAGTAGTGTCCTTAAGATGTTCACCAAGTCCAAGTTGGCCCCAACACCATGCCAAATTCCTGAAAAATGCAACCCAACCCCAGTTCAGTCTGTTAGGAGCTGTCACAGGGAGCAGGAGTCCAGGAAAAGTCCACATCCAGGAAAAGTCCTCATGGCACTGGAATTGTTGTCACCATTCTATACTTTGCAGCTCATGCCCAAGTCTCAATGACCGCTGCTTCTAGCTGGTAATGATTCAGGTAGACTGGAAAAGTGGTTCTATATATATATTTTTTTAATTTTATTTATTCATTTTAGAGAGGAGAGAGAGGACAGAGAGAGAGGGGAGAGGAGCTGGAGGCATCAACTCCCATATGTGCCTTGACCAGGCAAGCCCAGGGTTTCGAACCAGCGACCTCAGCATTTCCAGGTCGACGCTTTTATCCACTGCGCCACCACAGGTCAGGCGTGGTTCTATATTTTTTAAGACTTTATTTATTCATTTTAGAGAGGGGGGAGAGAGCAGGAAGCATCAACTCCCGTATGTGCCTTGACTGGGCAAGCCCAGGTTTTTTGTTTGTTTGTTTGTTTGTTTCAGAGACAGAGAGAGAGTCAGAGAGAGGGATAGATAGGGACAGACAGACAGGAATGGAGAGAGATGAGAAGCATCAATCATCAGTTTTTCGTTGCGACACCTTAGTTGTTCATTGATTGCTTTCTCATATGTGCCTTGACCACGGGCCTTCAGTAGACCCACTGACCCCTTGCTCGAGCCAGCGACCTTGGGTCCAAGCTGATGAGCTTTGCTCAAACCAGATGAGCCTGTACTCAAGCTGGCGACCTCAGAGACTCGAACCTGGGTCCTCCGCATCCCAGTTCGACGCTCTATTCACTGCGCCACCGCCTGGTCAGGCAAACCCAGGGTTTTGAACTGGTGACCTTAGCGTTCTAGGTTGACACTTTATCCACTGTGCCACCACAGGTCAGGCTAACTGGTTATTATTAATATTTGCATTCAAGTCCATAGTATAAACACACTACAATTTATCAACCATTCCACTAATGGATGAATGTTTATGTCAGGCCTTTTGCCTTTCTCTCTTTCAAACTTTTCTGCAATAAACATCCCGGCACTTATATCTTTATATGTTCTCTCTTTTCTTTTTTTCTTTTTTTTTTTTTTATGTGACAGTGATAAAGAGAGTCAGAAGAGGGACAGATAGGGACAGACAGGAAGGGAGAGAGATGAGAAGCATCAATTTTTCATTGTGTCACCTTAGTTGTTCATTGATTGCTTTCTCACAAAAGCCTTGACTGGGGGCCCAGCAGACTGAGTGACCCCTTGCTCGAGCCAGCGACCTTGGGCTCAAGCTGGTGAGCCTTGCTCAAACCAGATGAGCCCGTGCTCAAGCTGGCGATCTTGGGGTATTGAACCTGGGTCCTCTGCATCCCAGTCCAATGCTCTATGCACTGCGCCACTGCCTGGTCAGGCTGTTCTCTCTTTTCTTAAGGAAATATTTTACTTACTGATTTTAGATAGAGGAGAGAGAAAAAGGATGAGGGGAGGAGAGGGAAGCATCAACTCAGAGCAGTTGCTTCTCATATGTGCCTTACCAGGCAAGTCCAGGGTTTTAAACCAGTGCCCTCAGCATTCCAGGTCCATGCTCTACCCAATGTGCCACCACAGGTCAGGCTATATGTTCTCTTTTCTATAGCAGGGGTCAGCAAACACATTCCAAAGACCAAATCCAGCTCAGTATTCATTTTTATAAATGACGATTTATTGGAATGCAGCCAAACTCTCTTTCCCACTATCTTTGTGGGGCTGAGTCATTGAGACAGAGGCTGGATGGCCCACAAAGCTTGAAATATTTATGATCTGGCCCTTTACACAGGAAGATTTTTTTGTTTTGTTTTGACAGAGACAGAGAGAGTCAAGAGAGGGACAGGGACAGATAGACAGGAAGAGAGAGAGATGAGAAGCATCAATTCTATGTTGCAGCTCCTTCGTTGTTCAGTGATTACTTTCTCATATGTGCCTTGACCAGGAGGCTACAGCAGAGAGAGTGACCCCTTGCTCAAGCCAGCGACCTTGGGTTCAAGCCAGCAACCTTGGCCTTTAAGCCAGTGACCTTTGGGCTCAAGCTAGCAACCATGGTATCATGTCTATGATCCCACACTGAAGCCAACGACCCTGTGCTGAAGCCAGATGAGCCTGTGCTGAAGCTGGCGACCTTGGGGTTTTTAACCTGGGTCCTCCGCATCCCAGTTCGACGCTCTATCCACTGCACCACCGCCTGGTCAGGCCAGAAAGTTTTCTAACCTCTGTTGTATAAGATAGGATCTATAAAAATAATGATTAAAAGAAAAAGAATATGTGTCAAAAATTTTAATAGATACTGACATAATTATCTCCCAGCAGTTAGGATATGTGTTCTTTATTAATTTAAAAGGTTATACATGGTTGATATAAAGTGTATAAAAAAAAAACCATTCCTCCACCACTGTAATAACTGTTATGAGTTTGGTGTAGTCTTTCCAATTGATCAGTACAATCAATGCAGACACTCACACAGTTCCTACCTTCCTTTAAAAAAAAATGAAATCTGCCCTGGCCAGTTGGCTCAGTGGTAGAGCATTGGTCTGGCATATGGAAGTCCTGGGTTCAATTACCAGTCAGAACACACAGAAGAAGCGACCATCTACTTCTCCACCGCTCTCCTTCTCTCTGTCTCTCTTCTCTTCCTGCAGCCATGGCTAAAACGATTTGAGCAAGTTGGCTCCAGGCATTGAGGATGGGTCTGTGGCCTGCCTCAGGCACTAAAATAGCTCAATTGCCAAGCAACAGAGCAGCAGCCCCAGATGGGCAGGGCATCCCCCAGTAGAGGGCTTGCTGGGGATGGTCTCTGCTTCCCCACCTCTCACTTAATTTTAAAAACAAATAAAATAAAATAAAATCCCAAGTATAAGATCAGTTTATTCCTATAACGATTATCCCAGAACTACTTTTGTATTATTCTGCTTTCTTTCTGATGGCTCAAAGAGGTCATTGCAGATGTTTGGACACAAAATTCTAGCAGCCAGTGCCCTTAATAGCAGAGTTTCATTCAAGTTATCACACTGAAACCTAGCGTATGCGTTGGCTTCAAGAAGCTAGTAACCACATGTTTCGATGTCCTATGTCCCCGCAGAAGCCATTTTCATATGACTCCTGTGCTTCAAACCATTCAGTGGCTTCCCAGTTCACTGAGTTAAAAATTCAAAATACTTATGGTAGCCTACAAGCCGACTGTGACCAGGCCCTCAGCTAACTCCTCTTTGGTCTCTGTGCCTTCTTTCACTTCCTCAAAGTTGTACCATGCCCTTTATGGTCTTGTCCTGGGTTAGTGAGAACTCTTTCACTTACAAGAGTCAGAAACCTGATTCGAACTGGCTTAATCCTAAACTAAAATGTATAGGCTCAAACAACGAAGAAGTGTCAGAGAAAGCTGGGTTCAGGAGTGGACAGATCTAGTCTCCACTGATTGCTTTTAGTCCCTGTCATGTTCTCTTCATTCTCAGTCTCCCTCAAAGGGACGGAGACGGTGGGATTCAAATAATTTAACAACCGGTTCTCTGCCCTTATGACCGTTTTAAGTATAAAAATGATATGCCAAAAGGTAGTTTATTATTTCATGCATTTAATACTTAAATAAGAATAATAAAAGAGGTACACAAAACTAGATTATAAGACAGTTTAAAAATATCAATAAAAAATGTTAAATAGTACCCGACAAAAAACAATAGAACTGTTATTTAAGATATTTCCGTATTGCTTCTTCTTTTTTTTTTTTTTTTCATTTTTCTGAAGCTGGAAACAGGGAGAGACAGTCAGACAGACTCCCGCATGCATGCGCCCGACCGGGATCCACCCAGCACGCCCACCATGGGGCGACGCTCTGCCCACCAGGGGGCAATGCTCTGCCCATCCTGGGCATCGCCATGTTGCGACCAGAGCCACTCTAGCGCCTGAGGCAGAGGCCACAGAGCCATCCCCAGTGCCCGGGCCATCTTTGCTCCAATGGAGCCTTGGCTGCGGGAGGGGAAGAGAGAGACAGAGAGGAAAGCGCAGCGGAGGGGTGGAGAAGCAAATGGGCGCTTCTCCTGTGTGCCCTGGCCGGGAATTGAACCCGGGTCCTCCGCACTGTATTGCTTCTTGATTGGTGTCCTTACTTGTAATATTTTTCACCTATGGACAAAATGAACATTACCACGGGCGCTTAGAACATGCTGTTGCACAGATGAACGTTAAAAAAGAGTAAAGGGTGTAAGCTTGTGATTTCCACATTGGGCAGCTGCCCAGGCACCCACCTTAGAAAGAACCCTGATAACAAATGTAGTTTTTTTTGTTTTTTTTTTTAATATTTTATTTATTGATTTTTTTTAGAGAGAGAGGAGTGAGAGAGAGAGACAGAGAGAGAGAGAAGGGGGAGGAGCAGGAAGCATCAACTCCCATATGTGCCTTGACCAGGCAAGCCCAAGGTTTCGAACCGGCGACCTCAGTGTTCCAGGTCGACGCTTTATCCCACTGCGCCACCACAGGTCAGGCCAACAAATGTAGTTTTAACAACCGGTTTGTCAAACTCAACAAAAAATTAGGTATTGGTTCCGCTGAACCCGCGCGAACCGGCTAAATCCCACCACTAGATGGGAAGCCCTGTCTAAGCTTTTATTCTAATTAGCTGCCCAGCGGAAGGAGTGCTCTCACTTCCTCCCAACTGCAAGGGTCCTGTGGATAGCATTCAGTGAGTCAGCCGGGGACAAGTGACCACCTCTGACCCCATCGCTGCGGGGAGCGCTGGGTTGGATCCACTGATTAGTCAATCTTGGTCCTGTGCCTCCCACGCTCCCCACCAGTCCGGGAGGGGAATCTGCCCTGCCTGAAACCCAAGCACTGCAGTCAAGGAGTTCCCCAAATGTAAAACCAAGGTGCTGCTACCAGAAGAAGGAAAGTGGATGCTGGCAAGCAAATATCGCAGGTGTCCATGGCAGGCCCTTCTACCTGCACTGTTCTCTCTGCCTGTAACACCCTTTCCCCACTTTTCTCCGTGGCAACAAGGATATCTATCATTCACGGTTCTGGTAGGAGAAATGGCACCAACGTCTATTAAAATAAGGGATTGGTAAGAATAGTGGTTTTCAAAATGTGGCTCTTCATTTTTTTTTTTGTTTGTTTGTTTTTCAGAGACAGAGAGAGAATCAGAGAGAGGGATAGACAGGGACAGACAGACAGGAACGGAGAGAGATGAGAAGCATCAATCATCAGTTTTTAAATTTTTTTTTAATTTATTCATTTTTTTAGAGAGGACAGGGAGAGACAGAGAGAGAGAGAGAGAGAGAGAAAGGGGGTTGGAGCTGGAAGCATCAACTCCCATATGTGCCTTGACCAGGCAAGCCCAGGGTTCGAACCGGCGACCTCAGCATTTCCAGGTCGACGCTTTATCCACTGCACCACCACAGGTCAGGCTCAATCATCAGTTTTTCGTTGCAACACCTTAGTTGTTCATTGATTGATTTCTCATATGTGCCTTGACTGGAGGGCTACAGCAGACCGAGTGACCCCTTACTTGAGCCAGTGACCTTGGGTCCAAGCTGGTGAGCTTTGCTCCAACCAGATGAGCCCATGCTCAAGCTGGCAACCTCGGGGTCTTGAACCTGGGTCATCCGCATCCCAGTCCTACGCTCTATCCACTGCGCCACCGCCTGGTCAGACCAAAATGTGGTTCTAAGATCAGCAGCAGCACCTGGGAATTTGTTAGAAATGCAAATTCTGGGACCCCACCCTAGATCTACTGGGTGGGCTCAGCAGGCTGTGTTTTTAACAAGGCCTCCAGGTGGTGCTGGCGCGCACGTTGGTTTGCGAATCCCCCGGTTAGAATGTAATGCTTAATCATCCAGTAAATAGAAAGTTATTGGGTGTTTTAGTTTCTGAGAGATAGCTGGGCTCATTTTGTCCCGCAGTAAGTGTGCTTTTTAGGATGATTGTAGGACATCTTCTCCAGAGCTTGATAAAATTTATTATACTTTAAGCCAATTAAATATCCAAGCTCTTAAAATGAGAAACTTGGGTAAAATGAGCTTTAGGAGCCGGCAGCCTGAGTGACTAGCTTTTTTTGTTTAAAAATCCACCCTCCTGGGACAACACTGTGAATGGTCCCCTTATGTTAAGGCTGGCTTAACTTAAGGCCAAAATGATTTTAAATTGATATGTGGCTCTATTTAATTTTAAAAAATATGTGCATATTAAAATATTTTATTAACCAATGTCACCCCAATAAATTCAGTTAAAACAAACAAACAACAAAACAAAAGAAAAAACATTTTATGGAAGGTGGTGGTGGATATACTCTTGAGTACAATTGCCCATACTTATAGAAGGGTACTGTTAAAGTGGGTGAATTTTATTGTGTGTAAATTATATCTCAAATAAAGCTAGGGAGAAAAAGAAAAAATATCAATAAGTCAGTATTCTCCAGAGAAATAGAACTAATAGGAGCTGTAAATACAGATTTATTATAAGGAACTGGCTCACATAGTTACGGAGGCTGGCAGACCCAAAATCTGGAGAGCAGACGTCTCATTTCTAGTCTCTTTGTGAGAATGTGATTGGGAACAGCAGGCCTCAAACCTGGGTGCAGGAACCCCTAAAGAGCCACAAAAGAGTTTAGGGATTCAGTTTATAGCTTCCCTACTTCCCTGTGTCCCTTTCTCACCAGCCTTCCTTTCCTTCTGTTCCTTGCACGATGGCCCTTCTCTCCTTCACAGAAGAAAGTCACACACTTCCCATTCCTCTCTTTTACTGGGGTTCCTTGTCCCAAGGTGAAAAAATTCCAGGGCCCCACACAAAAGGGCAATCTGAGATATCAATTTTGAAATATCCAGAAGAAAAATTTTAAAACTTCTCATTGTTTAACTCTTTATGGCCTCATGAAATTAAAAAAAATTAATTTCACCTGACCTGTGGTGGCGCAGTGGATAAAGTGTCGACTGGAAATGCTGAGGTCTACAAGAGTAATTACTAAAAGACTCTAAAACATAAGCGTATAATATATTTAGATTAAATTTTGAGGGAGGAGTGGAATGTAAATTGAAGAACCAAAGAGGACGAAGTAAAGTTTCCACTTCGTGTACGTGTTCTTTCTCATGGACGATGACGGACATTTTGAAGGTGTCAATGTTTATAGTACACCAACATTACATCCTTTTCAGCTATTTAAAACTTTTGATTTTTAAGAAATGTGCACACATTTACATAGTTTTTGAAAATGCCTCAAGAATATAAGGGCAGGCCCTGGCCGGTTGGCTCAGCGGTAGAGCGTTGACCTAGCGTGAGGAGGACCCGGGTTCGATTCCCGGCCAGGGCACACAGGAGAGGCGCCCATTTTGCTTCTCCACCCCTCCGCCGCCGCGCTTTCCTCTCTGTCTCTCTCTTCCCGCAGCCAAGGCTCCACTGGAGCAAAGATGGCCCGGGCGCTGGGGATGGCTCTGTGGCCTCTGCCTCAGGCGCTAGAGTGGCTCTGGTCGCGACATGGCGACGCCCAGGATGGGCGGAGCATCGCCCCCTGGTGGGCGGAGCGTCGCCCCATGGTGGGCGTGCCGGGTGGATCCCGGTCTGGCGCATGCGGGAGTCTGTCTGACTGTCTCCCTGTTTCCAGCTTCAGAGAAGTGAAAAAAAAAAAAAAAAAAGAATATAAGGGCAGACGGTTTGGAGAGGGGAAGAGAAAGCCTGAGGCCCCACTTTCCGGATGGTGGATGGTGATGGGGAACCAGGGGATCAGAAGGCTGAAGGCCTGGAGGGAGACTGTGTGAGGAGGGCCTTAGCCCATGCTGTTTAGACTCTGGGTGGAGTGTGGCTCTGAATAGCTGGGGGCCGTGCAAAGGCATGGCCAGGCAGAGAGTGAGCCACGGCCAGGCAGAGAGTGAGCCATGGCCAGGCAGAGAGTGGGCCCAGCCGGCTTGCACTCCCGAGGCATTCCTGCGTGCTCCTGCCACGGGGTGGATTATGGCCAGGTTCCAGGTGGCCCTGCAGTAAGTCTGTGGGGATGGGCAGACTCAGCAGGACCTGGGTAGAGGTTATAGCAGACGCTTAGAGAGGTCCCCAGCCCTGGGCCAAGGTATGATACAGCGTACTGCATCCATAGACTTGGACAGCAGAAGGAGAAAGCCCCGGGAGGGGACCCAACCACACTCCTTTGAGGGTACCCATCACTCCCCAGAGGCCAGGATCCCCAAGAAAGGAAAGATACAGGATTAGGAAAAATGAAAAGTCTCCAGTTATTATTTTTAAGTTTTTTTTATTGAATTTATTGGGGTGACATTTGTTATGATCATGCAGGTTTTAGGTGCACAGTTCTACACTACATCATCTGTATATTGCATTGTGTGTTCACCATCCCCAGAGTCCCCACTGTTATTGATGACAGTATTTGTGCAGGTTAAAGAGGCAGTTTGGCCTCATATGATTGTGTACTCTGCTCTTTTAACAGCAGGAATAATCATCCACATTTTGTGTGTAATGACATTTGCTATGAAAACCCAGAAACACACACACACAAAGAAAGAAAAAAGTAAATCCAGAAACAAAATGTTTCTGATTCAAGATGCTCTTTTCTCCTGAGTTCTCAGTGACTTCCCATTCAATTCCCTGTTCCCTTCCTCCTTGGTCCTGAGGACATACAGACAGGAATCCCTTCTACCCTCCTTTCTTCCCAGGGTCCTGACAGCCCCGAGCCCCTGCACTGTTCAGTGCCAGCAGCTCTTTCTCTGGTGTGAACTGTCCCCTCGTAGCAGGGGCTAAAAAAGAAGGCAGTGCTTGGGGAGAAAGTAGACACCGGTTGGCAGCTCTGAAAACTGAGCTATAAAACCAAACCACGGTGCCCTATTATCACCAGGAGAGAGGGTCTGCTCCTGTGGCAGCCTGGGAGTCAGTGGGAAGTTGGGTTTTCCAAGTGTGAGTTCAAGGAGGGTTAAGTTGTCCTCTCACATTATGAGATGCAGGGAGCGTGTAGTTCCTGACCAAGAAGGCCACTCAAGACAGATAGATGGCTTTGCTGGTCCACGTAATCGGCACTGTGAGCACCGGCAGCTGTGTGTCACAGGCGGGCTTCCTTCCTGTCAACCACAAGGAAGACGCACTCTGGGAGGCCAGAGGCAGGAAGAGAAGGGCACCCTAACTCCATTACCTTGCAGAAATTAGGTTAAAATGCTCAGCTAGAGGAGCTGTGAGCTGACAGGAGGAGGAGTGGTTTCCAGGTAGTCCCATCCCATCGGCTCTCCTTCCCCATCCCTCCCCCTCTCCACTGCTCAGACCAAATCCTCTGCACCAGGACCAGAAACATGAGCCCTCGAGGCTCAGCCCAAGGCAGGTCCCCCGCCCCACGGAGGCTCCCACCTCATCTCTGACAGGCCTGAGCATTGCAAGTCAGCCGCAATGCTGGCAACCCCGTGCTGGTATTTTTTTTCTTGTTCTTTTTTATCATTAGAAAAGTGGAAGTGGCTTGGGCTGCTCCCAACCTCCGAGAGACCCAGAGAGCCCCAACATCTGAGTTTTGGCTGGAAGGGGGCCTCCTTCCTGCTCCACAGCCTCTCTCTGTTTCCTGCTGTCAGCCCCCCATCAAGGTCGCAGGTGGGAGCTTGAGAAAGGTGGTGGCTGGGGTTGGGTTCCTCCCCCAGAAGCCGACCACAGACAAAGATTCTAGTGCAACAACAGCTCATTTGGGAGGCGGTCCTGGGAGGCCCCAGCGGAGGATGAAGAAAGGGAGGCAGGGAAGGGAAGAAAGCCATCACAGGTGTACTAAGGTGTCCTCTGTGAGCAAGTGCGGTTTCTCCAGGGGCATCTGGAAGATTCCAAGACACATACAACACATCTCAGATTTGTCCCTCCAGAGGGGTGAGCACCAGCATTGCTGCTGAGGGCTGCTATTGGGACAGTCTCCAGCACTCTAGCCTGTCCTGAGTGTCCATATATGACAAAGACAGTTCTCAGGTGAAGAATCACCGGGCTGTGCAGTAGAAATCCCCAAATCTCCGTGGCTTGTTTCCACTTTTCCTGGGGGGAGGGGCTCGGGAAATTGCAGTCACTCATGGACCTGGAACTGTGAAACAGCCACCATCTTGAACACTGCTGATGACCCCACCATTGGTACAGAAAGCTGTTCTGGAGGGTCCTGAACTGGCAATTAATGCTGCAGCCGGAAGGGACACATCTCCTCACTCACAGCTCATTGCCAGAATTCCCCACATGGCCCCACCCACCTGTGAGCAGGGTGCCCACCTACCTGAGCCTGCATGGCAGTGAGCTGGCTGCACTAAAAGTTACAACTTCCCACAGGCTTCAGCGACTACACAGGATAAAGCACAAGCCCACCAGCATTTCATGCACAAGATGGACTTTCTGAGACCATCTCCTTCCAATAGCCATTCTTTAAAATATCATATTGCCTGACCTGTGGTGGCGCAGTGGATAAAGCGTCGACCTGGAATGCTGAGGTTGCCGGTTCGAAACCCTGCACTTGTCTGGTCAGGGCACATGTGGGAGTTGATGCTTTCTGCTCCTCCCCCCTTTCTCTCCCTCTCTCTCTCTCTCTCTCTCACACACACACACTCTCTAAAATGAATAAATAAATAAAAACATTTTTAAAAATTTGTTTAAAATAAAATAAAATAAAATATCATATAAACTGGCTATATTGGGCCCACATTCCTGCCTTTTCACTCTTGGTTGAGCTGAGAAATGAGGGCCTCCTTTGAGAGTCATGTCCCGTCCCCACCCCAAGCCTCAGTTAGTCCACTTCTTTTCTTTTTTTCTTTTTTTTTTTAGCATGAGAGGGACAGACATACAGGAAGGGAGAGAGATGAGAAGCATCAATTCTTTGTTGTGGCACTTAAGTTGTTCATTGATTGCTTTCTCATATGTGTCTTGACTGGGGGGCTCCAGCCAAGCCAGTGACCCCTTGCTCAAGCCAGTGACCTTGGGCTTCAAGCCAGTGACCATGGAGTCATGTTTATGATCCCATGCTCAAGCTGGTGACCTTGAGGTTTTGAACCTGGGTCCTCAGCATCCCAGGCTGACACTCTATCCACTGCACCACCACTTGGTCAGGCACAATTTTTTTTTTATGTTTATTGTTCATTGTCTGTCTTCCCCTCTAGAGGAGTCAGGGACATTTTCCCGAAACCTCATACCCCTCTCTGGCTCACCTTCATTCCTACACCCCTGCTGTCCCCTTGTTGCGTCAGACTTGCACACATGCCAGGGCCTTTTACCCTGTGGTCCTCTCTGTATGCTGAGAACACCCTCCCTCCAGAGCTCCTGTGGCTCCTGTGCTCTCTGACTTGGTGCAGATGGGCATTCTTGTGTTGCAAACGGTGGAGCCACACAGAGGAATTCAGGAACATGGATGAGATGCTCCATTGATCAGGAATTTATAGGAGCAGCATTAAGCTTCTATTGTGCCAAACCACCAAGAGGTGGGGCTTACATATCAAGGACCCTGGTGGTACCCAAACTAATAACTGAGCTTACTCACATTCAGAGGTGAAATGTTTGTAAGGCCTCTTGTCCACACATCAGAAGCCTTGTTCTCCAATCAGCTTTATCAAGGATAGCGGTGATGATTTGTTCTCCCTCTGACAGCAGCATTTGTCTTTCAGTTTATTCTAAATTTGGGTGAGGCTTCGAAGAGGGAAGAGGTTGCTTTATATAAAATAATTGATTAATTAATTAATTTCAGAGAGAGAGGAAGGGAGAGAGATTCTTGTATGTGCCCTGACCGGATATCAAACCTCCAGCCTTGGCGTATCGGGATGATGCTCTAACGAGCTACTGGGACAGGGCAAGAGGTTGCTTATTAAGAACCCCTAAAATCCCAACAACAATTAAGGCCTGAATAATAGCACTGGTGGTATTGATGAAGAGAAGGGAGGAACAGGTTCCAAACCTATCCAAGGACATTGATGTGATCACGTGCCATTGTTTTCCAGACAAAAGAGCAAATTGAACTATTTTTTAATGTCAAGTGCTAAATAGCCTGAGGAAGAATGTAATAGATTGTAAGCAATAAGCAACAGCCCTGGACATAATGTCAATGCCTTTCAGCATAACAGCGCAGAGAGTCCTGGTATAACATTCCTGTGATATTGCGATCTATAAGAAATGGTTGGTTATTCAGGTGACCAAAATTTATTTATCATATATATTTGGTCTTCATCGATGATTCCTGGCTCACAGCTCCAAGATACTTGGAACTTCTTAAGTGTTAAGAGTGAAAAAAGTATCTCTTGCTATGTTAACGAGGTGACTTGGAAAGCACCTGAGTGTGGTGGGGGCCCGTTGCCAATGAAGATACCATGTGATGAGAGGGATATAGCTTTCAGTTCACACCCCACCCCACCTCCCAGGAGGAAGAGGGGCTGGAGGTTGAATCAATCACTGGCCAGCGATTCAGTCAATCATGCCTATGTAATGAAGCTTCCATAAACCCCCAAGACGACAGGGTTTAGTTAGCTTCCGGGTTGATCATTCAGAAATGTAGAGAAACTATCCCACCTGGAGGCGGCATGAGATCTCTATTCCCTTTCTCACATATCCTTAACTTCGGCGTATAGACCAGGTCGACATTCTAACCAACTGAGCTACCCGGCCTTGGCCAAGTTGAATTCTTGGATATGCTGTTGTCTGAGAATAGTTTGTTAGTTGGGGGACAGGGGAGACCTGCCATCTGAGTGGAATTGGATCTAGGAACCCACTTTAATTTCTCACTTCTAAACTGTGACCTTCATGGAGTTAACATTCTCTTGTCTTCTTAAATAGAGTAATGGCTATGCATTTTTAGGGACTGGAGCTTCTGATTTGAAAGCCTTTTCCTAAACTTATTTTAATCTATCTTTGACTCCAAAATGCTCCAGTTACATTTCCTTAGCAGCAGTGTTAATTAATGATGATGCTCAGATTTAATGAAAAGAGGGAATTAGTAAACCAATCTCTGCCTGGTCCTTTCATCAAAAGGTAAAGTGCTACCAAGCGCTAATGGCTTGACACGGAGATCTCACCTCCTTGAGCGCTTTCAGCCTGCAGTCAAGTCCTGAAACATTGCCCAGAGGCTGCTCTAAGCAACCAGGTGTTTGATCTTTCTTCTGTAAGGAGGGCCATACAAACTCAGATTTCTTAACTGAATTCCTAGTAAACTGAGTCTTTAAGCTGCATGAAGCTTGGGCTCATGACTAGAAAAACTAACCACTTTGCCCATAGACATCATAGTTGCGTTATCATGTAATATGTATTGTTGTCTTTTTTTTTTTTTTTTCAGAGACAGAGAGTGAGTCAGAGAGAGGGATAGACAGGGACAGACAGACAGGAACAGAGAGAGATGAGAAGCATCAATCATTAGTTTTTCATTGCGTGTTGCAACACCTTAGTTGTTCATTGATTGCTTTCTCATATGTGCCTTGACCGCGGGCCTTCAGCAGACCGAGTGACCCCTTGCTGGAGCCAGCGACCTTGGGTTCAAGCTGGTGGGATTTTCCTCAAACCAGATGAGCCCGCGCTCAAGCTGGCGACCTCGGGGTCTCAAACCTGGGTCCTCTGCATCCCAGTCCGACGCTCTATCCACTGCGCCACTGCCTGGTCAGGCTGTATTGTTATCTTATTATGTTATGTTACATTCTATTATTTTTATATTGTATTTTATTTATCTAACTTACAAGATAAAAACTCTCTGAGTATGAGAACACAGTAAGTGTTCACAACATGTGTTTGGAATGAGTAAATGAGTGATCTGTTTATTATCCAAAGCCAAAGAAATTTAAAGAAAAAAATCTGGCCTGACCAGATGGTGGTATAGTGGATAGAGCATGGGCCTAGGACACTGAGGACCCAGGTTAGAAACCCCAAGGTTGCTGGCTTGAGCATGGGCTCACCAGCTTGAGTGTGGGATCATAGACATGACCCCATGGTCGCTAGCTTGAGCCCAAAGGTTACTGGCTTGAAGCCCAAGGTCTCTGGCTTCAGCCCAAGGTCTTGGCTTGAGTAAGGGGTCACTGGCTCAGCTGCAGTCCTCAAGTCAAAGCACATATGAGAAAGCAATCAGTGAATAGCTAAGATGCCACCACTACAAGTTGATGCTTCTCATCTCTCTCCCTTCATGTCTGTCTGTCCCTCATCTCTCTCTTTCTCTAAGAAAGAAAGAAAGAAAGAAAGAAAGAAAGAAAGAAAGAAAGAAAGAAAGAAAGAAAGAAAGAAAGAAAGAAAGAGAAAGATTTCTAAATTCAAAAGTACATTGTTAAGGTGAAAATTGCCCTGGCCGGTTGGCTCAGTGGTAGAGCGTCGACCTGGTGTGTGGAAGTCCCGGGTTTGATTCCCGGCCAGGGCACACAGGAGGAGCGCCCATCTGCTTCTCCACCCCTCCCCCTCTCCTTCCTCTC